>NC_088791.1:353714155-354028686 GCF_011386835.1 Chrysemys picta bellii
TCAGCATTTTGGGCAGGATGGATGTAGAGAGCACCAGGTCGGTGACAGCCAGCATGCAGATGAAATAGTACATTGGGGCACGGAGGCTCCGCTCCCTCTTCACAACGAATAGGATGGTGAAGTTCCTCAAGATGGCTATGGCATACATGGCACAGAAGGGGATGGAGATCCAGACATGGGCTGCCTCCAGGCCAGGAATGCCCAGCAGGATGAAGGTGGAGGGGTTGGTGAAGTCGGTTGAGTTAGAATTTGACATGGAGTAGGGGAGAAGGTGTCCAACTCTGAGGGAGAACAGTGTCTCCTGCATGTACTGTACGTTCCTCTGACTTTGTGTATGTGCCCAGGCTCTAGGGTGATGGTTGCAGTACCAATGCCTGAATGGAGAGGAAATGTTAATATGGGACACTACATGCACAATTGAGGACTGTTGTCATGGTTGAAGGAAATTGGTCACTCTTCACACATTGAAAAATTACATTTTCACTATTCAGACAAATGAATTATGAACAACTGACCCTACTAATGCCAATTCCATATTTTATGCTGCTCAAAATCGAAGAGTGAAAAAGAAACAAAGCTTTGACAAAACATTACCAGAGGGAAACATCCCAATTAGAATTCACCTCATGGAAAACACCTGAGTGTCATTGATAGCAGCTCCACGGAAACAGTTGCTTATTTGCAGCTGTGGCCAAAACAAAGACAATGTTCAGATGCCTAAGGAAGGGGATGGAGAATACTCTGCTCTGGAAACGTGCTCAGTTGTGGACACTCGGTCTGTACATAGTGTATAGCAGATAGAAAGTGGATTTCTGAGACAGGCTATGAGAATGGGAGAGGCCACTATACGCTGATAGAGTGTTGAGTATAGTGAAGAGACAAAGAAGGGGGCATATGATAGAGGAGAGCAAAATAAAGGCTGGAACTGATGACATTCAAATGGAGAAACACAGAACAGTTCCCAACCAGTAATATCTATAGACACTTAGTTTCAGGGTGCTAGTCTGTATCCGCAAAAACAACGAGGAATCCTTGTGGCACCTCAGAGACTTACAAATTCATTTGGGCATAAGCTTTCATGGGCTAGAACCTACTTCATCAGATGAATGGAGTGGAAAATACAGCAGCAGGTATAAATACATGAAAAGATGGGCGCTGCCTTACCAAGTGTGAGGTCAGTCTAACGAGACAATTCACTCAGTGTTTCAAAGGGGCTAATTCCCCAAAGGAGAGGGAAAAGATCAATAAAAGTGAATGGGAGGAAAAATTTAAAGATTAAAAATGAGAATGAAAATTTGGAGATCTTGAAGAAGAGTTTATGAGATTGGCAAAAGTTCACTATTCCACAGTCAAGAAAGTAGAGAACTTTGGACAAAAACCCGGTTTACTGACAAAGTGAATGCAGCAATTGGGGGAAGGTTGGAATGGGAAGCAATATATAACATATGGGGAAAAGGGAAAATAGAGAGCAAATAATACAAATTGGAATTTATGAATATTGATAAGGCATGCTAAAAACATCATGGAAAAATCCATGCTTCGCAGGTTTAAGGATTACAAAAAGAAGGTTATAAAAGTATACTGAGAACAAAAGAAATCCTAGAAAAGGTATGGCTCAATTCTCTGAGGGAGAAACAAAGTTTGTTAATGTTGCAGGAAAGGTAGATATCTTCAAGATATAGTTGAGTTCTGCATTCGGAAAGAAGCAGTATGAGAAACATATATCACATAAGATAATGAAATACTTTCCAGTCCATTAGCAGTCAAGGATGGCAATAAACAGCATCTACAATTGAATCTTAGAGTTCCAAACACCAGAGTTACGAACTGAATGATCAAGTGCACATCTCACTCGTAACCAGAAGTACACACTGAGGCAGCCAGAGAGACAAAAGAAAAAAAAATGGGGAAGGGGACAGGACAGTTCTGGGTAAAACGTAAACTATTCAATAAAAAAAAAGGAAAGTTTTAAAGAAAGATTTTACAAAACTAAGAAAGACTGGAAAAGTTGGTCTGAGATTAGTTAAAAAAAACCCATAGGAATATAATGAATGCCAGTCAACAACATGGTTTACGGAAAACACGTCTTGTCAAATAAACCCGATTTCATCCTTAAATGAGAGTACACTTTTGATTGAACAAGGGAACCAAGCAGATGGAATACACTTTGATTTCTCAGAGGCATTTGTTTCAATAGCGGGAAAAATTCAGATAACAAAAATGCACACCTTACAATATCAATAGAGTACATGTAAAGTGGACTAAAAACTGGCTAACTGAAAGATCTTAGAAAGCAGTTGTCCATGGGCCATTGTCAGTGAATGGGGGTGTTTTTATGAGGTTCTGCAGGGATCTGTTTTTGGCCCAATAATATTCAATATTTTCATGTATGATCTGGAATCAAATAGAAAATCACTGAAGATAAAATTTACAGATGACCCAAAGATTGCCAGATTCGTTACAATGAGGAGGCCAGGGCAGGCATACTGATTGATCTGGAACATTTGGTGAGCTGGGTCCATGCAAACAAAATGTTTTATTACAGACAAATGCAAAGGGATCCTCTCAGAACAGGGAATGCAGTCTAGATCCACAGACTGGGGCACTGCATTATGGAACGCAGGGAACTTGGAAAGGATTTAGGGGTCATTGTAGACAACCAACTAATTGTGAGCTCCCAGTGTGATGCTGTGGCCAAAAGGGCTGATGTGATCCTTGGATACATAAACAGGGGAATGGTAAGTTGGAGCAGGGGAAGGATTTTACCTCTGCACATGGTATTGGTGAAACCGACCGTTTCCACTCCCGGGTTCCACATTTCAGAAATAATGTTGAAAAATTGGAGAGGGTTCAGAAAAGAGCCACAAAAATGATTGGAGACTGGAGAAAATGCCGGTCAGAGAGAGTGACTTAAGGGGCTTCATTTATTCATCTTAAATACCAATAATGTGCTCTAGTGAGGAAAGGCAAAGCAAGACCCAATCCCTGGAATCTGAAGCCAAAAATATTACTGTTGGAAATAAGGGCCAAGTGATTACCACTCTGGGTGATTAAAATTTGCAACACACTGCGAAGGGAAGTGGTGGATTCTCCAACTCCCCATGCCAGCAGATCCAGACTGGATGCTTTTCTGGAAGATCTGCTTGAGGGCTCACTTAAAAAGCTACAATGGTCCTGCCCTAGTGCTTCAATGTTGACACTACTTACACGGACGGCAGAGGTTCTCCCATCAAAGTCGTTAACCCACCTCCCCAAGAGGAGTAGCTAGGTCCATTGAAGAATTCTTCTGTTGACCTAATGCCTTCTACACCAGGGTTAGGTTGATTTAGCTACATTTTTCAGAGGTGTTGATTTTTTCAAAAAAGGCAAATGAAATCATGCAAGGTGATAGTACTCATCTACTCGACATTGGTTAGGCCTCAACTGGAGTATTGTGTCTAGTTTGGGTCACCGATGTATAGGAAGGATGTAGAGAAACTGGAAAGGATCCAGAGGCAAGCGACAAGGATGATCAAAGGGATAGAAGGCAAGCCACATGAGCAAGGGCTGAAGCAACCATTTTTGTTTGGTGTGGAAAAGAGGAGATTGATGGGGAAATCGGAGCAGTTTTTGGATACTTGAAAGGCTGCGATAAGAAAGATGGAGGAATGTTATTATCTTTTGCCACAGAGCACAGGACAACAGGCAGTGGGTTCAAACTCCAGCATAGCAGATTTCGATTACATCTGAGAAAAATCTCCCTAACTTTAAGAACAGGAGGACAATGAAACAGAAGCTTTGTGAGGTTGTGGAAACTCCTTCGCTGGAAGTATCCCAAAGGTGGCTGGACACCAATCTTTCTGGGATGGTTTAGACACAACACATTCTACATCTTGGCAGCCGGTCAACTCCATGGCTCTATGATTCTCTAAACTAAAATCCTAGATTGGAGCAGGTCTTAGTCACACACATGTTATGAAGCTCGATTCAAAGGTAACTGGGTAAAATATAATGGCCTGTGTTATACAGGATGTCAGGCTCGATGATCAAATGGTCCCTTCTGACCTTAAATCATATGAATCTTTCAGCAAAGAACGTAGATCAGGCATTTATATTTACTCTGTTTCACAACACACAAACAAGGGAACATTCAATTACATTGAAAATCTGAACATCTAACACCTATTTGGTCTGTGGAACGCATTGCCGCTGACATTATTGGAGCAAACAGCTTAGCTGAATGGGACTCACAAATTGCTATTGTAGTTGGTTCTGGGGGGCACCCTTAGTTAAGGCTCTCCAAGAGCTTCAATTAGGAGACCTCATTTTCTTTTGTTTTTAAGCTTCCCAAATTGTGACCATTCGAACTTATATTTGCAATGCTGGGGGTCTCCTCCTGGCTGAATTATGTTTTCACTGTTTCAGGCATAACAGTTCAGCCAACATCTCAAATGAAGCTAGGAGAGAATATATGTTGCCCATGTTGAAAAATTCTTATAATTATTCCTCAATGCTTTGCAGCAGATAAAAGTCAGGTAACTCCCCCCCCCCACACACACACACACTTTTAACAGACAAAGCCTAACTTTGCAAGGGGAGGATAGTGACAGTGACAGTGTCTGTGCATTAACACACAGCTGGCTCCTGAGGTCTTTATTCTGTTCTTACTCCAAGGGAAATTTTGCCTCACTGGGGCCTAAGCAAAATACAGGGCCTGGCCTCCGAATTTGGCCTTGTATTGTACATCTACTAACACCTTTCATCATGAAGGATCCACTGCGCCACTAAAATACAGCCATCTCAGGGTTTGAGGCCATTGGCAGGGCAGGTGGGTGTCCACAGAAAGGAATGGCATTTTGGACAGTGATACGGGTAAAACTCACCCCTGTGGCAAGGGCTCTGGGATGTTTAATGGCTGTGCAGAGCATAAAGGACAACAGACCTATTCTCTATCCCATTACGCCCATGTTGCTCTTGGTTTGTCCAGCAGGTGAGCTCCTCAGCTAAAGATGGGTACCTGTGAATTGTGAAGTGGAAGTGTCTTTCTTGGGGATCCCCGTCAGGTAGCCGTGTCCCACACCTCTCTCACCTCAGCATCTGCATCAACATCCCACGCTGAGAGCTGACACAGGGCTGAACACCGTTAATAATAGAGCTCTTTGCAATCCCAGTTGGGTTCGCTCAGCCTCTAGGGGAGAAGCGGCATCTGGATGTAAACAGGCTGGAGATTGGAGACACTCTTGCTAATATCTTTCTTTCCATGTCTGGGCTTCTGTGTTTTTTGTCCAGCTTCAGGAGTAAACAGTAATTAAGGGACCTTCCCGAAGGTAGATGAGAGATCTTCGGCTCTGTGCTGAGTCAGAGAGGAATTGGCTGCTCTGTGTATTTGTGTATATTTAAAAATTATAGTTGATTAGAAAGAAAAGTAGGGATAATGCCTAGGCCTCCCTAGGGTCTGATACTCTGTGAATGCCTAGGATGGCTTGGTAGATAGCAGACAGACAGATCTGGAGACAGATGACGGAGGGGAGACACAAGCACTTTCTGCAGGCACACAGGGCTGTCACTAAGAGATCAAAGATCAGTAATTCTCATCAAGAACTATTATCATGCTGTGCAGCACCTTTCATTGGCGGATATTGAAAACACCTAGGTAGGTAAAGTCCCTATGAACATATCCCCATTATACAGATAGGTAAACTCAGGCAAAGGGAGACATGACTTGGCGAAGATCCCACAGAGAATGACAGAACTCATGAGTCCTGACTCACCTACTGTAGCCACCATCTCTGCTTCAGTAACTGAGTGCATGACAACTGGGAAATGGACTCACGGTCTAGGAGGACCTGTTCGTTGGGTGTGTGTGACGAGCTTCTCCGGAGTGTAACCTGGAACTGGGATACCGCTCAGCCGTCTGATATACCTGTGACACTGTACTCTATATGATTTTAGGAAAATATGCTAATGAGTGTGAATATAATGTAACTAGAATATGCTTCATGCAAAAGGTCTCTTGTAAGGTATCATTACAAAGCTTATAATCTACTGGGTGTTGTCATCCTATTTGAATGTATGTATCTTTCTTCTATCTGAAACTAGAAATATGAAATATAACTCTGGGGGCCTATTGTAATTATGCAAAGTGTGGGCCATTAATGGTGGTTTGGAATCTTGATGGCTCCCATCAACCAGGACAATTGACTGTGAGTGGCTCTGTTTGCTTGCAGGCCTTCCTGTGAGTCAGGCTGGGAGGAATGAAGATTTGCGGTCTCACAGGACATGTGATCATGTCACCTGAACTGGAATCCATCTTCACCTGGTGCTTTTCCATTTAGAAGGAGGGGGTGGGAACCCATAGAGGGACAAAGGATTCCTGCCTTGTGCAAAAGAAGGTAGAAGAGAACAAAGGGGGCTGCAGTCATGAGAAATCCCCTAGCTACCACCTGAGCTGGAACAAGGGCTGTACCAGGGGAAAGAATTGTGCCCAGACTAGGAAGGCGTCCAGTCTGTGACAGAAGCTTATTGAAACACCTCTGAGGGTGAGATTTTATCTGTATTCAGTTTTCTTACTGTATTAGGCATAGACTTGCGTGTTTTATTTTATTTTGCTTGGTAATTCACTTTGTTCTGTCTGTTATTACTTGGAACCACTTAAATCCTACTTCTTGTATTTAATAAAATCACTTTTTACTTATTAATTAACCCAGAGTATATATTGATTCCGGGGGTGGGGGGAGGCAAACAACTGTGCATGTCTCTTTATCAGTGTTATAGATTCATAGATTCATAGATTCTAGGACTGGAAGGGACCTCGAGAGGTCATCGAGTCCAGTCCCCTGCCCGCATGGCAGGACCAAATACTCTCTAGACCATCCCTGATAGACATTTATCTAACCTACTTTTAAATATCTCCAGAGATGGAGATTCCACAACCTCCCTAGGCAATTTATTCCAGTGTTTAACCATCCTGACAGTTAGGAACTTTTTCCTAATGTCCAATCTAGACCTCCCTTGCTGCAGTTTAAACCCATTGCTTCTGGATCTATCCTTAGAGGCTAAGGTGAACAAGTTTTCTCCCTCCTCCTTATGACCCCCTTTTAAATACCTGAAAACTGCTATCATGTCCCCTCTCAGTCTTCTCTTTTCCAAACTAAACAAACCCAATTCTTTCAGCCTTCCTTCATAGGTCATGTTCTCAAGTCCTTTAATCATTCTTGTTGCTCTTCTCTGGACCCTTTCAAATTTCTCCGTATCTTTTTTTAAAATGCGGTGCCCAGAACTGGACACAATACTCTAGCTGAGGCCTAACCAGAGCAGAGTAGAGCGGAAGGATGACTTCTCGTGTCTTGCTCACAACACACCTGTTAATACATCCCAGAATCATGTTTGCTTTTTTGCAACAACATCACACTGTTGACTCATATTTAGCTTGTGGTCCACTATAACCCCTAGATCCCTTTCTGCCGTACTCCTTCCTTGACAGTCCCTTCCCATTCTGAATGTGTGAAACTGATTTTTCCTTCCTAAGTGGAGCACTTTGCATTTGTCTTTGTTAAACTTCATCCTGTTTAACTCAGACCATTTCTCCAATTTGTCCAGATCATTTTGAATTATGACCCTGTCCTCCAAAGCAGTTGCAATCCCTCCAAGTTTGGTATCATCCGCAAACGTAATAAGCGTACTTTCTATGCCAATATCTAAGTCGAAGATATTGAACAGAGCCGGTCCCAAAACAGACCCCTGCGGTACCCCACTCGCTATGCCTTTCCAGCAGGATTGTGAACCATTAATAACAACTCTCTGAGTACGGTTATCCAGCCAGTTATGCACCCACCTTATAGTAGCCCCATCTAAATTGTATTTGCCTAGTTTATCGATAAGAATATCATGCGAGACCATATCAAATGCCTTACTAAAGTCCAGGTATACCACATCCACAGCTTCACCCTTATACACAAGGCTCGTTATCCTATCAAAGAAAGCTATCAGATTGGTTGAGATGATTTGTTCTTCACAAATCCATGCTGGCTGTTCAGTATCACCTTTCCACCTTCCAAGTGTTTGCAGATGATTTCCTTAATTACTTGCTCCATTATCTTCCCTGGCACAGAAGTTAAACTAACCGGTCTGTAGTTTCCTGGGTTGTTTTTATTTCCCTTTTTATAGATGGGCACTATATTCGCCCTTTTCCAGTCTTCTGGAATCTCTCCCATCTCCCATGATTTTCCAAAGATAATAGCAAGAGGCTCAGATACCTCCTCTATTAGCTCCTTGAGTATTCTAGGATGCATTTCATCAGGCCCTGGAGACTTGCAGGCACCTAACTTTTCTAAGTGATTTTTAACTTGTTCTTTTTTTATTTTATCTGCTAAACCTATCCCCTTCCCATTAGCATTCACTATGTTAGGCATTCCTTCATACCTCTCGGTGAAGACCGAAACAAAGAAGTCATTAAGCATCTCTGCCATTTCCAAGTTTCCTGTTACTGTTTCTCCCTCTTCACTAAGCAGTGGGCCTACACTGTCTTTGGTCTTCCTCTTGCTTCTAATGTATTGATAAAAAGTCTTCTTGTTTCCCTTTATTCCCATAGCTAGTTTGAGCTCATTTTGTGCCTTTGCCTTTCTAATCTTGCCCCTGCATTCCTGTGTTGTTTGCCTATATTCATCCTTTGTAATCTGTCCTAGTTTCCATTTTTTATATGACTCCTTTTTATTTTTTAGATCATGCAAGATCTCGTGGTTTAGCCAAGGTGGTCTTCTGCCACATTTTCTATCTTTCCTAACCAGCGGAATAGCTTGCTTTTGGGCCCTTAATAGTGTCCCTTTGAAAAACTGCCAACTCTCCTCAGTTGTTTTTCCCCTCAGTCTTGATTCCCATGGGACCTTACCTATCAGCTCTCCTAGCTTACCAAAATCTGCCTTCCTGAAATCCATTGTCTCTATTTTGCTGTTCTCCCTTCTACCCTTCCTTAGAATTGCAAACTCTATGATTTCATGATCACTTTCACCCAGGCTGCCTTCTACTTTCAAATTCTCAACGAGTTCCTCCCTATTTGTTAAAATCAAGTCTAGAACAGCTTTCCCCCTAGTAGCTTTTTCAACCTTCTGAAATAAAAAGTTGTCTCCAATGCAGTTCAAGAATTTGTTGGATAGTCTGTGCCCCGCTGTGTTATTTTCCCAACTTATATCCGGATAGTTGAAGTCCCCCATCACCACCAAATCTTGGGCTTTGGATGATTTTGTCAGTTGCTTAAAAAAAGCCTCATCCACCTCTTCCACCTGGTTAGGTGGCCTGTAGTAGACTCCTGTAGCATGACATCTCCCTTGTTTTTTTACCCCTTTTAGCCTAACCCAGAGACTCTCAACACTTCCGTCTCCTATGTCCATCTCTACCTCAGTCCAAGTGTGTACATTTTTAATATATAAGGCAACACCTCCTCCCTTTTTCCCCTGTCTATCCTTCCTGAGCAAGCTGTACCCATCCACACCAACATTCCAATCATGTGTATTATCCCACCAAGTTTCAGTGATGCCAACAATGTCATAGTTGTATTTATTTATTAGCACTTCCAGTTCTTCCTGCTTATTCCCCATACTTCTCGCATTTGTATACAGGCATCTAAGATACTGGTTTGATCTTTCCTCCCAGTTTTGTCCTGACCCTCCTTTCTCTCTGCCAATATAGCCCACACTCCCTCTCATTTCCGACCCATCTCCCCGGTCTCCATGTTCCCCACTTACCTGTGGGCTTTGCTCACCTGTCCCCGTCGAACCTAGTTTAAAGCCCTCCTCACTAGATTAGCCAGTCTGTGTCCAAATAGGGTCTTTCCCCTCCTCGAAAGGTGAACG
Organism: Chrysemys picta bellii; assembly: GCF_011386835.1. Classification (NCBI taxonomy): domain Eukaryota; kingdom Metazoa; phylum Chordata; order Testudines; family Emydidae; genus Chrysemys; species Chrysemys picta. The sequence continues at coordinate 353,723,983 of NC_088791.1, forward strand.
CCATCTCTGCCTAGCAGTCCTTCCTCGAATAGCATCCCATAGTCTAGGAAGCCAAAGCTCACCTGACGCCACCATCTTCGCAGCCAGGCATTCACCTCCATGATGCATCTGTCTCTGCCCGGGCCCCTACCTTTGACAGGAAGAATTGAAGAGAATACCACCTGCGCTCCAAACTCCTTCACCCGTACTCCCAGAGCCCTGTAGTCACTCTTGATCAGCTCAATGTCACACCGCGCAGTATCATTTGTGCCCACATGGATGAGTAGCATGGGGTAGAAGTCAGAGGGCTGGATAATCCTCGACAATGCCTCCGTAACGTCTCGGATACGGGCTCCCGGCAGGCAGCATACCTCCCGAGATGAAATGTCAGGGCGACAGATGGGCGCCTCTGTCCCCCTCAGCAGAGAGTCTCCGACCACCACTACCCTACGTTTCCAATTCGCAGTGGTGGCAGCAGACCTCCCAGCCTTAGGGGTACGAAGCTTCTCCTCCTTTACTGTAGGGAGTGATTCCTTCTTTCCTGTATCAAGAACGGCATAACGGTTACCTATTACCATGGCAAGAGGGTTCGGAGCAGGGGTGGAGCACTGCCTGCTGCCAGAATTAACCAGCTGCCAGTGTCCACTCTCAGCCATCTCCTCCTCCACCAGTGGTGTATCAGCAGTCCTGTGTACTGGGACAGCTACCTCAGCTATCTCCACATGGACACTGTCGAGGAATTGCAAACAATTTATGAATTTATCCTGTATAAGCATTATACAGGGTAAAACAGATTTATTTGGGGTTTGGACCCCGTTGGGAGTTGGACCTCTGAGTGTTGGACACAGGGACACTTCTTAAGCTGTTTTCAGTTAAGTCTGCAGCTGTTGGGGGATGTGATTCAGACCTGGTTCTGGGTTTGTAACAGGCTAGCATGTCCGGATCAAACCAGACAGGGTTCTGGAGTCCCAAGCTGGCAGGGAAAATGGGTTAGAAGTGGTCTCAGCACATCACTTTGAAGTTCCCATGGGGTTTTCTGTGATCCAACCGATCACAATACCAATCTGGGCTCCCTTTCACACTGTGAGTTTATGGAAGCCGCTATCCTCTCTAGGTCTTGCACTTATACAGCCTGTCAAGGCTGCTTCCACACTCTGAAATTTAGGGTACAAATGTGGGGGCCTGCATGAAACTTCTAAGCTTAACTACCAGCTTAGATCTGGCCTCCTGCCACCACTCTCAAAGTGCTAATTCCCTTCCCTGTGTAGCCTTGGGAGACTCTTCACCAATTCCCTGGTGAATACAGATCCAAACCCCTTTGATGTTAGAACAAGAAGAAATTAACCATCCCCCCTCCTTTCTCCCACCAACTCCTGGTGGATCCAGATCCAACCCCCTTGGATCTAAAAACAAGGAATAATCAATCAGGTATTAGGAAAAAGGCTTTTAATTAAAGAAAAGAAAGGTAAAAGAAAACCCTCTGGGAGAGATTAGCATACTGGCTACTCTCACAGACAACAGGTTCCAAACACAGGGGATGTTCCCCTGGGCAAACCCTTAGTTACACACAAAAAATACCCAAAATACCCAATTTGACTGTTCCTCTAATTGGACAAGACAGGTTACAAAGAAATAAACATAAACCTATTTATTTCCTTCACTAATACTCACTACTTAAGAAGAGGCTGAATTCTGGAGCTTTCCCACTCCGGTCCAAACTGAAACTTAACAGACAAAGGGAACTTTCCTCCTTCCCTTTGAACCATCTGGTCCTCCCATTGGTTCCTCTGGTCAGGTGTCAGCTAGGCTAGGTGAACTTCTTAACCCTTTACAGGTAAAAGAGGCATTAACCCTTGACTATCTGTTTATGACATGCCCCCCAAATCTCAGACAGTGTTGGACCGCATTGGCTGTGATTTCTTTCTAAACTTTAGAATAAACATATTAAAAAAACACATGCACCCTTACATATCAAGGATGATTTTAACCAGTTGATTCTGGGAAACTTTCACGGGAGAGTGCATCAGCCACTTTGTTAGAAGCTCCTGAAATGTGTTGAATTTCAAAGTCAAAGTATTGAAGAGCTAAACTCCACAGAAGAAGTTTTTTGTTTTTTTTCCTTGGTGCTATGAAGCCACGTTAGCGCAGCATGGTCAGTTTGTCGTTGGAAACGCCGTCCCCAAACGTATGGGTGCAGCTTTTCCAGCACGTACACAATGGCATAGCATTCTTTTTCGCTGATTGACCAGTGGCTTTCCCTCTCAGGCAGTTTCTTGCTGAGAAACACGACAGGATGGAATTCTTGATCCGGTCCTTCCTGCATTAAAACTGCTCCCACACCACGCTTGGACGAATCTGTGGTTACTAGGAATGGTTTGTCAAAGTCTGGGGCTCTTAGCACAGGGTCAGACATGAGTGTCGCCTTAAGCTGGTTAAAGGCCTTTTGACACTCATCAGTCCACTGAACTGCATTTGGCTGTTTCTTTCTGGTTAGGTCTGTCAGTGGGGTGGCGATTTGGCTGTAGTGTGGTACAAATTGCCTAAAATATCCGGCCAAGCCTAAGAAGGATTGGACCTGTTTCTTTGACTTTGGAACCGGCCACTTTTGGATAGCATCCACTTTCGCCTGTAGGGGATTTATAGTTCCTTGACCCACCTGGTGCCCCAGGTAATTTACTCTGTTTTGGCCTATTTGACACTTTTTAGCTTAACAGTTAGTCCTGCCTGCCTGATGCGCTCAAAGACTTTTTCCAGGTGCTCCAGGTGTTCTGCCCATGAATCAGAAAAAAATGGCCACATCATCGAGGTAGTCAACTGCAGATTCTCCCAATCCCGCTAGGAGACCATCTACAAGTCTTTGGAAGGTGGTGGGTGCATTTTGCAGCCCGAAAGAGAGTACATTGAGTTCATCCACCCCTGCCTGGGTGACATAGACTGACCTTTCCTTGGCGGGTTCATCTAGTGGTACTTGCCAGTACCCCTTGGTTAAGTCTAAGGTAGAGATGAATTGGGCATGTCCCAATTTCTCCAATAGCTCATCTGTGCGTGGCATTGCATAGTTGTCAGGACGAGTTACAGCATTTAGCTTACGGTAGTCCACGCAAAAGTGTATTTCCCCATCTGGTTTGGGAACTAGAACCACTGGAGATAACCATGCACTGTTAGAGGGGCAGATTATACCCATCTGTAGCATGTCCTGGATCTCCCTTTGTATAGCAGTTTGGTCATGAGGTGACTCCTGGTAGGGTGGGGTTCTAATAGGGTGAGCATTACCTGTGTCAATGGAGTGATATGCCCATTCAGTCCGTCCTGGGGTGGCTGAGAACATTGGCGGAAAGTTAGTGCACAGCTCCTTGATCTACTGTCGCTGCAGACATCCAAGGGTTGCGCAGAGGTTCACCTCTTCCACGCCACCATTCTTTTTTTCTTTGTAGTAGACACCTTCAGGCCACTCCGCATTATCTGTTTCCTGGGCTGTAAACTGGAAAATCTTTAATTCTCTGGAATAAAAGGGTTTAAGAGAATTAACATGGTATACCTTAGGCTTTATGTTGGAGGTGGGGGAGGCTATGAGATAGTTAACAGGTCCTAGACGCTCCTGGACCGTGAATGGTCCTTTCCACGATGCTTCCATTTTATGGGCCTGGAGCGCCTTTAAGACCATGACTTGGTCTCCTACTGTGAAGGAACGTTCTCGGGAAAATTTATCATACCAGGCCTTTTGCTCTTTTTGAGCATTTTTTAGGTTTTCTTTAGCAAGGGCTAAAGAGTGTCGGAGGGTGCTTTGTAGGTTGCTTACAAAGTTTAGAATGTTAGTTCCTGGAGAAGGCGTAAACCCCTCTCATTGCTCCTTCACCAACTGTAATGGCCCCTTAACCTTGTGGCCATACACAAGTTCAAATAGTGAAAACCCTAAACTGGGATGTGGTACAGCCCTGTAGGCAAAAAGCAACTGCTGCAACACTAGGTTCCAATCATTGGAGTGTTCATTTACAAATTTACGTATCATGGCCCCCAAAGTTCCATTAAACCTCTCCACCAGGCCATTGGTTTGATGGTGGTAAGGGGTGGCAACCAAGTGATTCACCCCATGAGCTTTCCAAAGGTTTTCCATGGTTCCTGCCAGGAAATTAGTTCCCGAATTTGTAAGGATGTCGGTGGGCCAACCTACCCTGGCAAAAATGTTTGTTAATGCCTGGCACACACTTTTAGCCCTGGTGTTGCTTAAGGGTACTGCTTCCGGCCATTGGGTAGCAAAATTCATGAAAGTCAGTACGTACTGCTTTCCTCTGGGTGTTTTCTTTGGGAAAGGACCCAGAATATTCACAGCTACGCGCTGAAATGGGACCTCAATTATGGGTAGTGGCTGGAGAGGGGCTTTAACCTGGTCTTGAGGCTTTCCCACTCGTTGGCACACCTCACAAGACCGGACATATTTAGCAACGTCCTTGCCCATTCCCTCCCAGTGGAAGGACTTTTCCAACCGGTCTTTGGTTCTGTTTACCCCAGAATGGCCACTGGGATGATCATGGGCTAAGCTCAAGAGCTTTACCCGATACTTAGTGGGAAGTACCAACTGTTTTTGAGGATGCCAGTCTTCTTGGTGCCCACCAGAAAGAGTCTTCTTGTATAAAAGTCCTTGTTCTACAACAAACCGGGATCGGTTAGAAGAGCTGAGAGGCGGTGGGGTGCTCCGCGCCGCCGCCCAAGCTTTCTGAAAGCTGTCATCTGCTTCCTGCTCGGCCTGGAACTGTTCCCTTGATGCTGGAGACATCAGTTCCTCCTTGGACTGTGGACTGGGGCTTGGTCCCTCTGGAAGCGATGCAGGTGCTGGGGCTGTTTTTATTGACTGTGAACCACTGTTCGCTGGTGCACTATGTGGTATCTCAGGCTCTGGCTGAGCCTCTTGGGTAGGGTTATCTGCTGCTTCTGCCAGGTCAGGCTCGCTGGTGCCCTCTGGCATTGGAGTTGTAGACGGGTTTGCAAGCGCTGGACTCAGTGCTGTCAATGGTTCTGGTGCTGGTTGCGTTGCCAGTTCCGGTTCTGGGACTGGCTTTGGCTGGGTCTCTGGGATTGGATCCACTACGGCTGTTGCAGTCGTTGGCAGGGGATCCGGTTCCACCACCTTTGTCTGGGTTTCTGGTAACACAGACGGGGCCCTGGTGGATGGCTCAGGAACAGGGATGGGGGTGAAAGCTTGCTTAGCCTGGCTGCGGGTGACTATTCCCACCCTCTTGGCTTGCTTTACATGGTTGGCCAAATCTTCCCCCAGCAGCATGGGAATGGGATAATTGTCATAGGGTATGTCTACACTACGAAATTAGTTCGAATTTATAGAAGCCGGTTTTATAGAAATCGGTTGTATACAGCCGATTGTGTGTGTCCCCACATAAAATGCTCTAAGTGCTCTAGTCGGCGGACCGTGTCCACAGTACGAGGCTAGCGTCGACTTCTGGAGCATTGAACTACGGGTAGCTATCCCACAGATATCCCACAGTTCCCGCAGTCTCCGCCGCCCTTTGGAATTCTGGGTTGAGATCCCAATGCCCAGATGATGCAAAACAGTGTCGCGGGAGGTTCTGGGTACATGTCGTCAGGCCCCTCCCCCTCCGTCACAGCAACGGCAGACAATAGATTCGCGCCTTTTTACCTGGGTTACCTGTGCAGACAACATACCACGGCAAGCATGGAGCCCGCTCAGCTCACCGTCACCATATGTCCTCTGGGTGCCGGCAGACGTGGGACTGCATTGCTACACAGCAGCAGCAGCTAACTGCCTTTTGGCGGTAGACGGTGCAGTAGACTGGTAGCCTTCATCGGCGATCTGGGTGCTGGCAGCCGTGGGGCTGCATTGCACCAGCCCCTTGCCTTTTAGCAGTAGATGGTGTATTACGACTGGTAACCGTCCTATTAGAAGTTGGCTCATCGCACATTAGCAGAGTCTTTCCTGAGCAGCAGATTGTGCAATAGGCCTGAAGGCCATCGTAATACACTAACTGCCAAGCGCCCAGTATTTGCTGCCAAGCACCCAGAAAGATGCTGAGGGCTATCAGTCACGCTGCACCGTCGTCTTAAGATGTAAAAAATAGATTTGCTCTGTATTCATTTGCTTCCCCCTCCCTCCGTCAAATCAACGGCCTGCTAAACCCAGGGTTTTCAGTTTAATCTTTGGGGGGACCATTCTGTGTGACAGTTGTTTGTGTTTCTCCCTGATGCACAGCCACCGTTCTTGATTTTAATTCCCTGTACCTGTACGCCATGTCGTCACTCGGCCCGCCCTCCCTCCTTCCCCAAATCCGTCAAATACTACTTTCGCGTCTTTTTTTTTGAATTCTGGGTTGAGATCCCAATGCCCGGATGCAGGGCCGGCTTTAGCAAGAGCGGGGCCCAATTCCTGGGGGCGGGGCTTGCTGCAAGCCCCGCCCCCAGGAATCGAGCCGCGCCATGCCGCGCCGCGGGGGGGACGGGGGGACCGAGCCGAGCTGCGGGTGGGACGGGGGGGACTGAGCCACGCCGCGGGGGGGACGGGGGGGAGCGAGCCGTGCTGCGGGGGGGACGGGGGGGACCGAGCCGCGCCGCGGGGGGGGGGGAGACCCGCGCCACGGGACAGGAGGAGCCGCGCTGCGCCGTGGGGGACGGGGACGGGGGTGAGACCCGAGCCGGGGGGGACGGAACCCGAACCAAGCCGCGGGGAGGGGACGGGGGGGACCGAGCCGCGCCGCGGGGGACGGGGGTGAGACCCGAGCCGCGCCGCGGGGGGGGATGGGGGGGACCGAGCCGCGCCGCGGCGGGGACGGGGGGGGACCGAGCCGCGCCGCGGGGGGGGAGACCCACGCCACGGGACGGGAGGAGCCGCGCTGCGCCGTGGGGGACGGGGACGGGGTGAGACCTGAGCAAGGGGGGGAAGGGACCCGAGCCGAGCCGCAAGGGGGGGACGGGGGGGACCGAGCCGCGGAGCGGAGGGGTAGCGGAGGGGGACCGAGCCGCGCCACGGGGGGGGGACCCGCGCCACGGGACGAGCTGCGCCGCGGGGGGGATGGGGACGGGACCCGCGCCGCGGGACGGGAGGAGCCGCGCTGCGCCGCGGGGGACGGGGGTGAGACCCGAGCCGCGCCGCGGGGGGGGACGGGGACGGGACCCAAGCCGCGGGGGAGGAGACCCGCACCAAGGGACGGGAGGAGCTGCGCTGCGCTGCGGGGGACGGGGGTCAGACACAAGCCACGCCGCGGGGGGGCGGGACCCGAGCCGTGCCGTGGGGGGGGGAACGGGACGGGACCCGCGCCGCGGGACGGGAGGAGCCGCGCTGCGCCGCAGGGGACGTGGGTGAGACCCGAGCCACGCCGCGGGGGGGGACGGAGGGGGACCGAGCCGCGCCGCGGAGGAGTAATGGGGGGGGGACCGAGCCGTGCCGCGGGGGTTGACCCGCGCCACGGAACGGGAGGAGGCGCGCTGCGCCGCGGGGGACGGGGACGGGGGTGAGACCCGAGCCGGCCGCGGGGGGGGGGGACGGGGATGGGACCCGAGCCGCGGGGGAGGAGACCCGTGCCGCGGGACAGGAGGAGCTGCGCTGCGCCGCGGGGGACGGGGGTGAGACCCGAGCCGCGCCGCGGGGTGGGACGGGACCCGAGCCGCGCCGCGGGGGCCGCGCTGCGGGGACCGGGCCGGAACCGATCCGAGCAGCTGGGGGGGGAGGCCACAGTTCAGGCACCGGTGGGCCCCCCCGCCACACACACTTTTTGGAGCTTCTGTCCCTCCTGTTTGGATGCTGAGCTTCAGTCATTCAGGATCTGACTTTTCACAGCCGCTGAGCACCCACAACTCCAGTGGCAGAGTGTGGGAGCTGCGAGAGCTCAGCACCTCTTGAAATCTTGGCTGAGGTGAGTCCCAGGTTGGGGGCTGCAGCAGGTCAACGCTGCACCATGGTAGACGAACATGGGAACCACCAGATTGGATCAGAGCCGGGTCCATCTAGCCCAGTAGCCCTTGGCCAGCACCAGATGCTTCAGAAGAAGCTGTGAAAATCTCTCATGAGGGGGATATGGGATAATCTTCCCCTCACAGCCTGCGTCCCATCCTTATCTCTAACAGAGATTGGCTTCAACCCTGAGCCATGGGGGTCACTCTCCCTTCCAAAATGTGTGTTGTCATTAGGTCTGGTAACTCTGGGTATTTTTGATACCCAGATAAATGTCCAACCCCTTTATGAATCTTGCTAAAGTTTTGGCCTCAACAAAATCCTGCAGCAGTGAGTTCCACAGTTTGATTACTTGTTTTGTGGGAAAGCAGTTCCTTGTATTGGTTTTTATTTGCCACCTTTTACTTTCCTTGCATGTCTCTTGTTCCTGTGTAATGAGAGGTAGAGCAGCTCCTGATTTCCCCTCTCTCTACCACCTACTATCTGACATATACATATAGAGCGAGACAAGGGGCGGGGGAGGTGATATATTTTATTGGGCCAACCTGTGTTGGGGAGAGCGACAAGCTATCGAGCGACATGGAGCAGATATTCAGGTCTGAGAAAGGTACTCGGGATGTCCCTCCTAAATACAAGGTGGAACAGATAGCTTAGTGTGAGTAGTGTGCACCTGTTCAAAGGGACCATTCAAGGTGAACAGGCCGACAGAAGTTGGTCCAGTAAAAGATATTCCCTCCCCCCTGCCTTGTCTCTCTAATATCCTGGGACTGAGAGAGCTACAACGACATGGCACACACACAGATAGGTTTTCAGGATGGTTGCATTAAGTGAGACTAAAGGCTGTCTGTAAAAACGACTGTGATGGTTCTCACGGCTCCCAGGACTGTGAGTCACCCTGTTACCCCCTGACTCCGGGATCCAATTTTTCATAAGAACGTCCCCGCACCAGGAGATGTCCCCGCACCAGGAGATGGCTCCTCTGTGAAAGGATCCAGATGGCCGCTCCCCACTCTGTGTTATCATGAGACAGTCTTTTGTTTCTGTTCATAGGCAGGGTAATCCTGTCTGTTGTTTGCAGTTGTCTAGAATGGTTTTCCATTGATAATCTTGGGCTGGAGCAAGGGTGGAGAACTGAGCCTGGCATTACATCCCCAGCTAACCAGGGCGGGGTGACAACGCCCTCCTGGACTGGCCATCACCAAGACACACTATGACCTGGTGACTAACTTCTACTCCAAGTCCATAAAGCTCATTGTCAATATCAATATGTTACTTGTTAACTATTACCCAGACATGCGTTTTGCAATAGTTGTGAAGGTTGGCAAGTTACAAGCTTTCCACACACACCTCACATGCTACTCTTTATGGGTAAATATTCCATAAGCCTTGTGTGTGGTGTAGTGAGTTTGTCAGCCCTGAGATGTGAGCTGTTTGCAAGGAAGAGGGAACTCTTTGCCGGGGGCCTCAGTGTCACAAGGACATTTGTAAATAACATACAAAAGTAGAAATGATCAGATCAAACAGGTGAGAGGAGGAAAGGGTTAATTCCCTGCTGCTCTTCACCACCTGAGCCAGTCTCAGAGGCAGGTCCCAGGGGCTCTGTGCTGGCTCTGAGCCCCCCCGGGGAATCCCAGGGCAGCAGTATAAATATCCCTGTACCTCAGCCCGGTCAGTGCAGATTCCCCGCCGCCTGCAGCTCCCCGACCCGGTCACAGGCAGAGATTCCTCCTCCCCAGCTGGGGCCGGAGCCTGGTGAGTCGTTTGCATGGAATGAATCTGTGAAGGGGCGAATGGAAAGACATGAAACCTGTGCAATGTTTGAGCTGGGGTTGGATAGAATGGGGGTGTGTAACTCTGAGTGCAGGGGCAGGACGGGAGCCGGGGCACTGAGATAACACTCCTGTGACTGCGCTGAGGTTCCGTGTTAGGAAGAAGTCGCTGGGTTACCCTGATCCACTTCCGCGGACATCACTGGGGTCTTGCTGTTGACCTCATTGGGCCCGGGACTGGGCCATTCTTGGTTACATGACTGTTCAGAGTAAATCTACTCAGGCCCTGTAATATTCTACACCCCAAATTCCGAGGTCTTCACTCAGGCAACACTTCCATTAATGTCATAAGGGCCCCAGGACTGGGTCTGTTCCGGTTGTCAGAAATTAGCTGGTTTCAAGTTGCATAGCTGTGAATGTCCGAACTGTAGGACCCAGGAGCAGCCTTTGATACCGATGTTCCAGCTTCTTAGGGTGAGGAGATCTCCCTACTCTGAATACAGGACACCTGGTAAAATTACCCATATTCAAGCGAGTTCCACCGCAATCAATCAGAACTATACAGTACAAGTGTTCAAATTAACAACAAGTTGACTGAGCCCCTGTTAAAAACAACTACGGCATAGTTGGATTCTTTTTAACTACCTTCTTCTCTTTAAGGCTTTAGGGTTCACACAGGGAGGGGTGACACACACAGCCCTCCTCACACACACAGACGGGGAGAGCTCACACACATACACACACACACTCCTGTACACCTCTCTCACACAGGGGGCGTTACCGACCAACCGACCTGACCCTCTCTCTCTGACACACTATGCCCTTCATGCCTGCCTGGGACCCTGGGATGGACCTGCCTCTTCTGCTACCTTGCGCCGTGTCTTTGCAAGGAAACCTGTGAGGAGGAGGGGGATGCAAGGTCACATACCACCTCCCCCCCAGATTTCTGCCAGGGTCACACCAGATTGTGTGCAGCAGCAGCCTTTCAGCACAGAGCGGGAGGGAAGGGACAGAAGCTGCTTCCAGTTGCAGGGGAGTAGGAGGGACGGGGAAGGGATAAGAGCTTAAGATCGGCCAGATTGGCTCAGACCAAAGGTCCATCCAGCTCAGTGAACAGTGGGACTTTCCGTTCCTCCCTAGGCTAGACAGAGAAATTTACTTTCAGGCTCCATTTTATACATCAATACAAACAAGTTACATACTGACCCTCTAACGCAGTTAATTGACACCTTCTGACGTAGCCGGTTACCACCCATCACCTCGTACACCTCTATCCATCACACTGTCAACCTGACCATATCTTTAGGATGGGTAACCATGTTCCTGTTATCTTTAGGGAATGTGCTGATATCGAGGTGTTCTGATACAACCCTTCTGAAATTGTGTTTGCGTGAGTGCTCTGTGCCCAGCACCTCGTAGAAATATTTGGTTTTGAAATATCTGCCCTGTGCTTGCCAGATTCTGTGAGCAGGGCCTGCTTCTAGCTACCAGACTAATTTTGCTTTATATCAACAAGACTTTGACTGTTACTTTAGCCCAGGCCTCAGGCCTCATGCTAGGCCTCTAATACAAGGGCTTATCTCTCAGGGTGTCTTCCTACTACAGTTCCGCATTATGAGAGTGTTTCTGGATTTACGGTAACACACAACAGGCAGTTGTCACACAATGAAGTTTTTGATGGTATCTATGATTCTCTCAACAAATGCATTCCAGTCCTAGCTGACACTACAGTTCTCACTGATTTTCTCTTTTGCTGTGAGTTACAGGAAAATGAATAGAAGATCCAAGTGATAGTACATGATGCCAGCTGACAATCACACTGTTTTTGACCCTGTTAGTTACATCCTGACCGGCATCCCGGGTACGGAGGAGTCTCATTTCTGGATTGCCATCCCCTTCTGTCTGATTTACGTTGCATCACTTTTTGGGAACTCTCTCCTACTATTCATCATACTAACAGAACGAAGCCTCCATGAGCCCATGTATCTATTTGTGTCTATGCTGGCCGCTGCTGATCTGCTGTTATCTACCACTACGGTGCCCAAGATGCTGGCTGTATTCTGGTTTAGAGCGGGAGAAATTTCTTTTGCTGCCTGCCTGACCCAGATGTTCTTCATCCATGTCAGTTTTATTGCCGAGTCGGCCATCCTGCTGGCCATGGCATTTGATCGGTACGTTGCCATCTGCGACCCCCTGAGATACACCATCATACTAACCAAGTCTGTGATCGGGAAGATGGGGCTGGCAGTTGTCACAAGAAGTTTCTGTATCATTTTTCCTCTCATCGTTCTCATGAAGCAGCTGAAGTTCTGCAGAACCAACCTCCTGCCTCACGCCTATTGTGACTATATGATCCTAGCCCGGCTGGCCTGCAATGACATCACAGTCCACGTCTGGTATGGTGTAGCTGTGGCTATTTTAGTAATTGGTTTAGATATTGTGCTCATTGCTGTATCATATGGGTTGATCCTCAGGGCCGTCTTCCTGCTCCCCTCCAAGGAAGCCCGGCTCAAGGCTCTCCGCACCTGCGGCTCCCATGTCTGTGTCATACTGATGTTCTACGTGCCGTCTGTTTTCTCCTCTTTAGGACACCAGTTTGGGCACATCCTCCCAGGTTATATTGTCAACCTACTGGCCAACCTCTATGTTCTCATTCCCCCCATGTTAAACCCCATCGTTTATGGGGTGACAACAAAAGAGATCCTGAAACGGGTGATCAATGTGTTTTATCGATGCTGCAGCAGAAGCTCCCTGCTGAGCTAAAGGAGGCAACAGAAAATGCTTTGGGACTTGGAAATTAAAGCCAGGTTTTCATTGGAGCTCTAGGGGTGTTTTTACTACGTACTTACACTGTGTAAGCTCAAAACCTGGTCTCTCTCGTCAACAGAATTTGGGTCCAATGAAAGCTATTTACTCCCCCACTTTGTCTCTCTAGTATCCTGGGACTGACATGGCTACAACAGCACTGCGCACTGCCACAGAAGGCAGCCAGACCAAGTGAGTCTTGTTCTAAGTTGAAGGGAAACAGAAAAACAAGAAAGAACAAAGTTAAACATCAGCATTTGAGAGAGCACTGTGTGTGTATCTCCTATCTGACAAGCTGCATTTGAGCTGAACTCTTAATGGCAACAGAAAGCAGCAGCCAACAGGGCCATGCCAAAGGCCAGTGGGAAGTGCACTGGGCTGCACATTGAGAGACAGGGTCTCTAGTCTTGGTTCTGCCACCAACCTGCTGTGTCACCTTGGGTTACTTTCTTTTCTTCTCAGACTCCTAAATCCTTCTCAGGGTCACTGCTTTGCTGGCCACAGTCCCCCATTCCGTAGCCAAGGCCTGCCTCCCATGGACCTTGTGTTTTGCTGCCTTATGACACATTTTGCATGGATGAGCCCGGCTTCCCCATGTTGATCTCGCACTTTTCCCTACACTCGGGGCTTCAAAGGGGTGGCTAGGTGGGGGAGAGATCGGGGGTGCTGTGGATTGGTGCATTGGTCGAGCGGCTCATTTACACGTGCTCGTCAGTCCTCCCGACTGTGGGAGAGAGAGAGAGAATAGAATCGTGTGTGTGTGATTAGCTGTGTCTTATTCTGTGCTAAAGGAATATTTTGACGCTGAGGATAACATGATGACTCCTTCTGGGGCTTGGAGGCTTGTTTGACCTTTTGTTAATGTCACACAACATCCAGCAGAAATGCTGTGGGAATCTTTTTTCCTTTTATACTCACCTTCCATTCCTGCAGCCGTTGAGAAGAAATGTCTCATAAGAACATAAGAACGGTATATACTGGGTCAGGCCAAAGGTCCACCTAGCTCAGTGTCCCATTTTCCGACAGTGGCCAGTGCCAGGTGCATCACGGGGGTGAACAGAACAGGACAATCATCAAGTGATCCATCCCCTCTCATCCCATCCTGGATTCTGGCGGTCAGAGGTTTTGGGACAACAGCAGCATCGGTTTGCACCCCCAATCATCTCAGCTTATAGCCATTGATGGACCTATCCTCCATTAACTTATCTAATTCTTTTTTTAATCCTTTGGCCATCACAACATCCCCTGGCAATGAGTTCCACAGGTTAGCTCTGTGCTCCATGAAAAAATACTTTCTCTTGTATTTATTAAATATACTGTCTATTTATTTCATCAGGTAACCCTTGGATTTTGCATTGCGTGCATAAGTAAATAACATTTCTCTATTCAATTTCTCCACAACAGTCATGATTTTATAGACCTCTGTCATATCCTCCCTTAGTTGTCTCTTTTCTAAGCTGAACAATCCAAGTCTTTTTAGTCTCTCCTGAGATGGAAGCCATTCTATACCCTTAATCATCTTTGTTACCCTTCTCTGACCCTTTCCAAATTATACTATGTCCTTTTTGAGGTGGGGCTACCAGAAGTGGACACACTGTTAAAGTTATGGCCTTATCATGGATTTATATAGTGGCAGTATAACATTTTCTATCCATTTCTTAATGGTTCTTAACCATCTATTAGCCCTTTTGACCACTGCTGTGCATAGAGCAGAAGTTTTCAAAGAACTACCCATGACGACTCCACAATCTCTTTATTGGGTGGTATCAGCTAATTTTAAACCCCATCCTTACATATGTGTAGTTAAGCTGATTTTTTCCAGTTTGCATCATTTTGCACTTATCAATACTGAATTTCATCGTCCATTTCATTGCCCAGTCATCCAGTTTTGTGAGATCCCTTTGTAACTTTTCTCAGTCAACTTTGGATTTAACTATCTTGAATAATTGTGTATCCTTGCAAACCTTGCCACTTCACTGTTCACTACCTTTTCCAGATCATTAAGGAATGTGTTGAACAGCACTGGTCCCAGTACATATCCATGAGGGACCACGCAGTTTACCTTACTCTATTGTGAAAACGGACCATTAATTCCTACCCTTTGTTTAGAAGATTAGTGTTGGAAGGGACCTCAGGAGGACATGTAATCCAACCACCTGCTCAAAGCAGGACCAACCCCAACTAAATCATGCCAGCCAGGGCTTTCTCAAACCGGGCCTTATAAACCTCTAAGGATAGAGATTTTACCACCTCCCCAGGTATCCCATTCCAGTGCCTCACCTCCCTCCTAGTGAAATATTTTTTCCTAATATCCAACCTAGACCTCCCCCACTGCAATTTGAGGCCATTGCTCCTTCTCCTGTCATCTGCCACCACTGAGAACAGCCAAGCTCCATCGTCTTTGGAACCCCCGTTCAGGTAGTTGAAGGCTGCTATCAAACCAACCTCTCCTCATAAATCATGTGCCCCAGCCCCCTAATCATTTCTCAAAAAAAGAAGAACAGGAGTACTTGTGGCACCTTAGAGACTAACAAATTTATTAGAGCATAAGCTTTCGTGGACTTCAGCCCACTTCTTCGGATGCATATAGAATGGAACATATAATGAGGAGATATATATACACACATACAGAGAGCATAAACAGGTGGGAGTTGTCTTACCAACTCTGAGAGGCCAATTAATTAAGAGAAAAAAACTTTTGAAGTGATAATCAAGCTAGCCGAGTACAGACAGTTTGATAATAAGTGTGAGAGTACTTACAAGTGGAGATAGTCAATGTTTGTAATGGCTGAGCCATTCCCAGTCCTTATTCAAACCGGAGTTGATTGTGTCTAGTTTGCATATCAATTCTAGCTCTGCAGTCTCTCTTTGGAGTCTGTTTTTGAAGTTTTTCTGTTGTAATATAGCCACCCGCAGGTCTGTCACTGAATGACCAGACAGGTGAAAGTGTTCTCCCACTGGTTTTTGAGTATTTTGATTCCTGATGTCAGATTTGTGTCCATTAATTCCAGAAGTCACCTCCTACAAGACAGGCCCAACAAAGAAAATAACAGAACACCACTAGCTGTCACCTTCAGCCCCCAACTAAAACCTCTCCAGCGCATCATCAGAGATCTACAACCTATCCTGAAAGATGATCCTTTACTCTCACAGATCTTGGGAGACAGACCTGTCCTCGCTTACAGACAACCCCCCAACCTAAAGCAAATACTCACCAGCAACCACACATCACTGAACAAAACCACTAACCCAGGAACCTATCCTTGTAACAAACCCCGATGCCAACTCTGTCCACATCTCTATTCAAGTGACATCATCATAGGACCTAATCACATCAGCCATACCATCAGGGGCTCGTTCACCTGCACATCTACCAATGTGATATATGCCATCATGTGCCAGCAATGCCCCTCTGCCATGTACATTGGCCAAACCGGACAGTCTCTACGCAAAAGAATTAATGGACTGCCCAGGTGCCCATGATTGACAGCCACTGCAGTACGACGACGACGGATACCAGTCGTAATATACCATCTTCTACCAAAGGGCAAGGGGCTGATGCAATGCAGCCCTACGGCTGCCAGCCCCACGGCTATTAGTCATGCTGCACCATCTACCGCCAAAAGGCAGTTAGCAGCTGCTGCTGGGTAGCAATGCAGTCCCACGTCTGCCAGCACCCAGAGGACATATGGTGATTGTGAGCTCAGCTGAGCTGAGCGGGCTCCATGCTTGCCGTGGTATGTTGTCTGCACAGGTAACCCAGATAAAAAGGCGCGAATCTATTGTCTGCCATTGCTGTGATGGAGGGGGAGGGGCCTGACAACATGTACCCAGAACCTCCCGCGACACTGTTTTGCATCATCCGGGCAGGGCCGGCTTTAGGCCGATTCAGCCGATTCGGCTGAATTGGGCCCCGCGCCAAGAGGGCCCCGCGCTGCAGCTGTCCACCCCGCCCCCAGCTCACTTCCCTGGCCCCTCCTCCTCTCCCCTGAACGCCCCGCCCCTTCCCCTGATGAAAAGAAGCAGGGGCGGGCCGGCAGCACAAGGTAAGCTGGGGTGGAGGTGGTGGGGGCGCGAGAAGGGCTCCGGGGAGGCGCGGCCCGTTCCCGCAGGCCCCAGCGGCTCTGGCCCAACACGGTCCCCGCTGCTCTGAGAATAATGGGGATGTGAAGCCAGCAATGGGCCAGCTCCCTGTGTTAGGCCTGGTCTACACTATGAGTTTAGGTCGAATTTAGCAGTGTTAAATCGAATTAACCCTGCACCCGTCCACACAACAAAGCCCTTTACTATGAAATAAAGGGCTCTTAAAATCGATTTCTGTACTCCTCTCCAACGAGGGGAGTAGCACTGAAATCAACATTGCCATTTCAAATTAGGGTTAGTGTGCCCACAATTCGACGCTATTAATCTCCAGGAGCTATCCCAGAGTGCACCATTGTGACCACTCTGGACAGCAGGGATCTTCCCTGATACCAGCCACACGGTGGGGGGAGGGATAAAGCAATCAACCCAGATAATTGGATGGGAGGGGGTTAGTTTGGTTTCTGCTGCTGTACGTTAACAGGAAAACCGCAGCACTCAATGGGCTTTGCTTGGTATGTGGGAAAGGAGGGCGCTGTTTTTAGGAAGGTTGCAGAAGCCGAAAGACAGTGGCTTACCATGGCCGCATGCAAGCCGAAATCTGTTGCCCGGACCTGTGTCTGTGATCTCTAACACCAAAGCCGCAGACACTCAATATTAAGATGCAAAATGCGACCTTCTACCAAAATCACATGTGCTATATAATGTGAATAGTGTTGTTCACAGTAAAGAGTATAAGCATTGTTCTTTTTAAATACTTCCCTCCCTTTTTCCCCAGCTGCAAATTTTTCAAGCCTCCCTCCTCCGTCCCGAAGGCTATCTCAGATAAGGCGGTGAAAAAAAAGGACGCGAGATGAAATGTTCTCTGAAATCATGGAATCGACCCGCAATGAAAGAGCTCTCTCGTTTCTAGTTAACTCTCCTTTCTTCTTAATTAAACAGTCTTGTTTTATTATAAGTGCTCACAAGCACCGTGTGTAATACAGGAGTGGTGATTTACGGCAAAACTGGTTGTGACATACTAGAGTGATATTCCCCTGGTATTATCTGGACCGGTTATCGCTAGGGCTCTCCAATCCTCGACTCTGGGAGCCACCCTTACCCCGCTTTGCTGTGAGAACCCCCACTCCAAGTCTGTACAAGCACAGCCTCTGGCATGTAATCTGCTCCCAGCTACATGAGTGAGCACTTTTGTACAGGTGCTGCTTGCATTGTGCAACCAAATGACACTAGCCAATATCTGCAGTCCCAGACCCAACCCCAGGAACCTCCCTCTTGCATTATCCAATTATGCACGCTGGACACTGCAAGCTTATATGAGTTCATCTGTTTAACAAAATAATTGATATGTACCAGGATTGCTATCCCAAAGGGAGTCCCTGACACACTTCAAACCAAACGCACTGCTTCAGGTAGAATAAACACACACATTTATTAACTACAAAAACTTCCAACTCAGCTCTCTGGGCTGTTTATCTGGCTGCTGTGGCTGCTCCCAGCATGGACCTTCTCCCTGGGATGTTTCTCTGACCGCACCGGCTCTGCCTGGCCTGGCTCTGCTCCCAGCTCAGTCCAGGATTCTGTTTTCTCCTTAGCTTGGCCCGCTCTGGCCCAGGCATCCCCAGTTCACACAGAGGATGGGACCCTCCTGACCTCCTCATTGACCTTCCTGTGCTGTCAATCAGGCTGACTGGGAGTGTTGGCCTCTTCCCATTGTCCCTGGGGCCTGTCACTCTCAGGGGCCTGGTTTCCCATCGGCCATTCATTTAGTTACTGAGAAAGGGCCAATCAAAAATCCTCACTAAGTTTTACTGAGGGGCCAACAGTCCCCTTACATTCCCCTCTGCTAAAATTCTGCCACAGCCATTATATTAACACCAGCACATCTGGGCCCCATAGTAACAAGATTAAGCAGCATCACTTTATATAAAAAGCCATTAACAATCAATAAAAGAACATTTAACATCCAATGTCCACTTCTTTTTACTACACATGACAATATTCATTAAAACATCACTTAGGACAAATAACCTAATCATCTCTAGGTTTAACAGGCAGTACACCCCTGGTTGTTTTCTGGGACCTTCTTAAACCTGGTGGCTTGTTACCCAATTTTTCTATTCTGTCCCCATTTTCATCAGGGTTTGGGTTTGCCCCATTGGTTTCAGTCTCCTTGGGACACACTGCTCTATCCCTCCTATGAGCCCTGATCAGACTATAAGTCCAATATTTAACTGGTCCCTATGTACAACTCTCTGAGGACCTCCTTGTCCAGTCTGGATAGTGTAAACCGGCAGTTTGGGATTGTTATGGGTGACCACTGAACTGGTATATGGCTATCAGGTCTGTTGAGAGCCCCACTGGACTTTTCCTACTTTGGGCTGCAACTTTAGTTTTAGTGAGAGCAACTTTGCCAGCTGTTTTGGCCTGTCATGGACACCTTTCAGCCAGACATTGAAATTGGTCACCTCATCATTAGAAAAAAAAAGATTTCTTGATGCTTCTCTGGCAGCACTCTTAAGTTAGCCATCTGCACAAGAACCAGCCCTTGGAGCACCGTTTGAACAGGAACTGGAAGCCTCATGCCATCCAGAATCATATATTTTTTACCACATCAATAATCCACATCTGCATTTCCATGCATGCCGGGGCCAAGGAAACATTGCTCTGTAGGACACCAACAGCCTGCAAGAGGTGGAGGTGATCCTCTTCTTAGGATTGTTCTCATTCCCCTAAAACCTGTGCCACCCCATTCTGTATGGAAATTAGCTGATCTAAGGATACCTTCAGGGGCACTGCTAAATCCTTTAGGTGTTGACCCATTGCTTTCATTTTATTTTCAGCCATCTCCTCATTTATATATAAAGAACTCCTACCCCAAAACCATCTGTTCCTAAAATATCCCTTTCCTTTCAATCCATATGGGGTCTGGGAATATCATGAAATTTTATCCAATTCCTCAAGCCCTTATACTATGATAGAATACACTTTCCACAGTGGGGTCTATTACTGAAATATTTGATAAGGTAAGATCCACAATTACCTTCTTCAGGGTGTGGGTTGGATTAATTACCAATTGGTTCTTTATGTTGGTTTCAACCACATATGCTGCAGTTTAATTATTTACAAGTAGTTCCAAAATCCACACCTCCATGCATTTTACTCCATGGGGTTCCTGAAGGAGCCATTTTCCTCTCATAATGGGTTACATAGAATCATAGAATCATAGGACATTAGGGTTGGAAGAGACCTCAGGAGGTCATCTAGTCCAATCCCCTGCTCAAAGCAGGACCAACACCAACTAAATCATCCAAGCCAGGGCTTTGTCAATCTGGGCCTTAAAAACCTCTAAGGATGGAGATTCCACCACCTCCCTCAGCACCCTCATCGTGAAATAGTTCTTCCTAATATCCAACCTAGACCTCCACCCCTACCACTTGAGACCATTGGTCCTTGCTGTATCATCTTCCACCACTAAAAACAGCCTAGCTTCTTCCTATTTGGAAATCCTTTCAGGTATTTGAAGGCTGCTATCAAATCCCCCATCCCTGCTCGCTATTCTCTTCTGCAGACTAAATAAGCCCAGTTCCCTCAGCCCCTCCTCATAAGTCATGTGCCCCAGCCCCCGATCTTTTTTGTTGCCTTCCGCTGGACTCTTTCAATTAGTCCACATCCTTTCTGTAGTGGGGGGCCCAAAACTGGACACAATACTCCAGATGTGACCTCACCAGTACTGAATAGTGGCTGCCAACTAGACATCGAGACATTGATCACTGTCCATTGAGCCAGATGATCTAGCCAGCGTTCTACCTACCTTATAGTCCATTCATCCAATCCATACTTCTTTAACTTGCTAGCAAGTACACTGTGGCAGACCGTATCGAAACTTTGCTAAAGTCAAGATAAATCATATCCAGCGTTTTCCCCATATCCACAGAGCCTGTTATCTCATAATAGAATAAAGACTTCCCTTGATCTTCTGGCAATGCTCTTACTAGTGCAGCCCAATATGCCATTAGCCTTCTTGGAAACAAGGGCACATTTTTGACTCATATAGAATCGTAGAATCATAGAATATCAGCTTTGGAAGGTGTGACAGGTTGGATCACAGAAACCCCTTTGGGGCTGCCAACTGATGTTCCAAGACTACTTCTGCCCCTGCCTTTCCTGCCAGCTTGGGACTCCAGGACCCTGCCTGGTTGTGCCAGACACTCTTGCTGGTTACAAACACAGACCCAGGTCTGAACCACGTCCCACAAACTGCAGACTTAACTAAAAGCAGCTTAAGAAGTGTTCCTGTCTCTGACACTCGGATGCCCAACTCCCAATGGGGTCCGAACTCCAAATAAATCTGTTTTACCCTGTATAAAACTTATACAGGGTAAACTCATACATTGTTAGCCCTCTATAACACTGATAGAGAGATGTGCATAGCTGTCACCCCACCCCATATATACTGTGGATTAAATAATAAGAAAAAAAGTTATTTTATTAAATACAGAAAGTAGGAATTAAGTGGTTCCATGTAGTAACAGACAGAACAAAGTGAATTACCAAGCAAACTAAAATAAAACATGCAAGTCTATGCCTAATACAGTAAGAAAGTTATCACAGATGAAACCTCACCCTCAGATGTTCCAGTAAGCTTCTTTTACAGACTAGACTCCTTCTAGTCTGGGTCCAGCAATCACTCAGACCCCCGTGGTTACTGTCCTTTGTTCCAGTGTCTTTCAGGTATCCTTTGGGGTGGAGAGGCTATCTCTTGAGCCAGCTGAAGACAAAATGGAGGGGTCGCCGAGGGGTTTAAATAGACTTTCTCTTGTGGGTACACACTCCTCCCTCCCCCTATTTAGAATCCCAGCTACAAGATGGAGTTTTGGAGTCACATGGGCAAGTCACATGTTTATGGATGACTCAGAACTTAAAGGTAGCAGCCATGGTTCACATGCTACCTTGAATGTCCTCAGGTAGACTTCTTATAGGTATTGGAGCCTTCCAAGATCAATTGTCCGTTAAGTGTATCTTGACTGGGCACTTAACTTGCACATTCCTCTCTAAAGAAGCTGACCAAATGCCTTACTAAGGCTACTTAAAATCAAACCAATACACAGCCAATATTCATAATTCAAATACAAAAATGATCCATGCATACAAATAGGATGAATAGATTCAGTAGATCATAACCTTTACAGAGATATGTTACATGGCATATGTAGCATAAAACATATACCAGTTATGCCATATTTACATTCATAAGCATATTTCCATAAAGCCTTATGGGGTGCAACATCACACCAGTCATCAAAATTGGTCACCTTGTTTTTAGAAGAGATTTCATGATGCTTCTCTGGCAGCACCCTTAAGATAGCCACCTGTGCACCTCACACCCTTCGCCCCTGAGTTTAGAAGACTCATTGGTACTCTTCCTTTGATAGCATTATTCAGTACATTGCCCCAGATGTTGTCTCCACAAGCTCTCCATATCCATTGTTTTTTCCTGGTATCTAGCAGAGTTCATCAAGGATCTTCCCTCTCCAACCTACCCCGCGGGACCCAGGAGACAACTCTACCTCGCCGCTGGAGCCAGTACTCTACTCAGCACAACATTCTTCTTAGAGTGCCCATGATGTTTCATCCTCATAGTTCCTTCTCTAGGCAACCTTTTTGCTATTACTTTCTGAGTCTTTGGCTAGCTGTTCTTAACATTCTTTTTGGCCTTCCTAACTATGTGTTAACATGTCATTTGCCAGAGTTTATGCCTCTTTCTATTTTCCTCAATAGGATTTAACTTCCACTTTTTAAAGGATGCCTTTTTGCCTCTCACTGTTTCTTTTACTTTGTTGTTTAGCCATGGTGGCACTTTTTTGGTTTTCTTACTATCTTTTTTTAAATTTCGGGTATACATTTAAGTTGAGACTTTGTTATGGTGTCTTAGAGAATTTCCATGCAGCTCGCATGGATTTCACTTTTGGCACTGTAACTATTTATTTCTGTTTAGCTAATTCCTAATTTTAGTGTAATTCCCCTTTGTGAAATTAAATGCTACAGTGCTGGGCTGCTGTGGTGTTTCCCCTGCCACAGGGATGTTAAGTTTAATAATATTATGGTCACTATTACCAATGCTTCACTTAGGACTAAATCAAGAACTGCCTTTCTACTTTTGGGTTCCAAGGGCTAGCTGCTCCAATAAGCTGTCCTTTAAGGTGTCAAGAAATTTTCTCTCTTCATCCCCTCCTGAGGTGACATGTATCCAGTCAATATGGCAATAGTTGAAATCCCCCATTATTATTCAGGATTTTTTTAATATCCTCTGTAATCTGCTTGAGCATTTCACAGTCACTATCACCATCTTGGTCAGATGATCGTTAATATATCCCTACTGCTATATTCTTACTATTCAAGCATGGAATTACCATCCATACAGATTCTATGGTACAGTTTGTTCATTTAAGATTTTTATTTCATATGTTTCTATGCTTTCTTTCATGTATACTGCCACTCTCCCACCAGCACGACCTGTTACATCCTTCTGATATATTTTGTACCTTGGTATTACTGTGTCCCATTGATTATCCTCATTCTACCAAGTTTTTGTGATGCCTAGTATATCAATATCCTCATTTAATGTGAGGCACTCTATTTCACCCATCATACCAGAAGTCATCAAGAATTTTAGGACATGTGATATGATCATGTGACCCTGGATTCCTACTTGGGCCAGTAACTGTCCACAAAGAAATGCTGTCGGCTTTGTTTGGCACAGTAAAATTCCAGACACAGGACAGAGGATATTAAAAGACCCCTCAGACATCTCCATTTTATCTTCATTTCTCTGGACTGGGTTTCCAAGAAGGAAGCTCTGAAGAAGGTCTGATGAACCCTGACCAGTTTGGGTAATTTCAAGAGATTCTTTTGCAAACCAACAGTTTATTCCATTATTGCTATGATCCTAAAAATATGAACTCTGAAAAATCACTTGTATGTATCATGTATTAAACATGTATATCTCTTCTTCTTTTCTTTTATTATTAAACCTTTAGATTTTAGTTATTAACAGATTGGCAAGAGCGTGATTATTGGGTAATATCTTAGTTATGTATTTGCCTTGAGATTAGAAAGACCCTATATATGATGAAATTTGTTTTCACTAACAGCTCATTATGGAGTCCAATGTCCGGATGGTGAGCCGAACGCTGGGTTTTCTAAGGAGATGGCAGTTTTGGTTTCTAGTTAACCAATTTGGTGAAACAGAACTTTACATTTGTTGCTGGCTTGGTATTATCGAATGATAGAATAACCAGCAGTCTGGGGTGAGTCTGCCCAATTTCTCAGCAGTTTGTCCTGAATTTCACATTCTCAGCTGTGTCCCACTGGAAAAAGGGGCAGAGCCTTGGAGGAATAAGCGGGGCAGGGCACAGGGACTCAGCGGTCCAGTTGAAAGCAATTAGAAAGGTTGGAACCCTATGAGTTAATCAGCTGTACACAGACCAATTCCCTAGTCTGTCACATTGACAAAGCACAGTAAGGCCAGGAAAGGATTCAATGTCACTTTGACTGTCTAGTAATTGATTCAGGGAAGAGGGCCCAGCACCGTCTCACCAGACAGCTCTGCATGGAGGTCAGTCTGAGAGCAAGAACACGAAGAGAAAAATTTAGATGTCTTTACAAATAAAGAGCTGGAGCACCTGTCCCAGATCTGTTTGGTCCTCACACCGTAGATGATGGGGTCTAGCGTGGGGGGCACCAGGAGGTTCACATTGCCAATGAGAAAACGGAAATGCAGGGCCACATTCTGGCCAAACTGGTACGTGAGGGAGGAGAAGAGAGCTGGGATGAAAAAGGCTAAGATGGAACCTAGATGTGAGCTGCAGGTCCCAAAAGTCTTGAGCCGGGCATCCTTTGTGGGGAGGAGGAAGATGGCCCTGAGGATCTGGGTATAGGACAATGCAACAAAAACCATATCCAGCACAAAGAGGCCGTAGTAACTACTTATGCGGGTATCAGCGCAGGCCAGCTTCACCACAGCTATATGTGCACAGTACGTATCGGGGATGATATTGGTTTTGCAATATGGCCACTGCCTCTTCAGGATTATATAGGGCAGTATGAGCATACCACCACACAGCACCACAGCCAGGCCGATCTTGGCCACCATGGGGTTTGCCAGGAGGGTGGAATGTCTGAGGGGATCACAGATGGCCACATAGTGATCAAAACCCATGGCCACGAGGATCCCAGACTCCATCACTGAGAACGAGTGAATGAAGTACATCTGGGTGAGGCAGGCACTGAAATCAATCTCCCTCAAATTGAACCAGAAGATGCTCAGCATTTTGCGCAGGATGGATGTAGAGAGCACCAGGTCGGTGACAGCCAGCATGCAGATGAAATAGTACATGGGCCCATGGAGGCTCCGCTCCCTCTTCACAACGAATAGGATGGTGAAGTTCCCCAAGATGGCTATGGCATACATGGCACAGAACGGGATGGAGATCCAGACATGGGCTGCCTCCAGGCCAGGAATGCCCAGCAGGATGAAGGTGGAGGGGTTGGTGAAGTCGGTTGTGTTAGAATTTGACATGGAGTAGGGGAGAAGGTGTCCAACTCTGAGACAGAACGGTGTCTCCTGCATGTACTGTACGTTCTTCTGACTTTGTGTATGTGCCCAGGCTCTAGGGTGATGGTTGCAGTACCAATGCCTGAATGGAGAGGAAATGTTAATATGGGACACTACATGCACAATTGAGGACTGTTGTCATGGTTGAAGGAAATTGGTCACTCTTCACACATTGAAAAACTACATTTTCACTATTCAGACAAATGAATTATGAACAACTGACCCTACTAATGCCAATTCCATATTTTATGCTGCTCAAAATCTAAGAGTGAAAAAGAAACAAAGCTTTGACAAAACATTACCAGAGGGAAACATCCCAATTAGAACTCACCTCATGGAAAACACCTGAGTGTCATTGATAGCAGTTCCACGGAAACAGTTGCTTATTTGCAGCTGTGGCCAAAACAAAGACAATGTTCAGATGCCTAAGGAAGGGGATGGAGAATACTCTGCTCTGGAAACGTGCTCAGTTGTGGACACTCGGTCTGTATATAGTGTATAGCAGATAGAAAGTGGATTTCTGAGACAGGCTATGAGAATGGGAGAGGCCACCATACGCTGACAGAGTGTTGAGTATAGTGAAGAGACAAAGAAGGGGGCATATGATAGAGGAGAGCAAAATAAAGGCTGGAACTGATGACATTCAAATGGAGAAACACAGAACAGTTCCCAACCAGTAATATCTATAGACACTTAGTTTCAGGGTGTTAGTCTGTATCCGCAAAAACAACGAGGAATCCTTGTGGCACCTCAGAGACTTACAAATTCATTTGGGCATAAGCTTTCATGGGCTAGAACCTACTTCATCAGATGAATGGAGTGGAAAATACAGCAGCAGGTATAAATACATGAAAAGATGGGAGCTGCCTTACCAAGTGTGAGGTCAGTCTAACGAGACAATTCACTCAGTGTTTCAAAGGGGCTAATTCCCCAAAGGAGAGGGAAAAGATCAATAAAAGTGAATGGGAGGAAAAATTTAAAGATTAAAAATGAGAATGAAAATTTGGAGTCCTTGAAGAAGAGTTTATGAGATTGGCAAAAGTTCACTATTCCACAGTCAAGAAAGTAGAGAACTTTGGACAAAAACCCGGTTTTACTGACAAAGTGAATGCAGCAATTGGGGGAAGGTTGGAATGGGAAGCAATATATAACATATGGGGAAAAGGGAAAAATAGAGAGCAAATAATACAAATTGGAATTTATGAATATTGATAAGGCATGCTAAAAACATCATGGAAAAATCCATGCTTCGCAGGTTTAAGGATTACAAAAAGGAGGTTATAAAAGTATATTGAGAACAAAAGAAATCCTAGAAAAGGTATGGCTCAATTCTCTGAGGGAGAAACAAAGTTTGTTAATGTTGCAGGAAAGGTAGATATCTTCAAGATATAGTTGTGTTCTCAATTCGGAAAGAAGCAGTGTGAGAAACATATATCACATAAGATAATGAAATACTTTCCAGTCCATTAGCAGTCAAGGATGGCAATAAACAGCATCTACAATTGAATCTTAGAGTTCCAAACACCAGAGTTACGAACTGAATGATTAAGTGCACATCTCACTCGTAACCAGAAGTACACACTGAGGCAGCCGGAGAGACAAAAGAAAAAAAAGGGGGGGAGGGGGACAGGACAGTTCTGGGTAAAACGTAAACGATTCAATAAAAAAAGGGAAAGTTTTAAAGAAAGATTTTACAAAACTAAGAAAGAATGGAAAAGTTGGTCTGGGATTAGTTAAAAAAACCCCATAGGAATATAATGAATGCCAGTCAACAACATGGTTTACGGAAAACACGTCTTGTCAAATAAACCCGATTTCATCCTTAAATGAGAGTACACTTTTGATTGATCAAGGGAACCAAGCAGATGCAATACACTTTGATTTCTTGGAGGCATTTGTTTCAATAGCGGGAAAAATTCAGATAAAAAAAATGCACACTATACAATATCAGTAGAGCACATGTAAAGTGGACTAAAAACTGGCTAACTGAAAGATCTTAGAAAGCAGTTGTCCATGGGCCATTGTCAGTGAATGGGGGTGTTTTTATGAGGTTCTGCAGGGATCTGTTTTTGGCCCAATACTATTCAATATTTTCATCAATGATCTGGAATCAAATAGAAAATCACTGAAGATAAAATTTACAGATGACCCAAAGATTGCCAGATTCGTTACAATGAGCAGGCCAGGGCAGGCATACTGATTGATCTGGAACATTTGGTGAGCGGGGTCCATGCAAGCAAAATATTTTATTACAGACAAATGCAAAGGGATCCTCTCAGAACAGGGCATGCAGTCTTGATCCACAGACTGGGGAACTGCATTATTGAACGCAGGGACCCTGGAAAGGATTTAGGGGTCATTGTAGACAACCAACTCATTGTGATCTCCCAGTGGTATGCTGTGGCCAAAAGGGCTGATGTGATCCTTGGATACATAAACAGGGGAATGGTGAGTCGGAGAAGGGGAAGGATTTTACCTCTGCACGTGGTATTGGTGAAACCGACCGTTTCCACTCCCGGGTTCCACATTTCAGAAATGATGTTGAAAAATTGGAGAGGGTTCAGAAAAGAGCCACAAAAATGATTGGCGACCAGAGAAAATGCCGCTCAGAGAGAGTGTCTTAAGGGGCTTCATTTATTCATCTTAAATACCAATAATGTGCTCTAGTGAGGAAAGGCAAAGCAAGACCCAATCCCTGGACTCTGAAGCCAAAAATATTACTGTTGGAAATAAGGGCCAAGTGATCACCACTCTGGGTGATTAAAATTTGCAACACACTGCGAAGGGAAGTGGTGGATTCTCCAATTCCCCATGCCAGCAGATCCAGACTGGATGCTTTTCTGGAAGATCTGCTTGAGGGCTCGCCTACACTTAAAAAGCTACAATGATCCTGCCCTAGTGCTTCAATATTGACACTACTTACACAGACAGCAGAGTTTCTCCCATCAAAGTCATTAATCCACCTCCCCAAGAGGAGTAGCTAGGTCCATTGAAAAATTCTTCTGTTGACCTAATGCCTTCTACACCAGGGTTAGGTTGATATAGCTACATTTTTCAGAGGTGTTGATTTTTTTAAAAAAGGCAAATGAAACCATGTGAGGTGATAGTACTCATCTACTTGACATTGGTTAGGCCTCAGCTGGAGTATTGTGTCTAGTTTGGGTCACCGATGTATAGGAAGGATGTAGAGAAACTGGAAAGGATCCAGAAGCAAGCGACAACAATGATCCAAGAGATAGAAGGTAAGCCATATGAGCAAGGGCTGAAGCAACCATTTTTGTTTGGTGTGGAAAAGAGGAGATTGATGGGGAGATTGGAGCAGTCTTTGGATACTTGAAAGGCTGCGATAAGAAAGATGGAGGAATGTTATTATCTTTTGCCGCAGAGCACAGGACAACAGGCAGTGGGTTCAAACTCCAGCATAGTAGATTTAGATTATATCTGAGAAAAAAACTTCCTAACTTTAAGAACAGGAGGACAATGAAACAGACGCTTTGTGAGGTTGTGGAAGCTCCTTCGCTGGAGGTATCCCAAAGGTGGCTGGACACCAATCTTTCTGAGATGGTTTAGACACAACACATTCTACAACTTAGCAGCTGGTCAACTCCATGGCTCTATGATTCTCTAAACTAAAATTCTTGATTGGAGCAGGTCTTAGTCACACACATGTTATGAAGATCGATTCAAAGGTAACTGGGTAAAATATAATGGCCTGTGGTATACAGGATGTCAGGCTGGATGATCAAATGGTCCCTTCTGACCTTAAATCATATGAATCTTTCAGCAAAGAACGTAGATCAGGCATTGATATTTACTCTGTTTCACAACACACAAACAAGGGAACATTCAATTTCATTGAAAATCTGAACATCTAACACCTAAAACCTATTTGATCTGTGGAACGCATTGCCTCTGACATTATTGGAGCAAACAGCTTAGCTGAATGGGACTCACACATGGCTATTGTAGTTGGTTCTGGGGGGCACCCTTAGTTAAGGCTCTCCAAGAGCTTCAATTAGGAGACCTCATTTTCTTTTGTTTTTAAGCTTCCCAAACTGTAACCATTCGAACTTATATTTGCAATGCTGGGGGGTCTCCTCCTGGCTGAATTGTGTTTTCACTGTTTCAGTCATAACAGTTCAGCCAACATCTCAAATGAAGCTAGGAGAGAATATATGTTGCCCATGTTGAAAAATTCTTATAATTATTCCTCAATGCTTTGCAGGAGATAAAAGTCAGGTAACTCCCCCTCCCCCCACACACACACTTTTAACAGACAAAGCCTAACATTGCAAGGGGAGAACAGTGACAGTGAAAGTGACAGTGTCTGTGCATTAACACACAGCTGGCTCCTGAGGTCTTTATTCTGTTCTTACTCCAAGGGAAATTTTGCCTCACTGGGGCCTAAGCAAAATACAGGGCTTGGCCTCCGAATTTGGCCTTGTATTGTACATCTACTAACACCTTTCATCATGAAGGATCCACTGTGCCTCTCAAATACTGCCATCTCAGGGGTTGAGGCCATTGGCAGGGGCAGGTGGGTGTCCACAGAAAGGAATGGCATTTTGGACAGTGATACGGGTAAAACTCACCCCTGTGGCAAGGACTCTGGGATGTTTAATGGCTGTGCAGAGCATAAAGACAACAGACCTATTCTCTATCCCATTACGCCCATGTTGCTCTTGGTTTGTCCAGCAGGTGAGCTCCTCAGCTAAAATGGGTACCTGTGAATTGTGAAGTGGAAGTGTCTTTCTTGGGGATCCCCGTCAGGTAGCCGTGTCCCACACCTCTCTCACCCCAGCATCTGCATCAACATCCCACGCTGAGAGCTGACACAGGGCTGAACACCGTTAATAATAGAGCTCTTTCCAATCCCGGTTGGGTTCACTCAGCCTCTAGGGGAGAAGCGGCATCTGGATGTAAACAGGCTGGAGATTGGAGACACTCTTGCTAATATCTTTCTTTCCATGTCTGGGCTTCTGTGTTTTTTGTCCAGCTTCAGGAGTAAACAGTAATTAAGGGACCTTCCCAAAGGGAGATGAGAGCTCTTCGGCTCTGTGCTGAGTCAGAGAGGAATTGGCTGCTCTGTGTATTTGTGTATATTTAAAAATTATAGTTGATTAGAAAGAAAAGTAGGGATAATGCCTAGGCCTCCCTAGGGTCTGATACTCTGTGAATGCCTAGGATGGCTTGGTAGATAGCAGACAGACAGATCTGGAGACAGATGACTGAGGGGAGACACAAGCACTTTCTGCAGGCACACAGGGCTGTCACTAAGGGATCAAAGATGAGTAATTCTCATCAAGAACTATTATCATGCTGTGCAGCACCTTTCATTGGCGGATCTTGAAAACACCTAGTTAGGTAAAGTCCCCATGAACATATCCCCATTATACAGATAGGTAAACTCAGGCAAAGGGAGACGTGAGCAGCGGCAGCAAACAGGGCGGCTAAAAGGGGAGTTTGAGAGGACGTTTGCAGGGGGAGGCAGGAGGGCGCGGTGTGTTCTGTGCTCCATTCCCCCAGGTGTTGTGGGCAGGGACCGCAGCAGCCATGAGCCAAGCAGCAGCAGCAGACAGAATGCAGATGGCGACATGTGGGAGCTGTGGTATGTATATAGTCCTAGCAGGAGACCTGGAACTAAGGTATGTGTGTATGAAGTGTCGCCTGAT
Source organism: Chrysemys picta bellii (assembly GCF_011386835.1). Taxonomy (NCBI): domain Eukaryota; kingdom Metazoa; phylum Chordata; order Testudines; family Emydidae; genus Chrysemys; species Chrysemys picta. The sequence continues at coordinate 353,754,820 of NC_088791.1, forward strand.
AGTGTTACTGGAGGAAAAGATTAAGGGGCTGCAGATGCAGGTAGATACCCTGGTGGAGTTTAGGCGGGGGTTTGAGCAGCTGATGGAGGAAAGGCAAGGGGGGGCTGAAGGAGAATGCCCTGTGGCGGAGGTAGAGGCAGAGGTAGAGGACGGTGAGAGGGGAATGGAGGGGGGAGAACATGGGAGGTGGAAGCATGTGACTGTGAGAAGTAGGCCAAGGAAAAGAAGGGCCAGTGAGGGGGGAATAGAACTCAGGAATAGGTTCGAGTGTTTGGATAGCGAGGTGGAGGGGCAGCAGGTGGCGACTGAAGGTGGGAGGGTGAGGAAGAAGAGAAGAGCAGCTAGTCCAAGAGAGAGAGGGGAGGAATTGATGGAGACAGCACCAATTCTGGGCCCCGGGAGGATTCAGGAAGGCATAAGGGGGAGCATAAGGGAAGATAGGAACAGGCACAGGTCAGGACTAGAGGGATCGGAGACTAGATTACTAGATCGCACTGTTGCCAGGCAACGGCAGGTGTATGTGATTGGAGACTCTTTACTGAGGAGATTGGACAGGCCTGTGACCAGGGCGGACCCGGAGAACAGAAGGGTGTGCTGTCTCCCGGGCGCAAAGATACGCGATGTGGACCTGCGGTTGAAAAGGATCCTGAAAGGAGCAGGTAAGAACCCCTTGATAATCCTTCATGTGGGAACGAATGACACGGCTAGGTTCTCGTTAGAGAGGATCAAGGGAGATTATGCCAGGCTGGGGAAGACGCTCAAGGAGATAGAGGCTCAGATTATCTTTAGTGGGATTCTGCCCGTTCCGAGGGAAGGGCAGCAAAGGGCTGATAGGATTGTGAGAATAAATAGTTGGCTAAGGGAGTGGTGCTATAAGGAGGGCTTTGGGATGTATGGCCACTGGGAGGCTTTCGGGGACAGACACCTGTTCTCGCGGGATGGGCTTCACCTGAGTAGGGAAGGAAATAGACTTCTGGGAGGGAGGCTGGCTCATCTAATCAAAAGAGCTTTAAACTAGAAAGTTTGGGGAGACGGTTGGGAGATGCACAGTTAATCTCCACGCCAGATTCCAGTATGGAAAAGGTGAGTAAAAGGAGAGGAGACATAGCCGGGGAGATTAGATTGGACATAGGAAGGACAGGGGGGATGGACACAAGGAGGCCCGCAACATATAGTGCTGCTAATGGGAGACGGGCTAAACAACATACATTAGGGTGTTTATACACCAATGCCAGAAGCCTAGGTAATAAAATGGAGGAATTGGAGCTCTTGGTCCGGGAACTGAAACCGGATATCGTAGGAATAACGGAAACGTGGTGGAATGGCAGTCAAGACTGGAACACAGGTATGGAGGGGTATGCGCTGTTTAGGAAAGACCGGAACAAAGGTAAAGGTGGGGGGGTGGCCTTGTATGTCAATAGTGAAATAAATTGTAAAGAAATAATAGTGGATGGATTAGATAACACAGAGTCTGTCTGGGCAATACTCACACTGGGTAATAGGACTACTAGAGCCTCTCCGGGGATAGTGCTTGGAGTGTGCTATAGACCGCCGGGATCGACCCAGGATATGGATAAGGAACTATTTAATGTGTTTAGAGAAGTAATTACTAACAGAAACTGTGTAATTATGGGGGACTTTAACTTCCCGGATATAGATTGGGGAACAAACGCTAGTAGCAATAACAGGGCTCAGATGTTCCTAGAAGTGCTTGCTGATCAATTCCTCCATCAAGTGGTAACTGAACCGACGAGGGGGGAGGCCATTTTAGATTTGATTCTGGCAAGTAGTGAGGACCTTGTTGAGGAAGTGGTAGTAGGGGACAATTTGGGCTCCAGTGATCATGAGCTAATTCGGTTTAAAATACATGGAAGGAGTAACAGAATTAAATCAAAGACTAGGGTTTATAATTTTAAAAAGGCCAATTTTAACAAACTAAGGGGACTGGTAAGGGAAGTGGACTGGGCAAACGTATTAATGGATTTAAAAGCAGAAGAAGCCTGGGATTACTTTAAGTTAAAGATGCATGAGCTGTCGGAGGCCTGTATTCCCAAAAAGGGAAAAAGATTACCAAGCAAGAGATTTAGACCGAGCTGGATGAGCGACCGACTCAAAGGGGCGATTAGGAAAAAACAGAAAGCGTATAAAGAGTGGAAGAGGGGAGGGATCAGTAAGGAAATGTACCTAAGTGAAGTCAGAGAATGTAGAGATAGAGTGAGAAAGGCCAAAGGCCGTGTAGAGTTGGACCTAGCGAGGGGAATTAAAAGCAATAGTAAGAGGTTTTACAGCCACATAAATAGGAAGAAAGCAAAGAAAGAAGAAGTGGGACCGCTGAAGTCTATTGCCGGAGAGGAGATTAAAGACAATCTAGGCATGGCGCAATATCTTAATGAATATTTTGCATCGGTGTTTAATGAGGCCAATGAAGGTATTAGGGATACTAGCACCACTATAGAGGGGCATTCAGGATGGGGGATTACCGTATCCGAGGTAGAAACAAAACTTGAACGCCTTAATGGGGCTAAGTCGGGAGGACCGGATGATCTACATCCGAGAATATTGAAGGAATTGGCGCGGGAAATAGCAGGCCCGTTAGCGATAATATTTAATGAATCTGTAAACTCGGGGGTGGTCCCGTTAGACTGGAGAATAGCTAATGTGGTTCCTATTTTCAAGAAAGGGAAAAAAAGTGATCCGGGTAACTACAGGCCTGTTAGTCTAACATCTGTAGTGTGCAAGGTGTTAGAGAAAATTCTGAAAGAGAAACTAGTTGAGGACCTGGAGGGTAGTGGCAATTGCGATAAATTACAACATGGTTTTACGAAGGGCAGATCGTGCCAAACGAATCTGATCTCCTTCTTTGAGAAAGTAACGGATTTATTAGGTAAGGGAAATGCGGTGGACCTAATATACCTGGATTTCAGTAAAGCGTTTGATACTGTACCCCATGAGGAATTATTGGTTAAACTGACAACCATGGGGATCGATATGAAAATCCAGAAGTGGATAAGGAATTGGTTACTGGGGAGAATGCAGCGGGTTGTATTAAAGGGTGAACTGTCGGGTTGGAGGGAGGTTACTAGTGGAGTGCCTCAAGGTTCGGTTTTGGGACCCATTTTATTTAATCTATTTATAACTGACCTCGGAACCGATTGCAGGAGTGGGCTGATAAAATTTGCAGATGATACGAAGGTGGGAGGCGTTGTAAATTCGGAGGAGGACAGGGATATCCTGCAGGGAGACTTGAATGAGCTTGTGAATTGGAGTATCAGAAATAAGATGAAATTTAATAGTGAGAAGTGTAAGGTGATGCATTTGGGGATGACTAATAACAATTTTAGTTACAAGATGGGGACGCATTGGTTAGAAGTAACGGAAGAGGAGAAGGACCTAGGGGTTCTTGTAGACCGCAGGATGACTATGAGTCGACAATGTGACGTGGCGGTGAAAAAAGCCAATGCTGTCTTGGGATGCCTTAGGCGAGGTATATCTAGTAGGGATAAGAAGGTCCTGCTTCCGTTGTACAAGGCGCTGGTGAGACCTCATTTGGAGTACTGTGTGCAGTTCTGGTCTCCCATGTTTAAAAAAGATGAACTCAAACTGGAATGGGTGCAGAGAAGGGCCACTAGGATGATCAGAGGAATGGAAAAGCTGTCGTACGAAAGGAGACTAGAGGAGCTTGGGTTGTTTAGTCTGACAAAGCGAAGGCTGAGAGGGGATATGATTGCTATCTTTAAATATATTAGAGGGATTAATACAAGGGAGGGAGAAGAATTATTCCAGCTTAGTACTAACGTGGATACCAGAACGAATGGATACAAACTGGCCGTGGGGAAGTTCAGACTTGAAATTAGACAAAGGTTTCTGACCGTCAGAGGGGTGAAATATTGGAACGGCCTACCGAGGGAAACGGTGGGGGCGACGGACCTGTCTGGTTTTAAGATAAAGTTAGATAAGTTTATGGAGGGAATGGTTTAATGGTAAAACATAGTAGTCAAGGAAAACCAAGCAATGGTAGGTAAATAGTATAATGGCTAACGGGGTCGGGCTGGAGACTCTTGCCTATATGCTCGGGGTCTTACTGATCGCCACATTTGGGGTCGGGAAGGAATTTTCCTCCAGGGCAGATTGGCTGAGCCTCTGGAGGTTTTTTGCCTTCCTCCGCAGCATGGGGCAGGGATCACTAGCAGGAGGGTCTCTGCCGATTGCAGTCACTAAAAACAGGATTGGAGACTTCAACAGCAGAGTCCAGGGAAGGGGTAGGGACGGTTTTATGGCCTGCAGCATGCAGGGGGTCAAACCAGATGATCATAATGGTCCCTTCTGACCTTAAAGTCTATGAGTCTATGAGTCTATGAGTGACTTGGCAAAGATCCCACAGAGAATGACAGACAGAACTCATGAGTCCTGACTCACCTACTGTAGCCACCATCTCTGCTTCAGTAACTGAGTGCATGACAATTGGGAAATGGATTCATGGTCTAGGAGGACCTGTTCGTTGGGTGTGTGTGACGAGCTTCTCCGGAGTGTAACCTGGAATTGGGATACTGCTCAGCCCTCTGATATACCTGTGACATTGCACTCTATATGATTTTAGGAAAATATGCTAATGAGTGTGAATATAATGTAACTAGAATATGCTTCATGCAAAAGGTCTCTTGTAAGGTATCATTACAAAGCTTATAATGTACTGGGTGTTGTCATCCTATTTGAATGTATGTATCATTCTTCTATCTGAAACTAGAAATATGAAATATAACTCTGGGGGCCTATTGTAATTATGCAAAGTGTGGGCCATTAATGGTGGTTTGGAATCTTGATGGCTCCCATCAACCAGGACAATTGACTGTGAGTGGCTCTGTTTGCTTGCAGGCCTTCCTGTGAGTCAGGCTGGGAGGAATGAAGATTTGGGGTCTCACAGGACATGTGATCATGTCACCTGAACTGGAATCCATCTTCACCTGGTGCTTTTCCATTTAGAAGGAAGGGGTGGGAACCCATAGAGGGACAAAGGATTCCTGCCATGTGCAAAAGATATATAAGAGGGTAGAAGAGAACAAAGGGGGCTGCAGTCATGAGAAATTCCCTAGCTACCACCTGAGCTGGAACAAGGGCTGTACCACGGGAAAGAATTGTGCCCAGACTAGGAATGCGTCCAGTCTGTGATAGAAGCTTATTGAAACACCTCTGAGGGTGAGATTTTATCTGTATTCAGTTTTCTTATTGTATTAGGCATAGACTTGCGTGTTTTATTTTATTTTGCTTGGTAATTCACTTTGTTCTGTCTGTTATTACTTGGAACCACTTAAATCCTACTTCTTGTATTTAATAAAATCACTTTTTACTTATTAATTAACCCAGAGTATATATTGATTCTGGGGGTGGGGGGAGGCAAACAACTGTGCATGTCTCTTTATCAGTGTTATAGATTCATAGATTCTAGGACTGGAAGGGACCTCGAGAGGTCATCGAGTCCAGTCCCCTGCTCGCATGGCAGGACCAAATACTCTCTAGACCATCCCTGATAGACATTTATCTAACCTACTCTTAAATATCTCCAGAGATGGAGATTCCACAACCTCCCTAGGCAATTTATTCCAGAATTTATTCATGTTCTCAGGACCTTTAATCATTCTTGTTGCTCCTCTCTGGACCCTTTCCAATTTCTCCGTATCTTTTTTAAAATGCGGTGCCCAGAACTGGACACAATACTCTAGCTGAGGCCTAACCAGAGCAGAGTAGAGCGGAAGGATGACTTCTCGTGTCTTGCTCACAACACACCTGTTAATACATCCCAGAATCATGTTTGCTTTTTTTGCAACAACATCACACTGTTGACTCATATTTAGCTGGTGGTCCACTATAACCCCTAGATCCCTTTCTGCCGTACTCCTTCCTTGACAGTCCCTTCCCATTCGGTATGTGTGAAACTGATTTTTCCTTCCTAAGTGGAGCACTTTGCATTTGTCTTTGTTAAACTTCATCCTGTTTAACTCAGACCATTTCTCCAATTTGTCCAGATCATTTTGAATTATGACCCTGTCCTCCAAAGCAGTTGCAATCCCTCCCAGTTTGGTATCATCCGCAAACTTAATAAGCGTACTTTCTATGCCAATATCTAAGTCGAAGATATTGAACAGAGCCGGTCCCAAAACAGACCCCTGCGGTACCCCACTGGCTATGCCTTTCCAGCAGGATTGTGAACCATTAATAACAACTCTCTGAGTACGGTTATCCAGCCAGTTATGCACCCACCTTATAGTAGCCCCATCTAAATTGTATTTGCCTAGTTTATCGATAAGAATATCGTGCGAGACCATATCAAATGCCTTACTAAAGTCCAGGTATACCACATCCACAGCTTCACCCTTATCCACAAGGCTCGTTATCCTATCAAAGAAAGCTATCAGATTGGTTGAGATGATTTGTTCTTCACAAATCCATGCTGGCTGTTCCCTATCACCTTTCCACCTTCCAAGTGTTTGCAGATGATTTCCTTAATTACTTGCTCCATTATCTTCCCTGGCTCAGAAGTTAAACTAACCGGTCTGTAGTTTCCTGGGTTGTTTTTATTTCCCTTTTTATAGATGGGCACTATATTCGCCCTTTTCCAGTCTTCTGGAATCTCTCTCGTCTCCCATGATTTTCCAAAGATAATAGCAAGAGGCTCAGATACCTCCTCTATTAGCTCCTTGAGTATTCTAGGATGCATTTCATCAGGCCCTGGAGACTTGCAGGCATCTAACTTTTCTAAGTGATTTTTAACTTGTTCGTTTTTTATTTTATCTGCTAAACCTATCCCCTTCCCATTAGCATTCACTATGTTAGGCATTCCTTCATACCTCTCGGTGAAGACTGAAACAAAGAAGTCATTAAGCATCTCTGCCATTTCCAAGTTTCCTGTTACTGTTTCTCCCTCTTCACTAAGCAGTGGGCCTACACTGTCTTTGGTCTTCCTCTTGCTTCTAATGTATTGATAAAAAGTCTTCTTGTTTCCCTTTATTCCCATAGCTAGTTTGAGCTCATTTTTTGCCTTTGCCTTTCTAATCTTGCCCCTGCATTCCTGTGTTGTTTGCCTATATTCATCCTTTGTAATCTGTCCTAGTTTCCATTTTTTATATGACTCCTTTTTATTTTTTAGATCATGCAAGATCTCGTGGTTTAGCCAAGGTGGTCTTCTGCCACATTTTCTATCTTTCCTAACCAGCGGAATAGCTTGCTTTTGGGCCCTTAATAGTGTCCCTTTGAAAAACTGCCAACTCTCCTCAGTTGTTTTTCCCCTCAGTCTTGATTCCCATGGGACCTTACCTATCAGCTCTCCTAGCTTACCAAAATCTGCCTTCCTGAAATCCATTGTCTCTATTTTGCTGTTCTCCCTTCTACCCTTCCTTAGAATTGCAAACTGTATGATTTCATGATCACTTTCACCCAGGCTGCCTTCTACTTTCACATTCTCAACGAGTTCCTCCCTATTTGTTAAAATCAAGTCTAGAACAGCTTTCCCCCTAGTAGCTTTTTCAACCTTCTGAAATAAAAAGTTGTCTGCATTGCAGTTCAAGAATTTGTTGGATAGTCTGTGCCCCGCTGTGTTATTTTCCCAACTTATATCCGGATATTTGAAGTCCCCCATCACCACCAAATCTTGGGCTTTGGATGATTTTGTCAGTTGCTTAAAAAAAGCCTCATCCACCTCTTCCACCTGGTTAGGTGGCCTGTAGTAGACTCCTGTAGCATGACATCTCCCTTGTTTTTTTACCCCTTTTAGCCTAACCCAGAGACTCTCAACACTTCCGTCTCCTATGTCCATCTCTACCTCAGTCCAAGTGTGTACATTTTTAATATATAAGGCAACGCCTCCTCCGTTTTTCCCCTGTCTATCCTTCCTGAGCAAGCTGTACCCATCCACACCAACATTCCAATCATGTGTATTATCCCACCAAGTTTCAGTGATGCCAACAATGTCATAGTTGTATTTATTTATTAGCACTTCCAGTTCTTCCTGCTTATTCCCCATACTTCTCGCATTTGTATATAGGCATCTAAGATACTGGTTTGATCTTTCCTCCCAGTTTTGTCCTGACCCTCCTTTCTCTCTGCCAATATAGCCCACACTCCCTCTCCTTTCCGACCCATCTCCCCGGTCTCCATGTTCCTCACTTACCTGTGGGCTTTGCTCACCTGTCCCCGTCGAACCTAGTTTAAAGCCCTCCTCACTAGGTTAGCCAGTCTGTGTCCAAATAGGGTCTTTCCCCTCCTCGAAAGGTGAACGCCATCTCTGCCTAGCAGTCCTTCCTCAAATAGCATCCCATGGTCTAGGAAGCCAAAGCTCTCCTGACGCCACCATCTTCGCAGCCAGGCATTCACCTCCATGATGCATCTGTCTCTGCCCAGGCCCCTACCTTTGACAGGAAGAATTGAAGAGAATACCACCTGCGCTCCAAACTCCTTCACCCGTACTCCCAGAGCCCGGTAGTCACTCTTGATCAGCTCAGTGTCACACCGCGCAGTATCATTTGTGCCCACATGGATGAGTAGCATGGGGTAGTACTCAGAGGGCTGGATAATCCTCGACAATGCCTCTGTAATGTCTCGGATACGGGCTCCGGGCAGGGAGCATACCTCCCGAGATGAAATGTCAGGGCGACAGATGGGCGCCTCTGTCCCCCTCAGCAGAGAGTCTTCGACCACCACTACCCTACGTTTCCTATTCGCAGTGGTGGCAGCAGACCTCCCAGCCTTAGGGGTACGAAGCTTCTCCTCCTTTACTGTAGGGAGTGATTCCTTCTTTCCTATATCAAGAAGAGCATAACGGTTACCTATTACCACGGCAAGAGGGTTCGGAGCAGGGGTGGAGCACTGCCTGCTGCCAGAATTAACCAGCTGCCAGTGTCCACTCTGAGCCATCTCCTCCTCCACCACTGGTGTATCAGCAGTCCCGTGTACTGGGACAGCCACCTCAGCTGTCTCCACATGGACACTGTCGAGGAATTGCAAACAATTTATGAATTTATCCTGTATAATCATTATACAGGGTAAAACAGATTTATTTGCGGTTTGGACCCCGTTGGGAGTTGGACCTCTGAGTGTTGGACACAGGGACACTTCTTAAGCTGTTTTCAGTTAAGCCTGCAGCTGTTGGGGGATGTGATTCAGACCTGGTTCTGGGTTTGTAACAGGCTAGCGTGTCCGGATCAAACCAGACAGGGTTCTGGAGTCCCAAGCTGGCAGGGAAAATGGGTTAGAAGTGGTCTCAGCACATCACTTTGAAGTTCCCATGGGGTTTTCTGTGATCCAACCGATCACAATACCAATCTGGGCTCCCTTTAACACTGTGAGTTTATGGAAGCCGCTATCCTCTCTAGGTCTTGCACTTATACAGCCTGTCAAGGCTGCTTCCCCACTCTGAACTTTAGGGTACAAATGTGGGGGCCTGCATGAAACTTCTAAGCTTAACTACCAGCTTAGATCTGGCCTCCTGCCACCACTCTCAAAGTGCTAATTCCCTTCCCTGGGTAGCCTTGGGAGACTCTTCACCAATTCCCTGGTGAATACAGATCCAAATACCTTTGATCTTAGAACAAGAAGAAATTAACCATCCCCCCTCCTTTCTCCCACCAACTCCTGGTGGATCCAGATCCAACCCCCTTGGATCTAAAAACAAGGAATAATCAATCAGGTATTAGGAAAAAGGCTTTTAATTAAAGAAAAGAAAGGTAAAAGAAAACTCTCTGGGAGAGATTAGCATACTGGCTACTCTCACAGACAACAGGTTCCAAACACAGGGGATGTTCCCCTGGGCAAACCCTTAGTTACACACAAAAAATACCCAAAATACCCAATTTGACTGTTCCTCTAATTGGACAAGACAGGTTACAAAGAAATAAACATAAACCTATTTATTTCCTTCACTAATACTCACTACTTAAGAAGAGGCTGAATTCTGGAGCTTTCCCACTCCGGTCCAAACTGAAACTTAACAGACAAAGGGAACTTTCCTCCTTCCCTTTGAACCATCTGGTCCTCCCATTGGTTCCTCTGGTCAGGTGTCAGCTAGGCTAGGTGAACTTCTTAACCCTTTACAGGTAAAAGAGGCATTAACCCTTGACTATCTGTTTATGACATGCCCCCCAAATCTCAGACAGTGTTGGACCGCATTGGCTGTGATTTCTTTCTAAACTTTAGAATAAACATATTAAAAAAACACATGCACCCTTACATATCAAGGATGATTTTAACCAGTTGATTCTGGGAAACTTTCACGGGAGAGTGCATCAGCCACTTTGTTAGAAGCTCCTGAAATGTGTTGAATTTCAAAGTCAAAGTATTGAAGAGCTAAACTCCACAGAAGAAGTTTTTTGTTTTTTTTCCTTGGTGCTACGAAGCCACGTTAGCGCAGCATGGTCAGTTTGTCGTTGGAAATGCCGTCCCCAAACGTATGGTCGTAGCTTTTCCAGCGCGTACACAATGGCATAGCATTCTTTTTCACTGATTGACCAGTGGCTTTCCCTCTCAGGCAGTTTCTTGCTGAGAAACACGACAGGATGGAATTCTTGATCCGGTCCTTCCTGCATTAAAACTGCTCCCACGCCTCGCTTGGACGAATCTGTGGTTACTAGGAATGGTTTGTCAAAGTCTGGGGCTCTTAGCACAGGGTCAGACATGAGTGTCGCCTTAAGCTGATTAAAGGCCTTTTGACACTCATCAGTGCACCGAACTGCATTTGGCTGTTTCTTTCTGTTTAGGTCTGTCAGTGGGGTGGTGATTTGGCTGTAGTGTGGTACAAATCGCCTAAAATATCCGGCCAAGCCTAAGAAGGATTGGACCTGTTTCTTTGACTTTGGAACTGGCCACTTTTGGATAGCATCCACTTTGGCCTGTAGGGGATTTATAGTTCCTTGACCCACCTGGTGCCCCAGGTAAGTCACTCTGTTTTGGCCTATTTGACACTTTTTAGCTTAACAGTTAGTCCTGCCTGCCTGATGCGCTCAAAGACTTTTTCCAGGTGCTCCAGGTGTTCTGCCCATGAATCAGAAAAAAATGGCCACATCATCGAGGTAGGCAACTGCAGATTCTCCCAATCCCGCTAGGAGACCATCTACAAGTGTTTGGAAGGTGGTGGGTGCATTTTGCAGCCCGAAAGAGAGTACATTGAGTTCATCCACCCCTGCCTGGGTGACATAGACTGACCTTTCCTTGGCGGGTTCATCTAGTGGTACTTGCCAGTACCCCTTGGTTAAGTCTAAGGTAGAGATGAATTGGGCATGTCCCAATTTCTCCAATAGCTCATCTGTGCGTGGCATTGCATAGTTGTCAGGACGAGTTACAGCATTTAGCTTACGGTAGTCCAAGCAAAAGTGTATTTGCCCATCTGGTTTGGGAACTAGAACCACTGCAGATAACCATGCACTGTTAGAGGGGCGGATTATACCCATCTGTAGCATGTCCTGGATCTCCCTTTGTATAGCAGTTTGGTCATGAGGTGACTCCTGGTAGGGTGGGGTTCTAATAGGGTGAGCATTACCTGTGTCAATGGAGTGATATGCCCATTCGGTCCGTCCTGGGGTGGCTGAGAACATTGGCGGAAAGTTAGTGCACAGCTCCTTGATCTACTGTCGCTGCAGACATCCAAGGGTTGTGGAGATGTTCACCTCTTCCACGTCACCGCCATTTTTTCCTTCGTAGTAGACACCTTCAGGCCACTCAGCATCATCTGTTTTTGGGCTGTAAACTGGAAAATCTTTAATTCTCTGGAATAAAAGGGCTTAAGAGAATTAACATGGTATACCTTAGGCTTTATGTTGGAGGTGGGGGATGCTATGAGATAGTTAACAGCTCCTAGATGCTTCTGGACCGTGAATGGTCCTTCCCACAACGCTTCCCTTTTATGGGCCTGCAGCGCCTTTAAGACCATGACTTGGTCTCCTACTGTGAAGGACCGTTCTTGGGAAAATTTATCATACAAGGCCTTTTGCTCTTCCTGAGCATCCTTTAGGTTTTCTTTAGCAAGAGCTAAAGAGTATCGGAGGGTGCTTTGTAGGTTGCTTACAAATTCTAGAATGTTAGTTCCTGGAGAAGGCATAAACCCCTCCCATTGCTGCTTCAGCAACTGTAATAGCCCCTTAAGCTTGCGGCCATACACAAGTTCAAATGGTGAAAACCCTAAACTGGGATGTGGTGCAGCCCTGTAGGCAAAAAACAACTGCTTCAACACTAGGTCCCAATCATTGGCGTGTTCATTTACAAATTTACGTATCATGGCCCCCAAAGTTCCATTAAACCTCTCCACCAGGCCATTGGTTTCATGGTGGTAAGGGGTGGCAACCAAGTGATTCACCCCATGAGCTTCCCACAGGTTTTTCATGGTCCCTGCAAGGAAATTAGTTCCCGAATCTGTAAGGATGTCGTGGGGCCAACCTACCCTGGCAAAAAATGTCTGTTAATGCCTGGCACACACTTTTAGCCCTGGTGTTGCTTAGGGGTACTGCTTTCGGCCATTGGGGAGCAAAATCCATGAAAGTCAGTATGTACTGCTTTCCTCTGGGTGTCTTCTTTGGGAAAGGAACCAGAATATCCACAGCTACTCACTGAAATGGGACCTCAGTTATGGGTAGTGGCTGGAGAGGGGCTTTGACCTGGTATTGGGGCTTTCCCACTCATTGGCACACCTCACAAGACCAGACATAATTGGCAACCTCCTTGCCCATTCACTCCCAGTGGAAGGAATTCCCCAACCGGTCTTTGGTTCTGTTCACCCCAGAATGGCCACTGGAATGATCATGGGCTAAGCTCAAGAGCTTTACCCGATACTTAGTGGGAACTACCAACTGTCTTTGAGGATGCCAGTCTTCCTGGTGCCCACCAGAAAGAGTCTCCTTGTATAAAAGTCCTTATTCTACCACAAACCGGGATCAGTTAGAAGAGCTGAGAGGCGGTGGGGTGCTCCGCGCTGCCTCCCAAGCTTTCTGAAGGCTGTCATCTGCTTCCTGCTCGGCCTGGAACTGTTCCCTTGATGCTGGAGACATCAGTTCCTCCTTGGACTGTGGACTGGGGCTTGGTCCCTCTGGAAGCGATGCAGGTGCTGGGGCTGTTTCCGTTGACTGTGAACCGCTCCCCACTGGTGCACTATGTGGTATCTCAGGCTCTGGCTGAGCCTCTTGGGTAGGATTATCTACTGTTTCTGCCAGTTCAGGCTCGCTAGTGCCCTCTGGCGTTGGAGTTGTAGACGTGTTTGCAAATGCTGTACTAAGTGCTGGCAATGGTTCTGGTGCTGGTTGTGTTGCCAGTTCCGGTTCTGGGACTGGCTTTGGCTGGGTCTCTGGGATTTCTATCCTCTACGGCTGTTGCAGTCGTTGGCAGGGGATCCGGTTCCACCACCTCTGACTGGGTGTGGTAACCCAGACGGGGCCCTGGTGGACGGTTCAGGAACAGGGATGGGTGTGAAAGCTTGCTTAGCCTGGCTGCAGGTGCCCATTCCCACCCTCTTTGCTAGCTTCACATGGTTTGCCAAGTCTTCCCCCAGCAGCATGGGAATGGGATAATTGTCATAGACTGCAAAAGTCCACATTCCTGACCAGCCCTTGTAGTGGACATGCAACTTGTCTGTAGGCAAGGTTACAGAGTGTGACAGGAAGGGTTGAATTGTCACTGTAGCCTCCGGGTTGATGAGTTTGGGCTCCACTAGGGATTGGTGGATAGTTGACACTTGTGCCCCGGTGTCCCTCCATGTGATAACCTTCTTTCCGCCCACTCTCAAGGTTTCCCTTCCCTCCGAGGGTATGAGAGAGGCCTCTGGGCCTGGGGATCTTTGGTGTGATTGTGGTGTAATGAACTGTAATTGGTTGGGTTTCTTGGGGCAGCGGGCCTTTATATGTCCCAGTTCATTACATTTAAAACATCGCCCTGCTAAGGTATCACCGGGGCGATGTTGGTTGGTGGAGACTGGTGTGGTGGGGTGAGAAGGCATCGGGGGTTTCCCTTGGGATGTGGGTGGGGCCTTGGGTTGTCCCTGGTGGTAAGGTTTTGTTTTGGGTTGCCCCTTCTGATATTCGCTCCAACTGCTACTAGTTTTTTTCTTTTCTGCCACCTCTACCCATTTGTCTCCAATCTCCCCTGCCTCAGTTACAGTTTTGGGCTTCCCATCTAGGATGTACCTTTCTATTTCCTCAGGAACACCCTCTATAAACTGCTCCATTTGCATTAGGAAGGGCAACTCTTCTGTAGATTTAACACTTGCTCCTGATATCCAGGCATCCCAATTTTTCCCAATGTGGTAGGCATGTCGGGTAAATGACACGTCTGGTTTCCACCTTAGGTCTCTGAACCGCCGAGGGGCATGCTCAGGTGTTAGCCCCAGCTAGAGTATTGTGTCCAGTTCTGGGCACCGCATTTTTAAAAAGATGCGGAGAAATTGGAAAGGGTCCAGAGAAGAGCAACAAGAATGATTAAAGGTCTTGAGAACATGACCTATGAAGGAAGGCTGAAAGAATTGGGTTTGTTTAGTTTGGAAAAGAGAAGACTGAGAGGGGACATGATAGCAGTTTTCAGGTATCTAAAAGGGTGTCATAAGGAGGAGGGAGAGAACTTGTTCACCTTAGCCTCTAAGGATAGAACCAGAAACAATGGGTTTAAACTGCAGCAAGGGAGGTCTAGGTTGGACATTAGGAAAAAGTTCCTAACTGTCAGGGTGGTTAAACACTGGAACAAATTGCCTAGGGAGGTTGTGGAATCTCCGTCTCTGGAGATATTTAAGAGTAGGTTAGATAAATGTCTATCAGGGATGGTCTAGACAGTATTTGGTCCTGCCATGCGGACAGGGGACTGGACTCGATGACCTCTCGAGGTCCCTTCCAGTCCTATAATCTATGAATCTATGAATCTATGAAAGACTGTATTGTTTTCACTAAGGTTACTGTAGGGGGAACATGAGATTGATTTCTCTGTTTGATCCCAGGTTGAGAAAAAAGTCATATCCCTATACCTGACCCACCACTTTTTAGTTTTGTTCTAATAATACCATACACCATTGGCCACAATATGCTGAAGGCAACAGCTCCTTCTCAGATCCAGCCCTGTCCCATTACACACCCAACACTAATGACCTTTTCCCTCCATCACACTTATCCATTTAGGTACATTTATTCCCACCGCTTCCCAAGTGTCACTGCTGTTCCATGTTTTGTTAAATGGATGAGGTCCTCCAGTGGGGTCTGGGGAATTGAGTGGGATTGCCAGGACAGGAACACCAGCTTGAGAGTGGGCTGGGATGTGGCTGCAGACCCAGCAATTAGATATATTAAGGGTTTGAGCTATCCACACTTGTTGCTGGATAAAAGAATTTTCTTTGTGGACTTCCTAGACCTTAAGACACCAGCAGACGAGGAACAGGCGCCACCAGAGGCACACGTTAGAGGCAAGGCCCTTCTGTTTCTGACAACCTGAACTGAGGGAACCGCAGTCACGGTTTTACGTCCACCAGGCAGCAGGCGCTAGGCTCGCTACTGCTTCTTCTTGGGCCTTGCTTTGGTCGTTGTCTGCTTCTGGCATCCCTTACGAGAGCGTAGATTGTAAGGTGTTGCAGACTATTTCTCTACGTCTTCTTCTGGCGTCAGAATTGACTCTGCGTGGTCCTTAGGTGATGATTGGTTCACTGGGGGTGGTGCCTTCTTACACTGCAAAGCATGTATCCACACTGTGATGCCAGATAGTTTAACAGCTGTCTGGGTAGTAAGCAGTACTTGATGAGGACCCTTCCACCGGGGTTCCAAGGCGTGTTTTCGATGATGGTGCCGTATGTAGACCCAGTCACCTGGTTCGAGGTCGTGGCAAGCGTCAGAGGTGGTTTCCGTCGGCCAGGCGGCTCGAAACTGTGAATGGAAGTGACTTACAGCTTGCTTTAGTCTCTTGCAATATTGAAGGAGTGTACTGTGAGTCAAGTTCAAGTCTGGGACTGGAGTAATGGTAGCCATAGCTCGCATGGGGCGTCCCATAACAATTTCAAACGGACTCAATTTATGCCTTTGGGATGGAGTGGATCTCATTTCCATAAGGGTCAGTGGTAAAGCTGCTGGCTAGCTTAACCCTGTAGAATTACAAATCTTAGCAAGCTTATTCTTAAGTACACCATTTCGTCTTTCAACTGCACCTGCGCTCTGTGGGTGGTAGGGACAGTGCAGCAGATGTGTGATATGTAATATACGATTGAGGTGCTGAACAAGTTGTCCGGTAAATTTGTACCCTGGTTACTGGACAGAGTGGCAGGAATTCCCTTGGCAGGCATAATATGATTTAACAAAGATTTGGCAACAGACAGTGAGTCAGCCTTGCGACAAAGAAAGGCTTCAATCCAACCAGAAAATAAACATACCGTAACTAAAATAAATTAATATTGTTGACTCTTAGGCATTTGTACAAAATCATGTTGCCAATGCAAGAATGGTGCCTGGGGCAGGCCCCGGAACCCCTGAGCCACTTTTCCAGGTTTACCAATATTGTGGCTTTGGCAAGTGGTACAGGCGGCACAGTGGTGGGCTGAAAAAGATCTGAAATGGGGGGCCCAGCATCCTGCCTAAGTTACGGCAGAGACCATCCCCTCCTTTCCGACATGCGAAACACCATGTAGCAGGGCGGACAGAGACAGGTAGAGTGAAAAGGGGGACTCAAAGGCGATGGTATGTGAACACCAAAGGGAATCAGGATGTAGAGAGCAACCTTGGGCAGCCCAAGAGTCTTTTTCAGCTTGTGGGGCAGAGTCTTGGAGCAGGGTGAGGTTAGTGAGGGACGGCGGTGGTATAGAAACAGAAAGGGAACCTAGAAATGCATTTGGGAAGGTTCTATGGCAGCAGCATGTTTAGCAGAGGTGTCAGCAAATCTGTTACCTGTACAGTTCTCCCAGTCATCGCAAACCCAGCCATCTATGTTTCTAATCCCCCAAAACTATTACCTGTCTCCCCCTGTGTAGAATCCCCTCTACAAGATGGAGTTTTGGAGTCACCTAGGCAAGTCACATGTCCATGCATGACTTAGTTCTCTACAGGAACATTCCCAGGAAAACTCAGATGAGGATTAGTGTCTATTAAAGGCTATTGTCAGCTTAAGTGATTCTTCATTGGGCAATTACTGAGAAAAGTCTTTTCAAAAGAAGCTGACCAAATGCTTCACTGAGGCTACTTAAAATCAAACAAGTACACAGCCAATATTCATAACTTCGAATACAAAAATGACACATGCATACAAATAGGATGAATATATTCAGTAGATCATAACCTTTGCAGAGATAGGTTACATGACATATGTAGCATAAAACAAATTCCAGTTATGTCATATTTATAATCCTAAGCATATTTCTGTAAAGCATTGTGGGGTGCAACATCACAGCCTGGCTCAGGGCAAAGGTCTCCCAGCCCATCCCCATTGCAGGGACCCTGCCGGACTTTATAGCTGAGATTTAGGGCCCACAAGCTGTATGATGCTCAGGCTTGCTCAGCTCCCACCCAACCCTGCACCCAACCCTCAGTTGCTTTTATACGTCTTCCTGGATTCCCGCTCTGCTCCTGATTGTCCTATTGGCCCCAGTGCTGCATACACTGCAGGCTACTTGTCAGGCTCCAGCAGCTCCTGTCCCAGACCTGGAGCAGAGGGAACTCAGCTGGGGGCTGGAGGGAGGGAGGTGGAGATGATCCAGCAAGTGAGTGGGGATGGGGAGAAGAGCAGTGAGCAACAAGGGTGAGCCGTAGTAACTACTGATGTGGGTATTTGCACAAACCAGCTTCACCACGGCTATGTGCGTGCAGTGTGTGTCAGGGATGATGTTGCTTTTGCAATATGGCCATTGCCTCGTCAGGAGGGGATAGGGCAGTATGAGCATGCCACTGCACAACACCACAGCCAGGCCAATCTTAGCCACCATGGGGTTTGCCAGGGTGGTGGAATGTCTCAGGGGATTGCAGATGGCCACATAGCGATCAAAAGCCATGGCCACGAGAATCCCAGACTCCACCACTGAGAAGCAGCGAATAAAGTACATCTGGGTGAGACAGGCACTGAAATCGATCTCCCTGGAATTAAACCAGAAGATGCTCAGCATTTTGGGCAGCATGGATGTAGAAAGGACCAGGTCCGTGATGGCCAGCATGCAGATGAAATAGTACATGGGGGCACGGAGCCTCGGCTCCCTCTTCACGACAAACAGGATGGTGAAGTTCCCCAAGATGGCTGTGACATACATGGTGCAGAAGGGGATGGAGAGCCAGACATGGGCTGCCTCCAGGCCAGGAATGCCCAGCAGAATGAAGGGGGAGGGGTTGGTGAAGTCGGTTGTGTTGGAATCTCGCATGGAGTAGGGGAGATGGTGTCCAACTCTGAGGCAGAACGGTGTCTCCTGCATGTACCGTATGTTCCCCTGACTTCCTGTATGTTCCAAGGGCCTAGGGTTATGGTCGCAGTACAAATACCTAGATGGAGAGACAATGTTAATATGCTACACTACATGCACTACTGGAAGCTGTTCTCAAGGGTGAAGCAGATTTTTCACTCTTCACACATAGAAAAATGACATTTTCACTATTCAGAGAAATAAATTATGAACAACTGACCATACTAATGCCAATTCCATATTTTATGGTGTTCCGTACATCAAGAATTCCTACATATCTTGGTATGGGAAACCTTAATAGGCAGCAGTGGGAAAAATGAGTGTGGATACTGGCTATTCATCATTGTTCCTTAATACAATGAAACCCAGGCTAGAGAGTCCATTCTGCAGGGCGTTCCCCATTCACCCTATTGTTCAAAATCTAACAGTGGAAAAGAAACAAAGCTTTGACAAAACATGTACCAGAGGGAAGAAACTAGAAAAAAACGCAACTAGAAAGAAAACCCAACAAACAAAACCCCAAACAAACCCAACTATAAACTAACTCAGTAGATAGAAAGGGGATTTCTGAGACAGGCTATGAGAAAGGGGGAGGCTGCCATATGCGGACAGACTGAAAAGTCTGGGACTGTTTAGTTTAGAGAAGAAACAAAGAAGGGGGTATATGATAGAAGAGAGCCAAATGAAGAAAGAACTGATTACATTCAAATGGACAAACACAGAACAGTTCCCAACCAGTAACATTTATAGACACTTAGTGTTTCAAAAGGGCTAATATTGCCAAAGGAGATGCAAAATAGCAATAAACTGATTGGGAGGAAAAAATTGAAGAGAAAAAAATGAGAATGAAAATTGGGAGTTCTTGAAGAAGACTTTATTAGATTGACAAAGGCCACTATTCCACTATCAAGGAAGTAGAGAACTTTGGACAAAAAGCCGGTTTACCGATAAAGTGAAGGCAGCAATTGGGGAGGGACAGGATGGGAAGCAATATATAACAAATGAGGAAAAGGGAAAATAGAGAGATAAAATAATACAAATTGGAATTTATGAAAATTAATAAGGGATGCTAAAAACATCTTGGAAAAAATCCATGCTTTGCAGGTTTAAGGATCACAAAAAGGAGGTTTTTAAAGTATATTAAGAAAAAAAGAAATCCTAGAAAAGGTTTAGGCCAACTCTTTGAGGGAGAAACAAAGTTTGTTAATGTTGCAGAAAAGGGAGATGTGGTCAAGAAATAGTTGAGTTCTGCATTTGGAAAGAAGCAGTATAAGGTACTCATATCACATGAGGTGAAGAAATAGTTCCCAGTCCATTAACAGTCAAACATGGCGATAAACAGCATCTACAATTGAATCTTAGACTTTCAATCACCAGAGTTGTGAACTGACTGATCATGTGCACATCTCACTCGGAACCAGAAGTACACAGTAAGGCAGCTGGAGAGACAAAAGGGAAAAAAAGGGTGGAGTGGGGAAACAGGGCAGTTCTGTGTTAAACGTAAAGTATTCAGTGAAAAGGGGAAAGTTTAAAAAAAAAGATTTTACAAAATTAAGAAAGAATGGAAAAGCTGGTCTAGGATTAGTTAAAAAAAAAATCATAGGATTATAATTAATGCCCGTCAACAACGTGGTTTATGGAAAACACGTCTTCTCAAATCAACCCAATTTCATCCTTAAATGAGAGTACACTTTTGATTGATCAAGGGAACGAAGCAGATGCAATAGAGGTTGATTACTGTGAGGCATTTATTTTAGTAGGGGAAAAAAATAAGATAAAAAAATGCACACTATACAATATCAGTAGAGCACATGTAAAGTGGACTAAAAACTGACTAATTGATAGATCTCAGAAAGCAGTTCAGTATATTCATCAATGATCTCGAAGCAAATGCAGAATCGCTGCAGCTAAAATTTACAGATGACCCAAAGATTGGCAGATTGGCAAGCGACAACGATGATCAAAAGGATAGAAGGCAAGCCATATGAGCAAGGGCCGAACCAACCATATGTATTTTGTTTGGAAAAGAGGAGACTGAGGGGGAGATGGGAGCGATCTTCAGATACTTGAAAGGCTGCGCTAAGAAAGATGGAGGAAAGTTATTCTCCCTTGCAGGAGAGCACAGGACAACAGGCACTGTATTCAAACTCCAGCATAGGAGATTTAGATTATATCTGAGAAAAAACTTCCTAACTGTAAGAACAGGAGGACAATGGAACAGATGCCTTGAGAGGCTGTGGAAGCCAAAGGTGGCAGGACACCCAATTTTCTGGGATGGTTTAGATACAACACATCCTGCATCTGGGCAGGGGGTCAGTCTAGCTGACGCTTGCATTCCTTTCTAACCCCATAGCTCTATGAGTCTATAATGTAAAATCCTAGAGTGGAACAGGTCTTAGTCAAACATAAGTTATGAAGCTCGAATCAGGGGTAGCTGGGTAAAATTTAATGGCCTGTGTTATACAGGATGTCAGGCTGGATGATAAAATGGTTCCTTCTGACCTTAAATCATATGAATCTATCAGCAAAGAAAGTAGATCAGGCATTTGTATTTACTCTGTTTCACAACCCACAAACAAGGGAACATTCAATTACAATGAAAATCTGACCATATAACACTGAGAAAAGAAAATTGTCAAAATGCTTCATATTTGGCCTGTTGTACTCCTTGCCACTGACATTTTTTTGAGCAAACAGCTTAGCTGAATAGGATTCACAAATGGATCGGCCATTGTAGGTGGTTCAGGGGGCACCCTTCATTAAATCTGTCTTGCACCTTCAATTAGGAGACCTCATTTTCAGTTGTTTATATGTTTGCAAACTTTAACCATGTGAACTTAAATTTGCAATGCTGGGTGTCTGCTTCTGGCTGAATTGTGTTTTGAAAATTTCAGGCATAACCGTTCAACTGACGTCTCAAATGAAGCTAGGAGAGAAGATGTCTTGCCCATGTTGAAAAATTCTTATAGTTATTCCAGTGAGGAGCCCTAGCACCTCCATGCTTTCCAGGAGATAAAATTAAGGTAACTCCTCCCTGACCCCCCGCGTTAAGAGCCAGAGCCCTGAAATGCAAGAGGAGGAGGTAACAATTTCTCTGCATTAACCCACAGCTGACTCCTGAGGTCTTTACTCAGTTCTTACTCCACGGAGAATTTTCCCTCAATGGGGCCTGAGCAAAATACAGGACATAGCTACTGAATTTGGCCTTGTATTGTACATCTACTAACACTTTTCATTATTAAGGATCCACTGTGCCACTAAAATGCAGCCGCCTCAGGGCTTGAGGCTATTGGCAGGGGTGGGTGGGTATCCACAGAAAGGAAGGGCAGTTTGCACAGTGATACGGGTGAAACTCCCCCCTGTAGCAAGGACCCTGGGTTGTTTAATGGCTGTGCAGAGCAAAAAGGAAAACAGGCCTATTCTCTATCCCATTATGCCCATGTTACACCGGGTTTGTCGAGCAGGTGAGCTCCTCAGCAAGAGATGGGTACCTGGGAATCCTGAGACAGAAGTGTCTTTCCTGGGAATCCCCGTCAGGTAGCCGTGTCCCACACCTCTCTCACCCCAGCATCTGCATCAACATCCCATGCCGAAGCCAAACACAGGGTGTGCACCATTTATAATAGAGCTCTGTGCAATCCCAGTGGGGTTCGTTCAGCCTCTAGGGGAGAAGCAGCATCTGGATGTAAACAGGCTGGAGACCGGAGACACTCTAGCCAGTGTCTCTCTTTCCATGTCTGCACTTCTGTGGGTTTTGTCCAGCTTTAGGAGTAAACAGTAATTAACGGACCTTCCCAAAGGGAGATGAAAACTGTGGGGCTCTCCGCGGAGTTAGAGAGGAATTGTCTGCTCTGTGTATTTGTGTATATTTAAAAATTATAGTTGATTAGGAAGAAAACTGGGGATAATAACTTGGCCTCCGTAGAGTCTGATACCCTGTAAGTGCCCATGATGTGTAGGTAGATAGTAGACAGACAGATCTGCAGACAGATAACTGAGGGGAGACATGAGCACTTTCTGCAGGCACACGGGGCTGTCGCTAAGACATCAAAGATCAGTAATTCTCATCAAGAACTATCATCATACAGTGTTGCACCTTTCATTGGCGGATCCTGAAAACACCTAGCTAGGTAAAGTCCCTATGAACATATCCCCATTATACAGATAGGTAAACTCAGGCAAAGGGAGACGTGACTTGGCGAAGGTCCCACAGAGAATGACAGAGAGAACTCATGAGTTCTGACTCACCTACTGTAACAACAACCTTTCCTTCATTAAATGAGCGCATGACAACTGGGAAATGGACTCATTGTCTAGGAGGACTTGTTCGTTGGGTGGGTGTGATGGAATTCTGTGGGTGTAACCTGGAACTGGGATACCGCTGAGCCCTCTGGTTTACTAATCTGGGCTCCCTCTCACACTGTGAGGTTATGGGAAACCGCTATCCTCTCCAGGTCTTGCACTTACAGAATCATACACAGACAGGGACACACCCAGCTGCAGTTTCCTGAAAGCTTTCACTAGCCACCCATGTACCAACAAGAGAAAGGTCCAGCCAGTTCCCTCCAGCTCCCCAGGCTCTGACCCCAGAGCTGTACTGTCTTGCCCTTCTCAAAAGTCTGACCAGTGTAAGTTTATTACCCAGTCTGCCCCTCTCTCAATGTAGAGAGGACAATGCACCAACTCCATTTCCTGAGGAGATTTCCCTTTTGCATTTCAAACAACACTCTGTTTTAGGAATAGATTTTAAGTGACTATAAGTAAGAGCGTACTGATCAAGGTTCCTTACCTCAGAAATAAACAATATTACAATGTATGTTCTATACATTAGACTGAATTTTAATCAATCCGTGTCTCACCCTGATGGTACAAACATCCCACCAGTCTTCCATACCCCTTCAGCCTGGGACCACAGCCACAGTTCAGTCCTTGTTCCTAAGCTGCTTCCACATGTTGAGTTGTGGAGGGAGTGAGACCATGTGGAGGGAACTTCATTTTTAAAGGAAAAGCCCCCAGCACAATTAGTGGGAAAGTACAGCATAAAATGGAGTCCAGTGTCACATGAGCTGGTCACATGCCCTTGCCTGCTTCGATGAGTCATAGCTGGGGCCATTACTGATATCCTGGCTAGAGTGTTCACAGGAAAGTCGGTCAGGTGCAGATAAATTTCTTCTAAGGCTTATTGTGATTCTTAATGGGCCATTACCCTGAATGGTACATCCACAATGTGCTGGCTAGACTGGACGTAAACTGCATTGTGAATGTTACCCAAGAGCAAACACACTTCAAATACTGGTACTACGTCAATATTCATAACTTTAGGTACAAAAATGATACATGCACACAAATAGGGTAATCCTATTCAGCAAATCATAACTTTTCCATTGAAACCTTACATGACATACCTTAGATAAAACACATCATAATCATATCACCTTGGTAAATATGGGGGTACCAGGGTGCAGCTCTGGGGCACAGAATGTCACACCTCCTCCCATAGTGTTAGACACTGATTACTGTGGAGGCAGTGTGCCAAAGCCCCCTTTAGCTTTTGACCATACAACTCCCAAGTTTTGCAAACATTGTAGTCAAATATCAGAGGGGTAGCCGTGTTAGTCTGAATCTGTAAAAAGCAACAGAGGGTCCTGTGGCACCTTTAGACTAACAGAAGTATTGGGAGCATAAGCTTTGTGGGTAAGAATCTCACTTCTTCGGATGCAAGTAATGGAAATCTCCAGAGGCAGGTATAAAACAGTGTGGAGATAACGAGGTTAGTTCAATCAGGGAGGGTGAGGTGCTCTGCTAGCAGTAGAGGTGTGAACACCAAAGGAGGAGAAACTGCTTCTGTAGTTGGATAGCCATTCACAGTCTTTGTTTAATCCTGATCTGATGGTGTCAAATTTGCAAATGAACTGGAGCTCAGCAGTTTCTCTTTGGAGTCTGGTCCTGAAGTTTTTTTGCTGTAATATGGCGACCTTTACATCTGCTATTGTGTGGCCAGGGAGGTTGAAGTGTTCTCCTACAGGTTTTTGTATATTGCCATTCCTGATATCTGACTTGTGTCCATTTATCCTCTTGCGTAGTGACTGTCCAGTTTGGCCAATGCACATAGCAGAGGGGCATGGCTGGCACATGATGGCATATATAACATTGGTGGACATACAGATGAATGAGCCGGTGATGTTGTAGCTGATATGGTTAGGTTCTGTGATGGTGTTGCTGGTGTAGATATGTGGGCAGAGTTGGCATCGAGGTTTGTTGCATGGGTTGGTTCCTGAGTTAGAGTTGTTATGGTGCGGTGCGTTTTTGCTGCTGAGAATATGCTTAAGGTTGGTGAGTTGTCTGTGGGGGAGGACTGGCCTGCCTCCCAAGGTCTGTGAAAGTGAGGGATCATTGTCCAGGATGGGTTGTAGATCACTGATGATGCATTGGAGAGGTTTAAGCTGAGGACTGTAGGTGATGGCCAGTGGAGTTCCGTTGGTTTCTTTTTTGGGCCTGTCTTGTAGCAGGAGGCTTCTGGGTACATGTCTGGCTCTGTTGATTTGTTTCTCTATTCCTTGTGTGGGTATCGTAGTTTTGAGAATGCTTGGTGAAGATCTTGTAGGTGTTGGTCTCTGTCTGAGGGGTTGGAGCAGATGCGGTTGTACCTCAGCGCTTGGCTGTAGACGATGGATCATGTGGCGTGTCCGGGGTGGAAGCTGGAGGAATGAAGGTAGGCATAGCAGTGACAATATATACCTCCAGACCAGTGGCACCGCCATGGGCACCCGCATGGCCCCACAATATGCCAACATTTTTATGGCTGACCTGGAACCACGCTTCCTCAGCTCTCGTCCACTCACGCCCCTTATGGAATACAAGCTGTCAGGAACAGTATCCCTGATGATGACACAGCACAGCTTGTTGCTGAGCTCTGTGACTTTATCCTCACGCACAATTATTTCAAATTTGGTGACAATATACACCTCCAAACCAGTGGCACTGCCATG
The DNA here is from genome assembly GCF_011386835.1 of Chrysemys picta bellii. Classification (NCBI taxonomy): domain Eukaryota; kingdom Metazoa; phylum Chordata; order Testudines; family Emydidae; genus Chrysemys; species Chrysemys picta. Next base: position 353,780,179 of record NC_088791.1, read on the forward strand.
GGCATCCGCATGGACCCACAATATGACAACATTTTTATGGCTGACCTGGAACAACGCTTCCTCAGCTCTCGTCCGCTCACGCCCCTTCTCTACCTACGCTACATTGATGACATCTTCATCATCTGGACCCATAGGAAGGAGACCCTGGAAGAACTCCACCATGATTTCAACAGCTTCAACCCCACCATCAACCTCAGCCTGGACCAATCTACATGGGAGGTCCACTTCCTAGACACCACAGTACAAATAAGGCCTCATCTGGAGTAGTGTGTCCAATTTTGGGCCCACACTACAAGAAGGATGTGGAAAAATTGGCGAGAGTCCAGCAGAGGGCAACAAAAATGATTAGGGGGCTGCAGCACATTACTTATGAGGGCAGGCTGAGGGAACTGGGATTATTTAGTCTGCATAAGAGAAGAATGAGGGGGGATTTGCTAGCAGCCTTCAACTACCTGAAAGGGGATTCCACAGAGGATGGATCTAGACTGTTCTCAGTGGTTCCAGATGACAGAATAAGTAACAATGGTCCCTAGTCACAGTAGGAGAGATGTAGGTTGGATATTAGGAAACACTATTTCATTAGGAGCGTGGTGAATCAGTGGAATGGGTTACCCAGGGAGGTGGTGGAATCTCCTTCTTAGAAGTTTTTAGGGTCTGGCTTGACAAAGCCCTGGCTGGGATGATTTAGTTGAGGTTAGTCCTGCTTTGAGCAGGGGGTTGGACTAGATGACCTCCTGAGGTCTCTTCCAACCCTAATATTCTATGATTGTGTGGTTCTATGATCTGTGTATTATGAACTGCGATATCCAGTGGGGTGAGAAAAACTGCTTAATCTAGGTGTTGCCCAGTCTAATAGGGTTGAGAATTTAGACAGTGTGCTTATATTTTATTTTATTTTGGTAACCAATCTGACTTTTTGCCTATCACTTAATATTACTTAAAATCTATTTTTTGTAGTCAATACATTTGTTTTACTGTTTATCTTTACCATTGAGTTTGTATGAAGTGTGTGGCAAAACTGTCCACTTTCCATTGATGAAGTGGTGAACCAATTAATAAATTTGCACTGCTCATCTTGAGCAGTACAAGACAGTATATTCCTGAGGTACAGTGCTGGGAGGTGGGGGGATCTGTCTGGTCCCTTTCCCTGTGTGATTCATGAGTGGCTCTGGAAGCATTTATTCAATCTAGCTGGGTGTGGAGCTCCACATGCAGTTGTGCTGAGTGATAACACCTGGGGGGCAGGGGTTCCTGCTGGTCAATAGCAAAGCATTGTGAGAGACCGGGGGCATAGCCTGACCAACCTGATTGCCTTCTATAATGAGATAACTGGCTCTGTGGATTTGGGGAAAGTGGTGGGTGAGATATATCTTTCAGAGGGGAAGCCGTGTTAGTCTGTATCAGCAAAAACAACGAGGAGTCCTTGTTACACCTTAGAGATTAACTAATTTATTTGGACATAAGCTTTCATGGGCTAGAACCCACTTCATCAGATGCATGGAGTGGAAAATACAGTAGCAGGTATATTTATACACAGCATATAAAAGAATGGGAGTTGCCTGACCAGGTGGGGGGTCAGTCTAATGAGACAATTTAATTATCAGTAGAATACCAAGGGAGGAAAAATCAGTTTCGTAGTGGTAATGAGAGTGGCCCATTTCAAACAGTTGACAAGAAGATGTGAGTAACCGTAGGGGGAAATTAGTAAGGTAAAATTAGGTTTTGTAATGACCCATCTGTGATGGGTTGGATCACAGAAACCCCCTTGGAAACTGCCAACTGATGTGCCAAGACTACTTCTGCCCCTGCTTTCCCTGCCTTCCCAGCTAGGGACTTCAGTGCCCTGCCTGGTTTGAGCCAGACCCACTAGCCTGCTGCGAGCCCAGACCCAGGTCTGAACAACATCTCTTAACAGCTTCAGGCTTAATTGAAAGCAGGTTAAGAAGTGTTCCTGTCTTTAACACTCAGATGCTCAACTCCCAATGGGGTCCAAACCCCAAATAAATCCGTTTTACTCATAAATTGTTTGCCTTTATGGCTGACTTAGAACAACGCTTCCTTAGCTCTCGTCCCCTAACGCCCCTACTCTACTTGCGCTACATTGATGACATCTTCATTATCTGGACCCATGGAAAAGAAGCCCTTGAGGAATTTCACCATGATTTCAATAATTTCCATCCCACCATCAACCTCAGCCTAGATCAATCCACACAAGCGGTCCATTTCCTGGACACTACTGTGCTAATAAGCGATGGTCACATCAATACCACCCTATACCGGAAACCTACTGACCGCTACACTTACCTACATGCCTCCAGCTTCCATCCAGGACACACCACACGATCCATTGTCTACAGCCAAGCTCTAAGATATAACCGCATTTGCTCCAATCCCTCGGATAGAGACAAGCACCTACAAGATCTCTATCAAGCATTCTTAAAACTACAATACCCACCTGCTGAAGTGAAAAAACAGATTAACAGAGCCAGATGAGTACCCAGAAGTCACCTCCTACAAGACAGGCCCAACAAAGAAAATAACAGAACACCACTAGCTGTCACCTTCAGCCCCCAACTAAAACCTCTCCAGCGCATCATCAGAGATCTACAACCTATCCTGAAAGATGATCCTTTACTCTCACAGATCTTGGGAGACAGACCTGTCCTCGCTTACAGACAACCCCCCAACCTAAAGCAAATACTCACCAGCAACCACACATCACTGAACAAAACCACTAACCCAGGAACCTATCCTTGTAACAAAGCCCGATGCCAACTCTGTCCACATATCTATTCAAGTGACATCATCATAGGACCTAATCACATCAGCCATACCATCAGGGGCTCATTCACCTGCACATCTACCAATGTGATATATGCCATCATGTGCCAGCAATGCCCCTCTGCCATGTACATTGGCCAAACCAGACAGTCTCTACGCAAAAGAATTAATGGACACAAATCTGACATCAGGAATCAAAATACTCAAAAACCTGTGGGAGAACACTTTAACCTGTCTGGTCATTCAGTGACAGACCTGCGGGTGGCTATATTACAACAGAAAAACTTCAAAAACAGACTCCAAAGAGAGACTGCTGAGCTAGAATTGATATGCAAACTAGACACAATCAACTCCGGTTTGAATAAGGACTGGGAATGGCTGAGCCATTACAAACATTGACTCTATCTCCCCTTGTAAGTACTCTCACACTTCTTATCAAACTGTCTGTACTGGGCTAGCTTGATTATCACTTCAAAAGTTTTATTTCTCTTAATTAATTGGCCTCTCAGAGTTGGTAAGACAATTCCCACCTGTTTATGCTCTCTGTATGTGTGTATATATATCTCCTCAATATATGTTCCATTCTATATGCATCCGAAGAAGTGGGCTGTAGTCCACGAAAGCTTATGCTCTAAAAACTTTGTTAGTCTCTAAGGTGCCACAAGTACTCCTGTTCTTCTTTTTGCGGATACAGACTAACACGGCTGTTACTCTGAAAACTGTTAGAGAGATATGCACAGCTATTTGCCGCCCCCCCCCCCCCCGTATTAATACATACTCTGGGTTAATTAATAAGTAAAAAGTGATTTTATTAAATACAGAAAGTAGGATTTAAGTGGTTCCAATTAGTAACAGGCAGAACAAAGTGAATTACCAAGCAACTTAAAATAAAACACGCAAGTCTATGCCTAATACAGTAAGAAAATTAAATACAGATAAAATCTCACATTCAGAGATGTTTCAGTAAGCTTCTATCACAGACTGGATGCCTTCCTAGTCTGGGAACTATCCTTTCCCCTGGTACCGTCCTTGTTACAGCTCAGACGGTAGCTAGGGGATTTCTCATGACTGCAGCCCCCTTTGTTCTGTTCCACTCACTTATATATCTTTTGCATAAGGAAGGGATCCTTTGTCGCTCTCTGGGTTCCCACCCCTCCTGCTCAATGGAAAAGCACCAGGTTAAAGATGGATTCCAGTTTAGATGACATGATCACATGTCACTGTAAGACTTCATTGCCCACTTGCCAGGACACATGTATACAGGAAGACTTACAAGTAACAGAGCCATCTACAATCAATTGTCCTGGTTAATGGGAGACATTAAGATTCCAAATCACCATTAATGGCCCACACTTTGCATAACTACAATAAGACCTCAGAGTTATCTCTCATATTTCTAGTTTCAGATACAAGAATGATACATTTATACAAATAGGATGAACACACTCAGTAGATTATAAGCTTTGTACAAGAGACCTTTTGCATGAAGCATATTTTAGTTACATTATATTCACACTCATCAGCATACTTTCATAAAATCACATAGATTGAAACGTCAGACAATCCATTGCCAGTCTTTACTTAGGCCTAATTTGATGGTGTCCAGTTAGCAAATTAATTCCAGTTCTGCAGTTTCACATTGGAGTCTGTTTTTGACGTTTTTTTTGTTGAAGAATTGCCACTTTTAAGTCCGTTATTGAATGACCAGGGAGGCTGAAGTGTTCTCCTGCTGGTTTTTGAATGTTGTAATTCCTGTTGTCAGATTTGTGTCCATTTATTCTTTTGCATAGAGATTGTCCGGTTTGGCCAATGTACATGGCAGAGGGGCATTGCTTGCACATGATGGTATATATCACATTGGTAGATGTGCAGGTGAACAACCCCTGATGGTTTGGCTGATGTGGTTAGGTCCTATGATGGTGTCCCTTGAATAGTTATGCAGACAGAGCTGGCACCGGGGTTTGTTGCAGGGTTTGGTTCTTGCATTAGTGTTTTTGTTGTGTGGTGTGTAGTTGCTGGAGAATATTTGTTTCATGTTGGGGGGCTCTCTGTAAGCGAGGACTGGCCTGTCTCCCAAGGTCTGTGAGAATAAGGGATCGTCCTTCAGGATAGGTTGTAGATCCTTGATGATGCTCTGGTGAGGTTTATTTGGGGGCTGTAGGTGACGGCTAGTGGCTTCAGATATCTTGACTTTAGCAAAGCTTTTGATACGGTCTCCCACAGTATTCTACCCAGCAAGTTAAAAAAGTATGGATTGGATGAATGGACTACAAGGTGGATATAATGCTGGCTAGATCATTGGGCTCAATGGGTTGTGATCAACGGATCAATGTCTAGTTGGCAGCTGGTATCAAGCGGAGTGCCTCAGGTGTCTGTCCTGGGGCTGGTTTTGTTTAACATCTTCATTAATGATCTGGATCATGGGATGGATTGCACCCACAGCAAGTTTGCAGATAGCACTAAGCTGGGGGGAGAGGTAGATACGGTGGAGGAGTAGGGTCCAGAGTGACCTAGACAAATTAGAGGATTGGGCCAAAAGAAATCTGATGAGGTTCAGCAAGGACAAGTGCAGAGTCGTGCACATAGGATGGAAGAATCCCATGAACGCTACAGGCTGGGGACAGACTGGCTAAGCAGCAGTTCTGCAGAAAAGGACCTGGGGATTACCATGGATGAGAAGCTGGATATGAGTCAGCAGTGTGCACTTGTTTCCAAGAAGGCTAATGGCATATTGGGCTGCTTTAGTAGGAGCATTGCTAGCAGATCGAGGGAAGTGATTATTCCCCTCTATTTGGCACTAGTAAGGGCACATCTGGAGTAAGGGATCCAATTTTGGGCCTCCCACTACAGAAGAGATGTGGACAAATTGGAGAGAGTCCAGCGGAGAGCAACAGAAATGATTAGGGGGCTGGGGCACATGATTTATGAGGAGAGGCTGGTTTGATAGCAGCCTTCAATTACCTGAAAGAGGGTTCCAAAGACATTGGACCTAGGCTGTTCTCAGTGGTGGCAGATGACAGGACAAGGAGCAATGGTCTCAAGTTGCCATGGGAGAGGTCTAGGTTGGATATTAGGAAAAATATTTCACTAGGAGGGAGGTGAAGCACTGGAATGGGATACCTGGGGAGGTGGTAAAATCTCTATCCTTAGAGTTTTTTAAGGCCCGGTTTGACAAAAACCTGGCTGGGATGATTTAGTTGGGGTTAGTCCTGCTTTGAGCACGTGATTGGATTAGATGACCTCCTGAGGTCCCTTCCAACCCTAATCTTCTAAACAAAGGGTAGGGATTAATGGTCCGTTTTCACAATAGAGTAAGGTAAACAGTGGGGTCCCTCATGGATCTGTACTGGGACCAGTGCTGTTCAACACATTCCTTAATGATCCGGAAAAGGGAGTGAACAGTGAAGTGGCAAAGTTTGCAAGGATACAAAATTATTCAAGATAGTTAAATCCAAAGTTGACTGAGAAAAGTTACAAAGGGATCTCAAAAAACTGGATGACTGGGCAATGAAATGGATGATGAAATTCAGCATTGATAAGTGCAAAATGATGCACACTGGAAAAAATCATCCTAACTACACATATATAAGGATGGGGTTTAAATTAGCTGATACCACCCAAGAAAGAGATTGCGGAATCATCATGGGTAGTTCTTTGAAAACTTCTGCTCCATGAACAGCAGTCGTCAAAAGGGCTAATAGATTGTTAAGAACCATTAAGAAATGGATAGAAAATGTTATACTGCCACTATATAAATCCACGGTACGCCCACACCTTCAATAGTGTGTCCACTTCTCATAGCCCCACCTCAAAAAGGACATAGTATAATTTGGAAAGGGTCAGAGAAGGGTAATAAACATGATTAAGGGTATAGAATGGCTTCCATTTGAGGAGAGACTAAAAAGACTTGGATTGTTCAGCTTAGAAAAGAGACAACAAAGGGAGGATATGACAGAGGTCTATAAAATCATGGCTGTTGTGGAGAAAGTGAATAGAGAAATGTTATTTACTTATGCACACAATGCAAAATCCAAGGGTTACCTGATGAAATAAATAGGCAGTATATTTAATAAATACAAGAGAAAGTATTTTTTTCATGGAGCACAGAGCTAACCTGTGGAACTCATTGCCAGGGGATGTTGTGATGGCCAAAGGATTAAAAAAAGAATTAGATAAATTAATGGAGGATAGGTCCATCAATGGCTATAAGCTGAGATGATTGGGGGTGCAAGCCCATGCTGCTGGTGTCCCAAAACCTCTGACCGCCAGAATCCACGATGGGACGAGAGGGGATGGATCACTTGATGATTGTCCTGTTCTGTTTGTAAAAGTTATTAGTGACCCCCCCTTAACAGAGCAGCCTTTATGTCAACCAGGGCCATTAGGGGGAAGCAGACACTTCAAGTACACAGTAGCCTGAACTTTTCAACTGTCTTCCCTTCAAGGCCTTACGGTAGTTGGAGCTGGTCCCAAGCCGGTTTTCACTGACCAGATAGCAAAAGCACGGGTCTGACAACCACCAATCAAGTGTTAACACTGCAAGGACCTTTGTCTGAATGTGTATAAAAAATCTGTAAAATGTGTGTAAGACAGAGTTTTTGTACTAAGGTGCAAAGCTCTCCTTTCTTCTGCAGAATAAAGCAACTCTTCCTTATCCCTGTCTGGCTGTTATTGGCTCTCAGCTAAGTGGACCCGATATTTCGATAACATGTTCACCCCCGTGAATCACCTGGCACTGGCCACTATCGGAAAACGGGGCACTGGGCTAGGTGGACCTTTGGCCTGACCCAGTATATACCGTTCTTATGTTCTTATGAGACATTTCTTCTCAACAGCTGCAGGAATGGAAGGTGAGTATAAAGGGAAAAAAGATTCCCACTGCATTTCTGCTTGATGTTGTGTGACGTTAGCAGAAGGTCAAACAAGCCTCCAAGCCCCAGAAGGAGTCATCATGTTATCCTCAGCGTCAAAACATTCCTTTAGCACAGAGTAAGACACAGCTAATCGCACACACATGATTCTATTCTCCCTCTCTCTCCCACAGTCGGGAGGACTGAAGAGTATGTGTAAATGAGCCCCTCGCCCAATGCACCAGGCCACAGCACCCCCCGATCTCTCTCCCACCCTGCCACCCCCACAAGCCACGAGTGTAGGGAAGAGTGCGAGATCAGCCTGGGGAAGCCGGGCTCATCCATGCAAAATGTGTCATAAGTCAGCAAAACACAAGGTCCATGGGACGCAGGCCTTTGCTACGGAATGGGGGACTGAGGCCGGCAAAGCAGTGACCCTGAGAAGGATTTAGGAGTTTGAAAAGGAAAGAAAGTAACCCAAGGTGACACAGCAGGTTGGTGGCAGAACCAAGACTAGAGACCGTGTCTCTCAATTTGCAGCCCAGTGCACTTCCCACTGGCATGTGGCATGGCCCCCTTGCCTGCTGCTTTCTGTTGCCATTAAGAGTCCAGCTCAGATGCAGCTTGTCAGACAGGAGATACACACATGTCAATCCCAGGATACTAGACAGACAAAGTGGGGGAGTAATTAGCTTTCATTGGACCCAAATTCTGTTGGCGAGAAAGACCAGCTTTTGAGCTTACACAGTGTAAGTACATAGTAAAAACACCCCTAGAGTTCCAATGAAAACCTGGCTTTAATTTCCAACTCCCAAAGCATTTTCTGTTGCCTCCTTTAGCTCAGCAGGGAGCTTCTGCTGCAGCATCGATAAAACACATTGATCACCCGTTTCAGGATCTCTTTCGTTGTCACCCCATAAACGATGGGGTTTAACATGGGGGGAATGAGAACATAGAGGTTGGCCAGTAGGTTGAAAATATAACGTGGGATGATGTACCCAAAATGGTGTGGTAAAGAGGAGAAAACAGCCGGCACATAGAACATCAGTATGACACAGACATGGGAGCCGCAGGTGCGGAGAGCCTTGAGCCGGGCTTCCTTGGAGGGGAGCAGGAAGACAGCCCTGAGGATAAAACCATATGATACAGCAATGAGCACAATATCTAAACAAATTACTAAAATAGCCACAGCTACACCATACCAGACGTGGACTGTGATGTCATTGCAGGCCACCCGGGCTAGGATCATATGCTCACAATAGGCGTGAGGCAGGAGGTTGGTTCTGCAGAACTTCAGCTGCTTCATGAGAAAGATGAGAGGAAAAATGATACAGAAACTTCTTGTGACAACTGCCAGCCCCATCTTCACAATCACAGACTTGGTTAGCATGATGGTGTATCTCAGGGGATCGCAGATGGCAACGTACCGATCAAACGCCATGGCCAGCAGGATGGCCGACTCGGCAATAAAACTGACATGGATGAAAAACATCTGGGTCAGGCAGGCAGCAAAAGAAATTTGTCCCGCTCTAAACCAGAATACAGCCAGCATCTTGGGCACCGTAGTGGTAGATAACAGCAGATCAGCAACGGCCAGCATGGACACTAATAGATACATGGGCTCATGGAGGCTTCGTTCTGTTAGTATGATGAATAGTAGGAGAGAGTTCCCAAAAAGTGATGCAACGTAAATCAGACAGAAGGGGATGGCAAGCCAGAAATGAGACTCCTCCGTACCCGGGATGCCGATCAGGATGTAACTAACAGGGTCAAAAACAGTCTGATTGTCAGCTGGCATCATGTACTGTCACTTGGATCTTCTATTCATTTTCCTGTAACTCACAGCAAAAGAGAAAATCAGTGAGAACTGTAGTGTCAGCTAGGACTGGAATGCATTTGTTGAGAGAATCATAGATACCATCAAAAACTTCACTGTGTGACAACTGCCTGTCGTGTGTGACCGTAAATCCAGAAACACTCTCATACTGCGGAACTGTAGTAGGAAGACACCCTGTGACATAAGCCCTTGTATTAGAGGCCTAGCATGAGGCCTGAGGCCTGGGCTAAAGTAACAGTCAAAGTCTTGTTGATATAAAGCAAAATTAGTCTGGTAGTTAGAGGCAGGCCCTGCTCACAGAATCTGGCAAACACAGGACTGATATTTCAAAACCACACATTTCTACGAGGTGCTGGGCACAGAGCACTCACGCAAACACAATTTCAGAAGGGTTGTATCAGAACACCTTGATATCAGCACATTCCCTAAAGATAACAGGAAAATGGTTACCCATCCTAAAGATATGGTCAGGTTGACAGTGTGATGGATAGAGGTGTACGAGGTGATGGGTGGTAACCGGCTACGTCAGAGGGTGTCAATTAACTGCTTTAGAGGGTCAGTATGTAACTTGTTTGTATTGATGTATAAAATGGAGCCTGAAAGTGAGTTTCTCTGTCTAGCCTAGGGAGGAACGGAAAGTCCCACTGTTCACTGGGCTGGTTCATTATTACTGGCATACATGTATTAGTGTTCGTCTATAGTCTTCAGGATACTAGTACCCTGCTTCATCGACAATAAACCTGGCTGGATGCCTTCATACCTTAACGGATCTTGTGGTCATTGTGTGGTTCACTCGAGGTCTGCTATGCCAACTGTCTGTTCAGAGCTGGGACAGGACACAGAGAGAACACACACACACGCAGCCGAACATTTTACCACACTGGTGACCCACAATAAGTTACGTACTGCCCCTCTGACATAATATCTCCATTCCAGAAGAGGGAAGATGGTTTGGATGGTTCTGGCCCCAGGTGAAGCAGGGCGTGCCGTCCTGGTGTTGCTGTCCACAGCAGAATGTCTCCTCCGCACGTTTGCTACAGTCCCTCTCAGGGCTCAAGCAGTGACTGTGAAAGTGAGTTAAAGCAGCTACACGACTGGTTCTTCTGGCCCTTACACTGGTTTCACACTCACTACTGCGCAGTCACTCCCAGTTAGTAATGATGTGAGAAGAGAACCTCTTTCAGTCACAATCCCCCCGCTGGATCCTACTGGCTCTGAGGCCTTGACCCAACCAACACTCAAGCACACGAATAAATTCATTCACAAGTAACTCCCACTGATTTCATGAAAATGCTCACCTGAGTAAAGTTGCAAGTGTTTTCAGGATTTGGTCCTAAATATGTGGGACAATCTCAATTAAGCTCTGGTCTACACTACAGACCTATATCGGGATAACTACGTTGCTCTGGGTTGTGAAAAATCCACACCCGTGAGCGACATAGATACACCGACCTGACGTCCTGTGTAGACAAAGCTACCGCCTCTTGGGGAGGAGGATTAACTACTCTGCCTGGGGAGCTCTCTGCCATCAGTGCAGAGCGTCTCCAGTAACGCACCACAGCGGTGCAGCTGCGCTGACGCAGTATTTTAAGCCTAGCCGAGCTGGTAGCTCTGCTCCAGAGAACTACAGCTGCAGTAGGTGGAGGGGGACCAAACATCCCATTTTTAAAGGGGCAGTCCTGTATTTAAGCCCTCGTGCAGGTGTCCCAACTTTTTCTTCAAACAGGTAACTTGTCCGATATTTTTAATCTCCCCGCATCCGTACTAGCAGGTGTTGATGCTGGTCAGATCCCTCCTTCCCAGATGCCCGCCTACCAACGGTGAGTGGGGGAGTCTAGGCCCAACGATGGGGGTGGGTGTGGAAGGATGGTGGCAGGGCAAAGATGCAGCATACGGGTCCGACTGTTCCCCCTGCTGCTCCCTCAGCTGAGCCCACCCTATGTGCCGGCTCTTGATCATCAGGGCCCCACCTCCTGTCCCGTGTCCCACCATCACTGGCTGCGCACTGTGACCTGCAGTGGCCGGTGAGTGTGGGCAGGCACCAGGCCATGGTTACGTGTCACCTCTGCTGCCCACCCGTCAGCCCTTTACATGCTCCTCCTCTCGCTGTCCTCTCCCTGCTTTGCCCCTTTGCCCTCCCCAACCAGCCGCACTGCTCCTCCATGTCCCCCCCAGCGGGGCACGTCCCGCTCCCAGCGCTGTGCGGAGAACCAGCCCTCGTCAGAGCACTCAGTTCACCAGCAGCCTGGCTGGCAGGCTCCTTCCTTCCCCCGCTGCCTCTGGCTGGGCCGGCGCCCCGGGAAAGCCCCAGACCCTCTGGCCCGGGGCGCTGGCCAGGAGGTGCTGAGACCTGCATGTGCCAAAGCCCCGCACAGCGCTGGCCTGGGGAAGCCTCTCTGCCCCTCAGCTAAGCTCTGGAGTGGCGGGGGCAGGGGAAGCGATTTCCAGCCTGTTCATGCCCCGAACCTGCAGGTTTCACAGCAGCTCCCAGGGCAGGGGCTTAGCACCATCTTCACCCCCCCAGCCTGGATCCTTCCCCTGGGGGTGCTGGGCTGCTCTGTCCCCCAGACACCCTCCCCTGCCAAGCCACCTCTCTGGCCAGCTTCGCTGAAGCCCCTGCAGTCAGCTTCCCTGGGCCCTGGCGCACAATGCAGCCTTAGGGCTTAACCCCTTCCTGCCCACATTGTAGCCTGGGGACAGGAGACTGCTGGGTTACGTCGGGTGGTCAGCAGCAGCCCGGAGGTTTAGATGCCTTTTGATACTGTGCGGGCAGGAAGGGACAAGCTGCTTCCAGCAAAGGGAACGCCGGGGGGCGGGGGGTTGAGGGGAGGGGAGAAGAGAAGAGACGCGCTCTGCAAAGACACGAGCCAGGTTATCTTCACAGCTGAGAATGTGAGGGAGATTCCCAACCTGAGCCATTCATTTAAGGTGAGGAATCTGAGGAACTGTCCCAGATTGAGGTGTCATTAGAGGAGGTTTTGGAACAAATTGATAAACTAAACAGTAATAAGTCCCCAGGGACAGATGGGATTCACCCAAGAGTTCTGAAGGAACTCAAATGTGAAATTGCAGAACTACTAACTGTAGTCTGTAACCTACCAATTAAATCACCTTCTGCAGCAAATGACTAGAGGATAGCTAATGTGATGAGAATTTTTAAAAAGGGCTCTAGCGATGACCCCGGCAATTACAGGCCAGTAAGTCTGACTTCAGTACCTGGCAAACTGGTTGAAATTATAGTAAAGAACAAAATTGTCAGACACAGAGATGAACATAATTTGTTGGAAAGAGTCAACATGTTTTTTCTAAAGGGAAATCATGCCTCACCAATCTGCTAGAATTATTTGAGGGGCTCAACGAGCATGTGGACAAAAGGGATCCAGTGGATAGAGTGTACTTGGGTTTTCCGAAAGCCTTTGACAAGTTCTCACACAAGAGTCTCTTAAGCAAAGTAAGCTGTCATGAGATAAGAGGGAAGGTCCTCTCATGGATTGGTAACTGGTTAAAAGATAGGAAACAAAGGGTAGGAATAAATGGACAGTTTTCAGAATGGAGAGAGGTAAATAGTGGTGTCCCCCAGGGATCTGTATGGGGCCCAGTCCTATTCAAGATATTCATACATGATTTGGAAAAAGGGGTAAACAGTGAAGTGGCAAAATTTGCAGATGATACAAAACTTCTCAAGATAGTTAAGTCCCAGCAGAGGGCGAAGAGCTACAGAAGGATTTCTCAAAACTGTGTGACTGGACAAGAAAATGGCAGATGAAATTCAATATTGATAAATGCAAAGTAATGCACATTGGAAAACATAATCCCAACTATACATATAGAATGATGGGGTCTAAATTAGCTGTTACCACTCAAGAAAGAGATCTTGACATCATTCTGGATAGTTCTCTGAAAACATCCACTCAGTATGTAATGGCAGTCCAAAAAGTGAACAGAATGTTGGGAATCATTAAGAAAGGGATAGATAGCAAGACAGAAAATGTCATATTGCCTCTATATAAATCTATGGTACGCCCCGTCTTGAATACTGCATGCAGATGTGGTCACCCCATCTCAAAAATTGATATCTTGGAATTGGAAAAGGTACAGAAAAGGGCAACAAAATGATTAGTGTTATGGAACGGCTGCCATATCAGGAGAGATTGATAAGACTGGAACTTTTCAGCTTGGAAGAGAGATGACAAGGCGGGATATAATAGAGGTTTATAAAATCATGACTGGTGTGGAGAAAGTAAATAAGGAAGTGTTATTTACTCCTTTTATAACAAAAGATCTAGGGGTCACCAATTGAAATGAATAGGAAGCAGGTTAAAAACAAAAAAGAGGAAGTATTTCTTTGCACAAGCCACAGTCAACCTGTGGAACTCATTGCCAGAAGATGTTGTGAAGGCCAAGACTATAACAGGGCTAAAAAAAGAACTAGATACATTCATGGAGGATAGGACCATCAATGGCTATTAGCCAGGATGGACAGGAATGGTGTCCCTAGCCTCTGTTTGCCAGATGCTGCGATTAGGTGACAGGGGATGGATCACATGCTGATTCCCTGTTCTGTTCATTCCTTCTGGGGCACCTGGCAGTGGCCACTGTCGGTAGACAGGATACTGGGCTGGATGGACCTTTGGTCTGAGCCAATCTGGCCGATCTTATGCTCTTATCCCTTCCCCGTCCCTCCTACTCCCCTGCAACTGGAAGCAGCTCCTGTCCCTTCCCTCCCGCTCTGTGCTGAAAGGCTGCTGCTGCACACATTCTGGTGTGACCCTGGCAGAAATCTGGGGGGGAGGTGGTATGTGACCTTGCATCCCCCTCCCACCCACAGGTTGCCTTGCAAAGACACGGCACAAGGTAGCAGAAGAGGCAGGTCCATCCCAGGGTCCCAGGCAGGCATGAAGGGCATAGTGTGTCAGAGAGAGAGGGTCAGGTCGGTTGGTCGGTAACCCTCCTGTGTGAGAGAGGTGTACAGGAGTGTGTGTGTGTGTGTGTGTGAGCTCTCCCCGTCTGTGTGTGGGGAGGGGAGGGCTGTGTGTGTCACCCCTCCCTGTGTGAACCCTAAAGCCTTAAAGAGAAGAAGGTAGTTAAAAAGAATCCAACTATGCCGTAGTTGTTTTTAACAGGGGCTCAGTCAACTTGTTGTTAATTTGAACACTTGTACTGTATAGTTCTGATTGATTGCGGTGGAACTCGCTTGAATATGGGTAATTTCACCAGGTGTCCTGTATTCAGAGTAGGGAGATCTCGTCACCCTAAGAAGCTGGAACATCGGTATCAAAGGCTGCTCCTGGGTCCTACAGTTCGGACATTCACAGCTATGCAACTTGAAACCAGCTAATTTCTGACAACCGGAACAGACCCAGTCCTGGAGCCCTTATGACATTAATGGAAGTGTTGCCTGAGTGAAGACCTCGGAATTTGGGGTGTAGAATATTACAGGGCCTGAGTAGATTTACTCTGAACAGTCATGTAACCAAGAATGGCCCAGTCCAGGGCCCAATGAGGTCAACAGCAAGACCCCAGTGACATCCATGGAAGTGGATTAGGGTAACCCAGCGACTTCTTCCTAACACGGAACCTCAGCGCAGTCACAGGAGTGTTATCTCAATGCCCCGGCTCCCGTCCTGCCCCTGCACTCAGAGTTACGCACCCCCATTCTATCCAACCCCAGCTCAAACATTGCACAGGTTTCATGTCTTTCCATTCGCCCCTTTACAGATTCATTCCATGCAAACGACTCACCAGGCTCCGGCCCCAGCTGGGGAGGAGGAATCTCTGCCTGTGACCGGGTCGGGGAGCTGCAGGCGGCGGGGAATCTGCACTGGCCAGGGCTGAGGTACAGGGAGATTTATACTGCTGCCCTGGGAATCCCCGGGGGAGCTCAGAGCCAGCACAGAGCCCCTGGGACCTGCCTCTGAGACTGGCTCAGGTGGTGAAGAGCAGCAGAGAATTAACCCTTTCCTCCTCTCACCTGTTTGATCTGATCATTTCTACTTTTGTATGTTATTTACAAAGGTCCTTGTGACACTGAGGGCCCCAGCAAAGAGTTCCCTCTTCCTTGCAAACAGCTCACATCTCAGTCCTGACAAACTCACTACACCACACACAAGGCTTATGGAATATTTACCGATAAAAAGTAGCATGTGAGGTGTGTGCAGAAAGCTCGTAACTTGCCAAGCTTCACAACTATTGCAAAACGCATGTCTGGGTAATAGTTAACAAGTAACATATTGATATTGATAGTGAGCTTTAATGACTTGGAGTAGAAGTTAGTCACCAGGTCATAGTGTGGTGATGGCCATTCCAGGAGGGCGTCGTCACCCCACCCTAGTTAGCCAGGGATGTAATGCCAGGCTCAGTTCTCCACCCTTGCTCCAGCCCAAGATTATCAATGGAAAACCATTCTAGACAACTGCAAACAATGAAGGAACATTACAACAGACAGGATTACCCTGAATATGAACAGAAACAAAAGACTGTCTCATGATAACACAGAGTGGGGAGCGGCCATCTGGATCCTTTCACAGAGGAGACATCTCCTGGTGCGGGGACATCTCCTGGTGCGGGGACGTTCTTACGAAAAATTGGACCCTGGAGTCAGGGGGTAACAGGTTGACTCACAGTCCTGGGAGCCGTGAGAACCATCACAGTCATTTTTACAGACAGCCTTTAGTGTCACTTAGTGCAACCATCCTGAAAACATATATGTGTGTGTGCCATGTCGTTGTAGCTCCGTCAGTCCCAGGATATTAGAAAGACAAGGCAGGGGGGAGGGAATATCTTTTACTGGACCAACTTCTGTCGGCCTGTTCACCTTGAATGGTCCCTTTGAACAGGTGCAAACTACTCACACTAAACTATCTGTTCCACCTTGTATTTAGTAGGGACATCCCGAGTACCTTTCTCAGACCTGAATATCTGCTCCATGTAGTTCGATAGCTTGTCGCTCTCCCGAACAGAAGTTGGCCCAATAAAATATATCACCTCCCCCACCCCTTGTCTCGCTCTATGTGTATGTGTAAGATGGTAGGTGGTAGAGAGAGGGGAAATCAGGAGCTGCTCTACCTCATTACACAGGAACAAGAGACATGCAAGGAAAGTAAAAGGTGGCAAATAAAAACCAATACAAGGAACTACTTTCCCACAAAACAAGTAATCACACTGTGGAACTCACCGCTGCAGGATTTTGTTGAGGCCAAAACTTTAGCAAGATTCATAAAGGGATTGGACATTTATCTGGGTATCAAAAATACCCAGAGTTACCAGACCTAATGACAACACACATTTTGGAAGGGAGAGTGACCCCCAGGGCTCAGGGTTGAAGCCAATCTCTGTTAGGGATAAGGATGGGACGCAGGCTGTGAGGGGAAGATTATCCCATATCCCCCTCATGAGAGATTTTCACAGCTTCTTCTGAAGCATCTGGTGCTGGCCATGGGCTACTGGGCTAGATGGACCCAGCTCTGATCCAATCTGGTGGTTCCCATGTTCGTCTACCATGGTGCAGAGTTGACCTGCTGCAGCCCCCAACCTGGGACACACCTCAGCCAAGATTTCAAGAGGTGCTGAGCTCTCGCATCTCCCACGCTCTGCCACTGGAGTTGCGGGTGCTCAGAGGCTGTGAAAAGCCAGATCCTGAATGACTGAAGCTCAGCATCCAAACAGGAGGGGCAGAAGCTCCAAAAAGTGTGGGGGGCCACCAGTGCCTGAACTGTGGCCTGCCCCCCCGCACTGCCCCTTTCCCCAAGGCCCTGACTTGCCCTGCCTCTGCCCCTGAAAACCCACCTCACCCCTCAACCCCAAGCCGCTGCCTGCACCGCCCCTCCCCCGAGGCCCCACCCTGACACGGCCCCTTCCCCTTAGGCCCCATCCCACCCCTTCTCCCCGAGCCGCCGTTCACTCCCCTCTGCCCCCTTCACCGTCACTCACCCTTCTGGCTGGTAAACATTGGGAGGACTTAGCCCTCCCACTTTTAAAAGTGATGGAGCCAAGGCCCTTGGTCTCCCTCATTCCGGTGCCCTGGCGTCCCATCCTGAAACCCTTTAAATCAGCAGCCACTTTGGAAACTCTTTGCTTTGAGTGTAGGGGCCTGGACTAGATGACCCGTTGAGGTCCCTTCCAGTCCTACATGTCTAGGATTATCACTGGGTAATGTCCCCTACGGATTCCGGGTCCGGTGGGCTGTCCTGATTGCTTCTGTCTGTGAGGGGCAGAGTCAGAGAATTTGTCTTCTCAGTCTTGACTTGACTGGAAGCAATAGTAAAGGGCGCCAGGAGAGAAGGCTGCCATCGGCCTGTTTGACTCTGTCTCCATTACTGTCTGAGTGTCAGGGACCACAGGTCTTGAACATCAGTCTACAGGGCCCTTTGGCGCTAGTACGCACCTGTGACTTTTAGAGAGGCCCTCTGGGCGAGGTGAGGCGGCTCCAGCTGCCTGCACGTAAGAGATGGCCGTTGCCCTCCGTCACCTGAGACCAAAGAGGGGGTGTGATGTTGCACTCTCCATATGCTTTATGAAAATACACTTATAAATATAAATATGATGTAACTGGAATATGCTTTATGCAAAAGGTCTCTTGTAAGGTATCATTACAAAGCTTATCATCTACTGAGTGTGTTCATCCTATTTGTTTGCATGTATTATTTCTGTGTCTAAAATTAGGAGAATAAGGCCTTGTCCACACTACACAGCTTTTAGTGACAAGACTTGGGGAGCAAACAGCTGTGCATATCTCTCTATCAGTGTTATAGAGGGTGGACATTTTATGAGTTTATCCTGTATAAGCTTTATACAGAGTAAAACAGATGTATTTGGGGTTTGGATGCCATTGGGAAATGGGTGTCAGGGTGCTAGAGAGGTAATCTGCTGAGCTGTTTTTGGTTAAAGTCTGCAGCTTTGGGGGGGTGGCCTAGACCTGGGTCTGAGTTGCAGCAGGCTGGCATATCTGGCTCAACAAGGCAGGGTTCTGGAGTCCCAGGTGACAGTCGCAAGGAGGTCTCTGTGATCCAAACCATTACAGGGGGATGCAACCAGGTGACACTTTGCCCGGGAAGCAAGACAAAGAACAGGAGGAGGAGCAACAGGCATGTCAGACGTCGGGGCTCTGGAAGCTGGGCAGTCTCCTGTGGGGCACTCGGAGAGAGGGGAGTCCGGGGTGTCCAGCCCAGGGTCGCCCAAGATGGACTTTGCTGAAAGTCACTGATTTTTGCACTAACAAGTTCTGTTCTACATTCTGTTCCTTCGACAAATAAACCTTCTGTTTTACAGGTTGGCTGAGAGTCACGGCTGACGGCAGAGTCGAGGTGCAGGGCCTTCCCGGCTTCCTCACAAACGCCTCCTTCACCCTGGGGGTTTTCACAATGACTCGGATGATGTGGGAGTTGGCGGCGATCACTAGCAGACGAGGGTGATCTCTCCGCTCTCAGCCATGCTTAGTGAGGCTCAGGGACGGCCGAGGAGAGCCGGAGTGCAGGGGGGCTGGCTTTCCTTCACTGTGGTAATATTCTTAATCTTGTTCTTGCTATTGTGATCACAGATCTACGGGTGGGGAAGCAGAAGAAGGGAACTGACCTCCCCCTGCCCGGCGTATTTCCAGAATCCAGGCCCAAATCATGAATACCAGCCCCTACTTCTCTACTCCCCGCCAGCTGGTCTGACTGTGACATCACCAATGACATCTTTGTGAGCAGCCCCTACCTCCCTGCTCCCCAAAATGGGCAGACCCCAGAAAGATCCTGATCCATTGGAGAGGGCTCAAAGAAGAGCCATGGGAATGAGTAAAGGATTAGAAACCCTGCCTAATAGTGACAGGCTCAAAGAGAACAATCGGTTTAGTTTAACAAAGAGAAAGTTAAGTCTGTTCACAGTGTGTAAGTATCTACACAGGGAACAAACATTTAACAATGGGCTCTGCTCCCTAGCAGAGAAAAGTTTCACACTTTCCAATGCTGGAAGTGGAAGCTAGAGACATTCAGACTGGAAATAAAGGGGAGATTTCTAACAGCGAGGGGAATTAACCATTGGAACAATTTACAAGGGTTGTGGTGGATTCTCTATCACTGACCATTGTTCAATCAAGACGGGATATTTTTCTAAATCTTCTGCTCTGGGAATTATTTGGGGGCAGGTCTCCAGCCTCTGAGGTGCAGGGAATCAGATTGGATGAGCACAATGGTGCCTTCTGGCCCTGAAAATAATGAATCTGAGAATAATGGGGATGTGAAGCCAGCAATGGGCCAGCTCCCTGTGTTAGGCCTGGTCTACACTATGAGTTTACGTCGAATTTAGCAGTGTTAAATCGAATTAACCCTGCACCGTCCACACAACGAAGCCCTTTACTATGAAATAAAGGGCTCTTAAATTCGATTTCTGTACTCCTCCCCAACGAGGGGAGTAGCGCTGAAATCAACATTGCCATTTCAAATTAGGGTTAGTGTGGCCGCAATTCGATGCTATTGGCCTCCAGGAGCTATCCCACAGTGCACCATTTTGACCACTCTGGACAGCAGGGATCTTCCCTGATACCAGCCAGATGGTGGGGGGAGGGATAAAGCAATCATCCCAGAGAATTGGATGGGGGGGTTAGTTTGGATTCTGCTGCTGTACGTTAACAGGAAAACCGCAGCACTCAATGACCTTTGCTTGGTATGTGGGAAAGGAGGGCGCTGTTTTTAGGAAGGTTGCAGAAGCCGAAAGACAGTGGCTTACCATGGCCGCATGCAAGCCGAAATCTGTTGCCCGGACCTGTGTCTGTGATCTCTAACACCAAAGCCACAGGCACTCAATATTAAGATGCAAAATGCGACCTTCTACCGAAATCACATGTGCTATATAATGTGAATAGTGTTGTTCACAGTAAAGAGTATAAGCATTGTTCTGTAAAATGTATCTTTTTAAATACTTCCCTCCCTTTTTCCCCAGCTGCAAATTTTTCAAGCCTCCCTCCTCCGTCCCGAAGGTTATCTCAGATAAGGCGGTGAAAAAAAAGGACACAAGATGAAATGTTCTCTGAAATCATGGAATCGACCCGCAATGAAAGAGCTCTCTCGTTTCTAGTTATCTCTCCTTTCTTCTTAATTAAACAGTCTTATTTTATTATAAGTTCTCACAAGCACCGTGTGTAATACAGGAGTGGTGATTTACGGCAAAACTCATTGTGACATACTATAGTGATGTTCCCCTGGTATTATCTGGACTGGTGATCGCTAGGGCTCTCCAATCCTCGACTCTGGGAGCCACCCTTACCCCGCTTTGCTGTGAGAACCCCCACTCCAGGTCTGTACCAGCACAGCCTCTGGCACGTAATCTGCTCCCAGCTACATGAGTGAGCACTTTTGTACAGGTGCTGCTTGCATTGTGCAACCGAAAGACACTAGCCAATATCTGCAGTCCCAGACCCAACCCCAGGAACCTCCCTCTTGCATTATCCAATTATGCACGCTGGACACTGCAAGATTATATGAGTTCATCTGTTTAACAAAATAATTGATATGTACCAGGATTGCTATCCCAAAGGGAGTCCCTGACACACTTCAAACCAAACGCACTCCTTCAGGTAGAATAAACAAACACATTTATTAACTACAAAAACGTCCAACTCGGCTCTCTGGGCTGTTTCTCTGGCTGCTGTGGCTGCTCCCAGCATGGACCTTCTCCCTGGGATGTTTCTCTGACCGCACCGGCTCTGCCTGGCCTGGCTCTGCTCCCAGCTCAGCCCAGGATTCTGTTTTCTCCTTAGCTTGGCCCGCTCTGGCCCAGGCATCCCCAGCTTACACGGTGGATGGGACCCTCCTGACCTCCTCATTGGCCTTCCTGTGCTGTCAATCAGGCTGACTGGGAGTGTTGGACTCTCCCCATTGCCCCTGGGGTCTGTCACTCTCAGGGGCCTGGTTTCCCATCGGCCATTCATTTAGGTACTGAGAGAGGGCCAATCAAAAATCCTCACTAAGTTTTACTGAGGGGCCAACAGTCCCCTTACATTCCCCTCTGCTAAAATTCTGCCACAGCCATTATATTAACACCAGCACATCTGGGCCCCATAGTAACAAGATTAAGCAGCATCACTTTATATAAAAAAGCCATTAACAATCAATAAAAGAACATTTAACATCCAATGTCCACTTCTTTTTACTACACATGACAATATTCATTAAAACATCACTTAGAACAAATAACCTAATCATCTCTAGGTTTAACAGGCAGTACACCCCTGGTGGTTTCCTGGACCTTCTTAAACCTGGTGGCTTGTTACCCAATTTTTCTATTCCCCTGTCCCCATTTTCATCAGGGTTTGGGTTTGCCCCATTGGTTTCAGTCTCCTTGGGACACACTGCTCTATCCCTCCTACGAGCCCTGATCAGACTATAAGTCCAATATTTAACTGGTCCCTATGTACAACTCTCTGAGGACCTCCTTGTCCAGTCTGGATAGTGGAAACCGTCAGTTTGGGATTGTTGTGGATGACCACTGAACTGGTACATGGCTATCAGGTCTGTTGAGAGCCCCACTGGACTTTTCCTACTTTGGGCTGCAACTTTAGTTTCAGCGAGAGCAACTTTGCCAGCTGTTTTGGCCTGTCATGGACACCTTTCAGCCAGACATGGAAATTGGTCACCTCATCCTTAGAAAAAAAAAAAAAGATTTCTTGATGCTTCTCTGGCAGCACTCTTAAGTTAGCCATCTGCACAAGAACCAGCCCTTGGAGCACCGTTTGAACAGGAACTGGAAGCCTCATGCCATCCAGAATCATATCTTTTACCACACCAATAATCCACATCTGCATTTCCATGCATGCCAGGGCCAAGGAAACATTGCTCTGTAGGACACCAACAGCCTGCAAGAGGTGGAGGTGATCCTTTTCTTAGGATTGTTCTCATTCCCCTAAAACCTGTGCCACCCCATTCTGTATGGAAATTAGCTGATCTAAGGATACCTTCATATGCTCCAGTTTAATTATTTACAAGTGGTTCCAAAATCCACACCTCCATGCATTTTACTCCATGGGGTTCCTGAAGGAGCCATTTTCCTCTCATAATGGGTTACATAGAATCATAGGACATTAGGGTTGGAAGAGACCTCAAGAGGTCATCTAGTCCAATCCCCTGCTTAAAGCAGGACCAACACCAACTAAATCATCCGAGCCAGGGCTTTGTCAATCTGGGCCTTAAAAACCTCTAAGGATGGAGTTTCCACCGCCTCCCTAGGCAACCCATTCCGGTTCCTCAGCACCCTCATCGTGAAATAGTTCTTCCTAATATCCAACCTAGACCTCTACCCCTACCACTTGAGACCATTGGTCCTTTCTGTGTCATCTTCCACCACTAAAAACAGCCTAGCTTCTTCCTATTTGGAAATCCTTTCAGGTATTTGAAGGCTGCTATCAAATCCCCCATCCCTGCTCGCTATCCTCTTCTGCAGACTAAATAAGCCCAGTTCCCTCAGCCCCTCCTCATAAGTCATGTGCCCCAGCCCCCTGATCTTTTTTGTTGCCTTCCGCTGGACTCTTTCCAATTAGTCCACATCCTTTCTGTAGTGGGGGGCCCAAAACTGGACACAATACTCCAGATGTGACTTCACCAGTGTTGAATAGTGGCTGCCAACTAGACATCGAGACATTGATCACTGTCCATTGAGCCAGATGGTCTAGCCAGCTTTCTATCCACCTTATAGTCCATTCATCCAATCCATACTTCTTTAACTTGCTAGCAAGTACACTGTGGCAGACAGTATCGAAACTTTGCTAAAGTCAAGATAAATCGCATCCACCGTTTTCCCCATATCCACAGAGCCTGTTATCTCATAATAGAATAAAGACTTCCCTTGATCTTCTGGCAATGCTCTTACTAGTGCAGCCCAATATGCCGTTAGCCTTCTTGGCAACAAGGGCACATTTTTGACTCATATAGATTTGTAGAATCATAGAATATCAGCTTTGGAAGGTGTGACTGGTTGGATCACAGCAACCCCTTTGGGGCTGCCAACTGATGTGCCAAGACTACTTCTGCCCCTGCCTTTCCTGCCAGCTTGAGACTCCGGAACCCAGCCTGGTTGTGCCAGACACTCTTGCTGGTTACAAACACAGACCCAGGTCTGAACCACGTCCCACAAACTGCAGACTTAACTGAAAGCAGCTTAAGAAGTGTTCCTGTCTCTGACACTCAGATGCCCAACTCCCAATGGGGTCCAAACCCCAAATAAATCTGTTTTACCCTGTATAAAGCTTATACAGGGTAAACTCATAAATTGTTAGCCCTCTATAACACTGATAGAGAGATGTGCACAGCTGTCACCCCCCCATACATACTGTGGATTAAATAATAAGAAAAAAGTGATTTTATTAAATACAGAAAGTAGGAATTAAGTGGTTCCATGTAGTAACAGACAGACCAAAGTGAATTACCAAGCAAACTAAAATAAAACATGCAAGTCTATGCCTAATACAGTAAGAAAGTTATTACAGATGAAACCTCACCCTCAGATGTTCCAGTAAGCTTCTTTTACAGACTAGACTCCTTCTAGTCTGGGTCCAGCAATCACTCAGACCCCCGTGGTTACTGTCCTTTGTTCCATTGTCTTTCAGGTATCCTTTGGGGTGGAGAGGCTATCTCTTGAGCCAGCTGAAGACAAAATGGAGGGGTCGCCGAGGGGTTTAAATAGACTTTCTCTTGTGGGTACTCACTCCTCCCTCCCCCAATTTAGAATCCCAGCTACAAGATGGAGTTTTGGAGTCACATGGGCAAGTCACATGTCTATGCATGACTCAGAACTTAAAGGTAGCAGCCATGGTTCACATGCTACCTTGAATGTCCTCAGGTAGACTTCTTATAGGGATTGGAGCCTTCCAAGATCCATTGTCCATTAAGTGTATCTTGACTGGGCACTTAACTTGCACATTCCTCTCTAAAGAAGCTGACCAAATGCCTTACTAAGGCTACTTAAAATCAAACCAATACACAGCCAATATTCATAATTCAAATACAAAAATGATACATGCATACAAATAGGATGAATAGATTCAGTAGATCATAACCTTTACAGAGATATGTTACATGGGACATGTAGCATAAAACATATACCAGTTATGCCATATTTACATTCATAAGCATATTTACATAAAGACTTATGGGGTGCAATTAAATGCTACAGTGCTGGGCTGCTGTGGTGTTTTCCCTGCCACAGAGATGTTAAGTTTAATTATATTATGGTCACTATTATCAATGCTTCTCTTAGGACTAAATCAAGAACTGCCTTTCTACTTGTGGGTTCCACGGGCTAGCTGCTCCAAGAAGCCGTCCTTTAAGGTGTCAAGAAATTTTATCTCTGCATCCCCTCCTGAGGTGACATGTACCCAGTCAATATGGGGATAGTTGAAATCCCCCATTATTATTCAGGGTTTTTTTAATAGCCTCTCTAATCTCCCTGAGCATTTCACAGTCACTATCACCATCTTGGTAATATATCCCTACTGCTATATTCTTACTATTCAAGCATGGAATTACCATCCATACAGATTCTATGGTACAGTTTGTTCATTTAAGATTTTTATTTCATATGATTCTATGCTTTCTTTCATATATACTGCCACTCCCCCACCAGCACGACCTGTTGCATCCTTCTGATATATTTTGTATCCTGGTATTACTGTGTCCCATTGATTATCCTCATTCCACTAAGTTTTTGTGATGCCTAGTATATCAATATCCTCATTTAATATGAGGCACTCTAGTTCACCCATTTTATTGTTTAGACTTCTGGTATTTGTATATAAACACTTTAAAAATTGTCACTTTTTAACTGTCTGACATTTCATGATGTAATTGAATGGGACTTTTTTTCATTTGACTCTTTCTCATCAGATCCTACCTATATTTTATCATCCAGGCTATCGTCCTTACTAGGACATAGAGAATCCCCATTAATAGATCCTCCCCTAAGTGATGTCTCTGTCCAAACCACGTGGTCCGCCGCACCTGTAGGCTTCCCCCCACCCCTGCGCTTAGTTTAAAAACTGCTCTATGACCTTGTTCATTTTAAGTGCCAGCAATCTGGTTCCATTTTGGTTCACATGGAGCCCAGCCTTCCTGTATAGGTGCCTCCTTTCCAAAAAGGTTCCCCAATTCCTAATAAAACTACATCCCTCCACCATCATCTCACCTATGCATTGAGACCCTGCAGTTCTTATTGTCTTTTTGGCTATGTGTGTGGAAATGGAAGCATTTCAGAGAATGCCACCATGGAGGTCCGGGATCTCTCTATACTTTCCTATGTCATTGGTACCTCCCCAGCACTACACATAAGTCTATCTAGAGGCCTCAAGAGATCCGTAACTTACACACGTGGCAGGCAAGCCACCATGCTGTTCTCCCATTCATTGCAAACCCAGGTATCTATGTTTCTAATGATCAAATTCACCAAAATTATTACCTGTCTCTACTTATTAAAAGAAGTTCCATCACATGGAGAGCTATCCTCAGTATGAGACGGTTCCATGACATCATCTGGAAGGAAGGTCCAAATTGCTCCAGTTTCATGTTCTCCTTCCCTGAGACTTTCATCCTCTTCAACAGCACAGAGGCTGTCAGTCCGTGGGTGGGACCATTTCACTCTGTCCCGGGAAGTCTTATCTATTTACCTCTCTGTCTCCCTTAGCTCCTCCAGTTCAGCCACTCTGGTCTCCAAAGCCCATACATGGTCCTTAAGCACGTAACTCCCACTGATTTGCATGTTCAGAAGCTCAGCTGATGGGCTGGTGAGAGGTGTCTATTTCCACGTGGGATTGTCAGCTGTGAACCCTCTTCTGGAGCAAGGTGCCTAGGAAAGGTCAGCGTTTTCTATTGAGAGACGCGAGAGAGATGTGGGAGACTCAGATCCAAAATCTTTGTTCTATCTACTTTGGAGCAGAGACATAAACACAGGTCTCCCACATCCCATGGGAGTGGCCTGAGCACCCTGCAAATGGCTATTCTGGGTGGGGTGCTCAGTCTCTCCAGTTTGAGCTGTTCCACTTTATACAAACAAACATTCAGTGGAGCAGGGATTTGAATCTGGGTCTCCCACATTTCAGGTGAGGGTGATAAACCGCTGAGCTATGGGATGTTCTGGGTGTGAACATACATGGACACACATGCAAACAGACACACACACAGACACAGGTACACACGGATGCACACACACTGATGCACATGCAAGCACACTCACAGTCCCACATGCGCACAAACACCTGGAGCCACATGCACACACACACACACGCGGACCCACGGATGCACACACACCCATACACACACACTTGGACCCACGTGCACACACAAACAGAGAGACCCACATACACACACGGACACACATGCACACACACATTCCCAACCAGCGAGGCCCCATCCAGGAAGCGTGGTCTGAGAATGCCTAACAGATCAGGGCTGCTGGGGAGATGGGTGGGGGAACACCTCGTTGGAGAATCCCACCAGAACTGAGGCCTGAGCTAAGACTCTGAGCAGCTCGTTAGCTGTGGGGCAGCGTCAGTGCTCAGGTTGTTTTGTGCCGGCTACTGGCAGAACCTTAGGTTCCTACAGGGTAAAGTAGCACATGAGCCGGGCTTTGAGGAAGGCAGCGGTGCCTAAGCTCAGTATTTATCTAAATGCCTTTGTGGATCTAGCCCTGGCCACCTTTCTAGAAGAAGCTTAAATCAAACACAAGTTAAGATTGTTCAAAGCCAAGGTCGCTGTCTGGAGATGCTTAGGGGAAACAGCCAAGTTCACGGACATTCACCTGTCACTTTTAAAGAACTCTTTCCTCCTTTCTGTGTACAAGGACCAGGCTCCCTGCAGCAAAACACATTTTTTATCTGCTCTTCCCATCCTCCAGTGGCTCTAGTGTTCCTGCTGCTTGCCCTGCTAGAACCGGGGAACTGCCCCTTCCTCAGGTGGCTAGCAGCTGTAGCACCATCGTGGGATGAGAACATGGTGGGATGCTGTATGATTCAATATGACCATTTTTTATCATTGTTGCTATCACTGTTATAGAATTGCTACAAATCTTGTACAAAGTATGTCCTGTCAGGTGTCAATGGGAAAGTTATGATTTGTTAAGTGTTCCTGGGTGACATACCTCAGGTGAATAAAGCCAGGCAGCGATGTGTTGAGGGACAACAAGGACACTTTGCTCTCACAAGGGCCATAGAAGAAACATACCTCTGTAAGAATAGGATCAATAGCTGCACCTGTGAGTTATCAAGAATGTTAGGACATGTGATATGGTCATGTGACCCTGGACTCCAACTTGGGCCAGTAACTGTCCACAAAGAGATGCTGTCGGCTTTGTTTGGGACAGTAAAATTCGAGGTAGGCAACTGCAGATTCTCCCAATCCCGCTAGGAGACCATCTATAAATCTTTGGAAGGTGGCGGGTGCATTTCGCAGCCCGAAAGGCAGTACATTGAATTCATCCACCCCTGCCTGGGTGACAAATGCTGACCTTTCCTTGGCGGGTTCATCTAGTGGTACTTGCCAGTACCCCTTGGTTAAATCTAAGGTAGAGATGAATTGGGCATGTCCCAATTTCTCCAATAGCTCATCTGTGCATGGCATTGCATAGTTGTCAGGACGAGTTACAGCATTTAGCTTATGGTACTCCATGCAAAAGTGTATTTCCCCATGTGGTTTGGGAACTAGAACCACTGCAGATGCCCATGCACTGTTAGAGGGGCAGATTATGCCCATTTGTAGCATGTTCTGGATATCCCTTTTCATAGCAGTTTGGGCATGAGGTGACTCCCAGTAGGGTGGGACTCTAATTGGGTGAGCATTACCTGTGTCAATGGAGTGATATGCCCGTTCGGTCCATCCTGGGGTGGCTGAGAACATTGGCGCAAAGCTAGTGCATAGCTCCTTGATCTACTGTCGCTGCAGACGTCCAAGGGTCGTGGAGAGGTTCACCTCTTCCATGCCACCATTACTTTTTCCTCCGTAGTAGACACCTTCAGGCCACTCAGCATCATCTATTTCTGGGCTGTAAACTGGAAAATCTTTAATTCTCTGGAATAAAAGGGCTTAAGAGAATTAACATGGTATATCTTAGGCTTTATGTTGGAGGTGGGGGATGCTATGAGATAGTTTACAGCTCCTAGACGCTCCTGGACCGTGAATGGTCCTTCCCACAACGCTCCCTTTTATGGGCCTACAGCGCCTTTAAGACCATGACTTCAAATGGTGAAAACCCTAAACTGGGATTTGGACAGCCCTATAGGCAAAAAGCAACTGCTGCAACACTAGGTCCCAATCATTAGAGTGTTCATTTACGAATTTACGTATCATGGCCCTCAAAGTTCCATTAAACCTCTCCACCAGGCCATTGGTTTGATGATGGTAAGGGGTGGCAACCAAGTGATTCACCCCATGAGCTTCCCACAGGTTTTTCATGGTCCCTGCCAGGAAATTAGTTCCCGAATCTGTAAGGATGTCGGCGGGCCAACCTACTCTGGCAAAAATGTCTGCTAATGCCTGGCACACACTTTTAGCCCTGGTGTTGCTTAAGGGTACTGCTTTCGGCCATCGGGTAGCAAAATCCATGAAAGTCAGTACGTACTGCTTTCCTCTGGGTGTCTTCTTTGGGAAAGGACCCAGAATATCCACAGCTACTCGCTGAAATGGGACTTCAATTATGGGTAGTGGCTGGAGAGGGGCTTTAACCTGGTCTTGGGGCTTTCCCACTCGTTGGCACACCTCACAAGACCGGACATATTTAGCAACGTCCTTGCCCATTCCCTCCCAGTGGAAGGACTTCCCCAACCGGTCTTTGGTTCTGTTCATCCCAGAATGGCCACTGGGATGATCATGGGCTAAGCTCAAGAGCTTTACCCGATACTTAGTGGGAACTACCAACTGTTTTTGAGGATGCCACTCTTCCTGGTGCCCACCAGAAAGAGTCTCCTTGTATAAAAGTCCTTGTTTTACAACAAACCGGGATCGGTTAGAAGAGCTGAGAGGCGGTGGGGTGCTCTGTGCTGCCGCCCAAGCTTTCTGAAGGCTGTCATCTGCTTCCTGCTCAGCCTGGAACTGTTCCCTTGATGCTGGAGACATCAGTTCCTCCTTGGACTGTGGACTGGGGCTTGGTCCCTCTGGAAGCGATGCAGGTGCTGGGGCTGTTTCCATTGACTGTGATCCGCTGTCCGCTGGTGCACTATGTGGTATCTCAGGCTCTGGCTGAGCCTCTTGAGTAGGGTTATCTGCTGCTTCTGCCAGGTCAGGCTCGCTGGTGCCCTCTGGCATTGGAGTTGTAGACGGGTTTGCAAGCGCTGGACTCAGTGCTGGCAATGGTTCTGGTGCTGGTTGCGGTGCCAGTTCCGGTTCTGGGACTGGCTTTGGCTGGGTCTCTGGGATTGGATCCACTACGGCTGTTGCAGTCGTTGGCAGGGGATCCAGTTCCACCACCGTTGTTTGGGTCTCTGGTAACACAGACGGGGCCCTGGTGGACGGCTCAGGAACAGGGATTGGGGTGAAAGCTTGGTTAGCCTGGCTGCAGGTGACTATTCCCACCCTCTTGTCTAGCTTCACATGGTTGGCCAAATCTTCCCCCAGCAGCATGGGAATGGGATAATTGTCATAGATTGCAAAAGTCCACCTTCCTGACCAGTCCTTGTACTGGACATGCAACTTGGCTGTAGGCAAGTTTACAGACTGTGACACGAAGGGTTGAATTGTCACTGTAGCCTCTGGGTTGATGATTTTGGGGTCCACTAGGGATTGGTGGATAGTTGACACTTGTGCCCCAGTGTCCCTCCAAGCGATATCCTTCTTTCCGCCCACTCTCAAGGTTTCCCTTCGCTCCGAGGGTATGAGAGAGGCATCTGGGTCTGGGGATCTTTGGTGTGATTGGGGTCTAATGAACTGTAATCGGTTGGGGTTCTTGTGGCAGTGAGCCTTTATATGTCCCAGTTCATTACATTTAAAACATCGCCCTGCTAAGGTATCACCGGGGTGATGTTGGTTGGTGGAGACTGGTGTGGTGGAGTGAGAAGGCGTCTGGGGTTTCCCTTGGGATGTGGGTGGGGCCTTGGGTTGTCCCCGGTGGTAAGGTTTTGTTTTGGCTTGCCCCTTCTGATATTCGCTCCAACTGCTACTAGTTTTTTTCTTTTCTGACACCTCCACCCATTTGGCTCCAATCTCCCCTGCCTCGGTTACAGTTTTGGGCTTCCCATATAGGATGTACCTTTCTATTTCTTCAGGAACACCCTCTAAAAACTGCTCCATTTTTACTCAGATCTTCCAGAGATTTAACATTTGCTCCTGACACCCAGGCATCACAATTTTTGTCAATGTGGTAGGCATGCCGGGTAAATGAAACATCAGGTTTCCACTTTAGGGCTCTGAACCACTGACGGGCATGCTCGGGTGTTAGCCCCATTCTGAGTCTGGCCTTGTTTTTAAAAAATTCTTAACTGTTCATGTGTTCCTTAGGCATTTCAGCTGCCACCTCTGCTAAGGGTCCACCGAGCTGCGACCTCAGCTCTACAATGTACAGGTCTGGAATGATGCTGTATCCAAGGCAGGCCCTTTCAAAATTTTCTAAGAAGGCCTCAGTATCATCGATGCCTTATAGGTGGGGAATTTTCTGGGATGGGAAGTGGTACCTGGAGAGGGGTTGTTAGGATTGGCTGGTGCATCCTGCTTAGCCTTTGCTACTTCCAGTTCATGCTTCCCTTCTTTTTCTCTCTCCTCCATCTCCTTTTCTTTCAGCTCCATAGTTCTTTTGTGAGCCTCCTCTTTGGCTTTCTCTTCTCTTGCTCTCTGCTCTGTCTCGAGTTTTGTTAATTGAAGCAGTCTCTGATGTTTTCTTTCATTTTCTTCTGCTTCTAGTTTGGCCAGTTCTATTTTTTTAGCTACTTCTTTGGTAGTCATTTTCCTGTTTTCTTGTGCTGGGTCACCCCCTCTGCAGTTGATTGAAACTGGGAAGCTCTCAGCTCTGGCTGCTGCTGAGTTAACAGAAACTTTCTAACTAGCTACTCCCGAGGATGTAAAAAGAAAAAAAATACAATTCAGCTTGTAAATTCCTTTTACCCTGTTTGCTCATTTGAACACTTCTCTTAACAAAAGACCTTGTTAAAAGAACTTAACACCTCTGCCTTCAGGCAAGGAGAGATAAGATATGCATCTATCTCCAGCTCTGCTTTCCAAGCAGCAAGAAGGAAAAAAAATCTTACTGGCTTTTGGGTTTAAAATGATCCCACCGCTCTGCCACCATGTCAAGGCTGTATTCCCACTTTGAACTTTAAGGTACAAATGTAGGGGCTTGCATGAAAACATCTAAGCTTAACTACCAGCTTAGCTCTGGTCCCTCTGCCACCATTTCCAATGGATTCCCTCCCTGGGAAGCCTTGAAAAACCTTCACCAATTCCCTGGTGAATACAGATCCAAACCCCCTGGATCTAAAACAAAGAAAAATTAACCATTCCCCTCCTTCCTCCCACCAACTCCTGGTGAATACAGATCCAACCCCCTTGGATCTAAAAACAAGGAAAAATCAATCAGGTTCTTAAAAAGAAGGCTTTTAATTAAAGAAAAAGGTAAAAATGATCTCTGTAAAATCAATATGGAAATTAACCTTACAGGGTAATCAAACTTAAAGAGCTCAGAGGACTCCCCTCTAGTCTTAGGTTCAAAGTACAGCAAACAAAGATAAACACTCTAGTAAAAGGTACATTTACAAGTTGAGAAAACAAAGGAAAACTAACACGCCTTGCCTGGCTATTTACTTACAAGTTTGAAATAGGAGAGACTTGTTTAGAAAGATGTGGAGAACCTGGATTGATGTCTGGTCCCTCTCAGTCCCGAGAGCGAACGCCAAACCCAAAACAAAGAGCACACACAAAAGCCTCCCACCCCCCCAAGATTTGAAAGTATCTTGTCCCCTTCTTGGTCCTTTGGTCAGATGCCAGCCAGGTTACCTGAGCTTCTTAACCCTTTACAGGGAAAAGGATTTTGGAGTCTCTGGCCAGGAGGGATTTTATAGTACTGTACACAGGACAGCTGTTATCCTTCCCTTTATAGTTATGACAATCCTGCCTAAGTTACAGCAGAGACCATTCCCTTCTTTCCGACATGCGAAACACCATGTATCAGGGCAGATAGAGAGAGGTAGAGTGAAAAGGGGGACTCAAAGGCGATGGTAGGTGAACGCCAAAGGGAATCAGGATGTAGAGAGCAACCTTGGACAGCGCAAGAGTCTTTTGCAGCTTGTGGGGCAGAGTCTTGGAGCAGAGTGAGGTTAGTGAGGGACGGCGGTGGTATAGAAACAGAAAGGGAACCTAGAAATGCATCTCGGAAGGTTCTATGGCAGCAGCATGTTTAGCAGTGGTGCCAGCAAATGTGTTACCTGTACAGTTCTCCCAGTCATCGCAAACCCAGCCATCTATGTTTCTAATCCCCCAAAACTATTACCTGTCTCCCCCTGTGTAGAATCCCCTCTACAAGATGGAGTTTTGGAGTCACCTAGGCAAGTCACATGTCCATGCATGACTTAGTTCTCTACAGGAACATTCCCAGGAAAACTCAGATGAGGATTGGTGTCTATTAAAGTCTATTGTCAGCTTAAGTGATTCTTGATTGGGCAATTACTGAGAAAAGTCTTTTCTCAAGAAGCTGACCAAATGCTTCACTGAGGCTACTTAAAATCAAACAAGTACACAGCCAATATTCATAACTTCGAATACAAAAATGACACATGCATACAAATAGGATGAATAGATTCAGTAGATCATAACCTTTGCAGAGATATGTTACATGACATATGTAGCATAAAACATATTCCAGTTATGTCATATTTATAATCCTAAGCATATTTCTGTAAAGCATTGTGGGGTGCAACGTCACAGCCTGGCTCAGGGCAAAGGTCTCCCAGCCCATCCCCATTGCAGGGAGCCTGCCGGACTTTATAGCTGAGATTTAGGGCCCACAAGCTGTATGATGCTCAGGCTTGCTCACCTCCCACCCAACCCTGCACCCAACCCTCAGTTGCTTTTATAGGTCTTCCTGGATTCCCGCTCTGCTCCTGATTGTCCTATTGGCCCCAGTGCTGCATAAACTGCAGGCTACTTGTCAGGCTCCAGCAGCTCCTGTCCCAGACCCGGAGCAGAGGGAACTCAGCTGGGGGCTGGAGGGAGGGAGGTGGATATGATCCATCAAGTGAGTGGGGATGGGGAGAAGAGCAGTGAGCAACAAGGGTGAGCTTTGGAGGAAAATGCAGAACCGAGGCAGGGCCTTGCTGGAAGAAGTAAAAGGGGGCAGGGCCTTGGGGGAATAGGCAGGGCCAGGCACAGGCCCTCCGGGGTCCAGTTAAAATAAATTAGAAAGGTGGGACCCCTTTGTTAATGAGCTGTACACAGACCTATTCCCCAGTCTGTCACTTTGACACAGCACAGTAAGTCCAGAAAAGGATTCAATGTCACTTTGACTGTCTAGTAAGGGATTCAGGGAAGAGAGCCCAGCACCATCTCACCAGCCAGCTCTGAATGCAGGTCAGTCTGACAGCTAGAGCACCAGGATTAAAATTCAGATGTGTTTATGACTAAAGAGCTGGAGCAGCCTGTCCTGGATCTGTTTGGTCCTCACCCCATAGATGATGGGGTTTAGCGTGGGGGGCACCAGGAGGCTCACGTTGCCAATGAGAACACGGAAATGCAGGAGCACATTGTGGCCAAACCGGTACGTGAGGGAGGAGAAGAGACATGGGATGTAAAAGACTAAGATGGAACAGAGATGGGAGCTGCAGGTCCCAAAAGTCTTGAGATGGGCATCCCTTGTGGGAAGACTGAAGATGGCCCTGAGGACCTGGATATAGGACACAGCAATTAAAACCATATCCAGACCCTTCACACAGAATAGCACAAAGAGGCCATAGTAACTACTAATGCGGGTATCAGCACAAGCCAGCTTCACCACAGCTATGTGCGTGCAGTGTGTGTCAGGGATGATGTTGCTTTTGCAGTATGGCCATTGCCTCGTCAGGAGCGGATAGGGCAGTATGAGCATGCCACTGCACAACACCACAGCCAGGCCAATCTTAGCCACCATGGGGTTTGCCAGGGTGGTGGAATGTCTCAGGGGATTGCAGATGGCCACATAGCGATCAAAAGCCATGGCCACGAGAATCCCAGACTCCACCACTGAGAAGCAGCGAATAAAGTACATCTGGGTGAGACAGGCACTGAAATCGATCTCCCTGGAATTAAACCAGAAGATGCTCAGCATTTTGGGCAGCATGGATGTAGAAAGGACCAGGTCCGTGATGGCCAGCATGCAGATGAAATAGTACATGCGGGCACCGAGCCTCGGCTCCCTCTTCACGAC
Source organism: Chrysemys picta bellii (assembly GCF_011386835.1). Taxonomy (NCBI): domain Eukaryota; kingdom Metazoa; phylum Chordata; order Testudines; family Emydidae; genus Chrysemys; species Chrysemys picta. The sequence continues at coordinate 353,814,982 of NC_088791.1, forward strand.
AAACAGGATGGTGAAGTTCTCCAAGATGGCTGTGACATACATGGTGCAGAAGGGGATGGAGAGCCAGACATGGGCTGCCTCCAGGCCAGGAATGCCCAGCAGAATGAAGGTGGAGGGGTTGGTGAAGTCGGTTGTGTTGGAATCTGACATGGAGTAGGGGAGAAGGTGTCCAACTCTGAGGTAGGTCAGTGTCTCCTGCACATATCATACATTCATCAGACTTTCTGTATGTGCCCAGGCTCTAGGGTGATGGTTGCAGTATAAATACCTGGATGGAGAGACAATGTTAATATGAGACACTACATGCACTACTGGAAGCTGTTCTCAAGGGTGAAGCAGATTTTTCACTCTTCACACATAGAAAAATGACATTTTCACTATTCAGAGAAATAAATTATCAACAACTGACCATACTAATGCCAATTCCATATTTTATGGTGTTCCGTACATCAAGAATTCCTACATATCTTGGTATGGGAAACCTTAATAGGCAGCAGTGGGAAACATGAGTGTGGATACTGGCTATTCATCATTGTTCCTTAATACAATGAAACCCAGGCTAGAGAGTCCATTCTGCAGGGCGTTCCCCATTCACCCTATTGTTCAAAATCTAACAGTGGAAAAGAAACAAAGCTTTGACAAAACATGTACCAGAGGGAAGAAACTAGAAAAAAACGCAACTAGAAAGAAAACCCAACAAACAAAACCCCAAACAAACCCAACTAGAAACAAACTCAGGGAAAAGACCTGGAAGTCATTGATAGGAGCTCCATGAAAACAGTTACTCATTCACAGCCATGGTGAAAACAAAGACAATGTTTGTATGCCTAAGCAATGGGATGAAGAATAACCTGCTCTAGACACGTGCTCAGTTGTGGACACTCAGTCTCTATGAAGGATATAGTAGATAGAAAGGGGATTTCTGAGACAGGCTATGAGAAAGGGGGAGGCTGCCATATGCGGACAGACTGAAAAGTCTGGGACTGTTTAGTTTAGAGAAGAAACAAAGAAGGGGGTATATGATAGAAGAGAGCCAAATGAAGAAAGAACTGATTACATTCAAATGGACAAACACAGAACAGTTCCCAACCAGTAACATCTATAGACACTTAGTTTTTCAAAAGGGCTAATATTACCAAAGGAGATGCAAAATAGCAATAAACTGATTGGGAGGAAAAAATTGAAGAGAAAATATGAGAATGAAAATTGGGAGTTCTTAAAGAAGACTTTATTAGATTGACAAAGGCCACTATTCCACTATCAAGAAAGTAGACAACTTTGGACAAAAAGCCGGTTTACCGATAAAGTGAAGGCAGCAATTGGGGAGGGACAGGATGGGAAACAATATATAACAAATGAGGAAAAGGGAAAATAGAGAGATAAAATAATACAAATTGGAATTTATGAAAATTAATAAGGGATGCTAAGAACATCTTGGAAAAATCCATGCTTTGCAGGTTTAAGGATCACAAAAAGGAGGTTATTAAAGTATATTAAGAAAAAAAGAAATCCTAGAAAAGGTTTAGGCCAACTCTTTGAGGGAGAAACAAAGTTTGTTAATGTTGCAGAAAAGGGAGACGTGGTCAAGAAATAGTTGAGTTCTGCATTTGGAAAGAAGCAGTATAAGGTACTCATATCACATGAGGTGAAGAAATAGTTTCCAGTCCATTAACAGTCAAACATGGCGATAAACAGCATCTACAATTGAATCTTAGACTTTCAATCACCAGAGTTGTGAACTGACTGATCATGTGCACATCTCACTCGGAACCAGAAGTACACAGTAAGGCAGCTGGAGAGACAAAAGGGAAAAAAAGGGTGGAGTGGGGAAACAGGGCAGTTCTGTGTTAAACGTAAAGTATTCAGTGAAAAGGGGAAAGTTTAAAAAAAAAGATTTTACAAAATTAAGAAAGAATGGAAAAGCTGGTCTAGGATTAGTTAAAAAAAAATCATAGGATTATAATTAATGCCGGTCAACAACGTGGTTTATGGAAAACACGTCTTGTCAAATCAACCCAATTTCATCCTTAAATGAGAGTACACTTTTGATTGATCAAGGGAACGAAGCAGATGCAATAGAGGTTGATTACTGTGAGGCATTTATTTTAGTAGGGGAAAAATATAAGATAAAAAAATGCACACTATACAATATCAGTAGAGCACATGTAAAGTGGACTAAAAACTAACTAATTGATAGATCTCAGAAAGCAGTTCAGTATATTCATCAATGATCTCGAAGCAAATGCAGAATCGCTGCAGATAAAATTTACAGATGACCCAAAGATTGGCAGATTGGCAAGCGACAACGATGATCAAAAGGATAGAAGGCAAGCCATATGAGCAAGGGCCGAACCAACCATATGTATTTTGTTTGGAAAAGAGGAGACTGAGGGGGAGATGGGAGCGATCTTCAGATACTTGAAAGGCTGCGCTAAGAAAGATGGAGGAAAGTTATTCTCCCTTGCAGGAGAGCACAGGACAACAGGCACTGTATTCAAACTCCAGCATAGCAGATTTAGATTATATCTGAGAAAAAACTTCCTAACTGTAAGAACAGGAGTACAATGGAACAGATGCCTTGAGAGGCTGTGGAAACCAAAGGTGGCAGGACACCCAATTTTCTGGGCTGGTTTAGATACAACACATCCTACATCTGGCAGGGGGTCAGTCTAGCTGACGCTTGCATTCCTTTCTAACCCCATAGCTCTATGAGTCTATAATGTAAAATCCTAGAGTGGAACAGGTCTTAGTCACACATAAGTTATGAAGCTCGAATCAGGGGTAGCTGGGTAAAATTTAATGGCCTGTGTTATACAGGATGTCAGGCTGGATGATAAAATGGTTCCTTCTGACCTTAAATCATATGAATCTATCAGCAAAGAAAGTAGATCAGGCATTTGTATTTACTCTGTTTCACAACCCACAAACAAGGGAACATTCAATTACAATGAAAATCTGACCATATAACACTAAGAAAAGAAAATTGTCAAAATGCTTCATATTTGGCCTGTTGTACTCCTTGCCACTGACATTTTTTTGAGCAAACAGCTTAGCTGAATAGGATTCACAAATGGATCGGCCATTGTAGGTGGTTCAGGGGGCACCCTTCATTAAATCTGTCTTGCACCTTCAATTAGGAGACCTCATTTTCAGTTGTTTATATGTTTGCAAACTTTAACCATGTGAACTTAAATTTGCAATGCTGGGTGTCTGCTTCTGGCTGAATTGTGTTTTGAAAATTTCAGGCATAACCGTTCAACTGACGTCTCAAATGAAGCTAGGAGAGAAGATGTCTTGCCCATGTTGAAAAATTCTTATAGTTATTCCAGTGAGGAGCCCTAGCACCTCCATGCTTTCCAGGAGATAAAATTAAGGTAACTCCTCCCTAACCCCCCGCGTTAAGAGCCAGAGCCCTGAAATGCAAGAGGAGGAGGTAACAATTTCTCTGCATTAACACACAGCTGACTCCTGAGGTCTTTACTCAGTTCTTACTCCACGGAGAATTTTCCCTCAATGGGGCCTGAGCAAAATACAGGGCATAGCCTCCGAATTTGGCCTTGTATTGTACATCTACTAACACTTTTCATTATTAAGGATCCACTGTGCCACTAAAATGCAGCCGCTTCAGGGCTTGAGGCTATTGGCAGGGGTGGGTGGGTATCCACAGAAAGGAATGGGATTTTGGACAGTGATAAAGGAGCAAACTCACCCCTGTGGCAAGGACCCTGGGATGTTTAATGGCTGTGCAGAGCAGCAAGGAAAACAGACCTATTCTCTATCCCATTACGCCCATGTTACACTGGGTTTGTCGAGCAGGTGAGCTCCTCAGCAAGAGATGGGTACCTGGGAATCCTGAGACAGAAGTGTCTTTCCTGGGAATCCCCGTCAGGTAGGCGTGTCCCACACCTCTCTCCTCCCACCATCTGCATCAACATCCCATGCCGAAGCCAAACACAGGGTGTGCACCATTTCTAATAGAGCTCTGTGCAATCCCAGTGGGGTTCTTTCAGCCTCTAGGGGAGAAGCAGCATCTGGATGTAAACAGGCTGGAGACCGGAGACACTCTAGCCAGTGTCTCTCTTTCCATGTCTGCACTTCTGTGGGTTTTGTCCAGCTTTAGGAGTAAACAGTAATTAAAGGACCTTCCCAAAGGGAGATGAAAACTGTGGGGCTCTCTGCGGAGTTAGAGAGGAATTGTCTGCTCAGTGTATTTGTGTATATTTAAAAATTATAGTTGATTAGGAAAAAAACTGGGGATAATAACTTGGCCTCCGTAGAGTCTGATACCCTGTAAATGCCCACAAGGTGTAGGTAGATAGTAGACAGACAGATCTGCAGACAGATGACTGAGGGGAGACATGAGCACTTTCTGCAGGCACACGGGGCTGTCGCTAAGACATCAAAGATCAGTAATTCTCATCAAGAACTACCATCATACGGTGCTGCACCTTTCATTGAAGGATCCTGAAAACACCTAGCTAGGTAAAGTCCTTATGAACATATCCTCATTTTACAGATAGGTAAACTCAGGCAAAGGGAGACGTGACTTGGCGCAGGTCCCACAGAGAATGACAGAGAGAACTCATGAGTTCTGACTCACCTACTGTAACAACAACCTCTCCTTCAATTAATGAGCGCATGACAACTGGGAAATGGACTCATTGTCTAGGAGGATTGTTCGTTGGGTGGGTGTGATGGAATTCTGCGGGTGTAACCTGGAACTGGGATACCGCTGAGCCCTCTGGTTTACTAATCTGGGCTCCCTCTCACACTGTGAGGTTATGGGAAACTGCTATCCTCTCCAGGTCTTGCACTTACAGAATCATACACAGACAGGGACACACCCAGCTGCAGTTTCATGAAAGCTTTCACTAGCCACCCATGAACCAACAAGAGAAAGGTCCAGCCAGTTCCCCCCAGCTCCGCAGGCTCTGACCCCAGAGCTATACTGTCTTGCCCTTCTCAAAAGTCTGACCAGTGTAAGTTTATTACCCAGTCTGCCCCTCTCTCAATGTAGAGAGGACAATGCACTAACTCCATTTCCTGAGGAGATTTCCCTTTTGCATTTCAAACAACACTCTGTTTTAGGAATAGATTTTAAGTGACTATAAGTAAGAGCGTACTGATCAAGGTTCGTTACCTAAGAAATAAACAATATTACAATGTATGTTCTATACATTAGACTGAATTTTAATCAATCCGTGTCTCACCCTGATGGTGCAAACATCCCACCAGTCTTCCATACCCCTTCAGCCTGGGACCACAGCCACAGTTCAGTCCTTGTTCCTAAGCTGCTTCCACGTGCTGAGTTGTGGAGGAAGTGAGACCATGTGGAGGGAACTTCATTTTTAAAGGAAAAGCCCCCAGCACAATTAGTGGGAAAGTACTGCATAAAATGGAGTCCAGTGTCACATGAGCTGGTCACATGCCCTTGCCTGCTTCGATGAGTCATAGCTGGGGCCATTACCGATATCCTGGCTAGAGTGTTCACAGGAAAGTCGGTCAGGTGCAGATAAACTTCTTCTAAGGCTTATTGTGATTCTTAATGGGCCATTACCCTGAATGGTACATCCACAATGTGCTGGCTAGACTGGACGTAAACTGCATTGTGAATGTTACCCAAGAGCAAACACACTTCAAATACTGGTACTACATCAATATTCATAACTTTAGGTACAAAAACGATACATGCACACAAATAGGGTAATCCTATTCAGCAAATCATAACTTTTCCATTGAAACCTTACATGACATACCTTATATAAAACACATCATAATCATATCACCTTGGTAAATATGGGGGTACCAGGGTGCAGCTCTGGGGCACAGAATGTCACACCTCCTCCCGTAGTGTTAGACACTGATTACTGCGGAGGCAGTGTGCCAAAGCCCCCTTTAGCTTTTGACCATACAACTCCCAAGTTTTGCAAACATTGTAGTCAAGTATCAGAGGGGTAGCCGTGTTAGTCTGAATCTGTAAAAAGCAACAGAGGGTCCTATGGCACCTTTACACTAACAGAAGTATTTAGAGCATAAGCTTTGTGGGTAAGAATCTCACTTCTTCGGATGCAAGTAATGGAAATCTCCAGAGGCAGGTATAAATCAGTGTGGAGATAACGAGGTTAGTTCAATCAGGGAGGGTGAGGTGCTCTGCTAGCAGTAGTGGTGTGAACACCAAAGGAGGAGAAACTGCTTCTGTACTTGAATAGCCATTCACAGTCTTTGTTTAATCCTGATCTGATGGTGTCAAATTTGCAAATGAACTGGAGCTCAGCAGTTTCTCTTTGGAGTCTGGTCCTGAAGTTTTTTTGCTGTAATATGGCGACCTTTACATCTGCTATTGTGTGGCCAGGGAGGTTGAAGTGTTCTACAGGTTTTTGTATATTGCCATTCCTGATATCTGACTTGTGTCCATTTATCCTCTTGCGTAGTGACTGTCCAGTATGGCCAATGTACATAGTAGAGGGGCATGGCTGGCACATGATGGCATATGTAACATTGGTGGACATACAGATGAATGACCCGGTGATGTTGTAGCTGATATGGTTAGGTTCTGTGATGGTGTTGCTGGTGTAGATATGTGGGCAGAGTTGGCATCGAGGTTTGTTGCATGGGTTGGTTCCTGAGTTAGAGTTGTTATGGTGCGGTGCGTTTTTGCTGCTGAGAATATGCTTAAGGTTGGTGAGTTGTCTGTGGGGGAGGACTGGCCTGCCTCCCAAGGTCTGTGAAAGTGAGGGATCATTGTCCAGGATGGGTTGTAGATCACTGATGATGCGTTGGAGAGGTTTAAGCTGAGGACTGTAGGTGATGGCCAGTGGAGTTCCGTTGGTTTCTTTTTTGGGCCTGTCTTGTAGCAGGAGGCTTCTGGGTACATGTCTGGCTCTGTTGATTTGTTTCTCTATTCCTTGTGTGGGTATCGTAGTTTTGAGAATGCTTGGTGAAGATCTTGTAGGTGTTGGTCTCTGTCTGAGGGGTTGGAGCAGATGCGGTTGTACCTCAGCGCTTGGCTGTAGACGATGGATCATGTGGCATGTCCGGGGTGGAAGCTGGAGGCATGAAGGTAGGCATAGCAGTGACAATATATACCTCCAGACCAGTGGCACCGCCATGGGCACCCGCATGGCCCCACAATATGCCAACATTTTTATGGCTGACCTGGAACCACGCTTCCTCAGCTCTCGTCCACTCACGCCCCTTATGGAATACAAGCTGTCAGGAACAGTATCCCTGATGATGACACAGCACAGCTTGTTGCTGAGCTCTGTGACTTTATTCTCACGCACAATTATTTCAAATTTGGTGACAATATACACCTCCAAACCAGTGGCACCGCCATGGGCATCCGTATGGCCCCACAATATGACAACATTTTTATGGCTGACCTGGAACAACGCTTCCTCAGCTCTTGTCCGCTCACGCCCCTTCTCTACCTACGCTATATTGATGACATCTTCATCATCTGGACCCATAGGAAGGAGACCCTGGAAGAACTCCACCATGATTTCAACAGCTTCCACCCCACCATCAACCTCAGCCTGGACCAATCTACATGGGAGGTCCACTTCCTAGACACCACAGTACAAATAAGCGATGGCCATGTTAACAACACCCTATACAGAAAACCCACTGACCGCTATGCCTACCTTCATGCCTCCAGCTTCAATGACTCACCGGCATGACACCACACCAGGGGAATTGCTCAACCTTGCCTGCTGGAAACCAAGGCCCCGAGACATGCCTGGACTTGTGCTCTCCAATCACATGGACTGAGGGTATAAAACAGGACACAGGGGCCCCATGCTTGGCCTTTCTCCTGCCCCCACCTATGCTACAAGAAACAAGGGCACTGAGAAGAATGAAGATGTCCACAGAGGGGACTGGGCCAGGTTTCAAGGGTGAAAACCTTTTCAAGGGTGGGCTGTATAAGTAGGAGATTTGCTAGCAGATGGAGGGACGTGATCATCCCCCTCTATTCAGCATTGGTAAGGCCTCATCTGGAATACTGTGTCCAATTTTGGGCCCACACTACAAGAAGGATGTGGAAAAATTGGCAAGAGTCCAGCAGAGGGCAACAAAAATGATTAGGGGGCTGCAGCACATAACTTATGAGGGCAGGCTGAGGGAACTGGGATTATTTAGTCTGCATAAGAGAAGAATGAGGGAGGATTTGATAGCAGCCTTCAACTACCTGAAAGGGGATTCCACAGAAGATGGATCTAGACTGTTCTCAGTGGTTCCAGATGACAGAATAAGTAACAATGGTCCCTAGTCACAGTGGGAGAGATCTAGGTTGGATATTAGGAAACACTATTTCATTAGGAGCGTGGTGAATCAGTGGAATGGGTTACCCAGGGAGGTGTTGGAATCTCCTTCTTAGAAGTTTTTACGGTCAGGCTTGAGAAAGCCCTGGCTGGGATGATTTAGTTGGGGTAGTCCTGCTTTGAGCAGGGGGTTGGACTAGATGACCTCCTGAGGTCTCTTCCAACCCTAATATTCTATGATTGTGTGATTCTATGATCTGTGTATTATGAACTGCGATATCCAGTGGGGTGGGAAAAACTGCTTAATCTAGATGTTGCCCAGTCTAATAAGGTTGAGAATTTAGACAGTGTGCTTATATTTTATTTTATTTTGGTAACCAATCTGACTTTTTGCCTATCACTTCATATTACTTAAAATCTATCTTTTGTAGTCAATTCATTTGTTTTACTGTTTATCGTTACCATTGAGTTTGTATGAAGTGTTTGGCAAAACTGTCCACTTTCCATTGATGAAGTGCTGGAACAATTAGTAAATTTGCACGGCTCATCTTGAGCAGTACAAGACAGTATATTCCTGAGGTACAGTGCTGGGAGCTGGGGGGATCTGGCTGGTCCCTTTCCCTGTGTGATTCATGAGTGGCTCTGGGAGCATTCATGCAATCTAGCTGGGTGTGGAGCTCCACATGCAGTTGTGCTCAGTGATAGCACCTGCGGGGGTTTCCTGCTGGTCAATAGCAAAGCATTGTGAGAGACCGGGGGCACAGCCTGACCAACCTGATTGCCTTCTATAATGAGATAACTGGCTCTGTGGATTTGGGGAAAGTGGTGGATGAGATATATCTTTCAGAGGGGTAGCCGTGTTAGTCTGTATCAGCAAAAACAATGAGGAGTCCTTGTTACACCTTAGAGACTAACAAAGTTATCTGGGCATAAGCTAGAACCCACTTCATCAGATGCATGGAGTGGAAAACACAGTAGCAGGTATATTTATACACAGCATATAAAAGGATGGGAGTTGCCTTACCAGGTGGGGGGTCAGTCTAGTGAGACAATTTAATTATCAGTAGAATACCAAGGGAGGAAAAATCACTTTCGTAGTGGTAATGAGAGTGGCCCATTTCAAACAGTTGACAAGAAGATGTGAGTAACCATAGGGGGAAATTAGTAAGGTAAAATTAGGTTTTGTAATGACCTATCTGTGATGGGTTGGATCACAGAAACCCCCTTGGAAACTGCCAACTGATGTGCCAAGACTACTTCTGCCCCTGCTTTCCCTGCCAGCTTGGGACTTCAGTGCCCTGCCTGGTTTGAGCCAGACCCACTAGCCTGCTGGAAGCCCAGACCCAGGTCTGAACAACATCTCTTAAAAGCTTCAGGCTTAATTGAAAGCAGGTTAAGAAGTGCTCCTGTCTTTAACACTCAGATGCTCAACTCCCAATGGGGTCCAAACCCCAAATAAATCCGTTTTACTCATAAATTGTTTGCCCTCTATAACACTGATAGAGAGATATGCACAGCTATTTGCCCCCCCCCCACCAGGTATTAATACAAACTCTGGGTTAATTAATAAGTAAAAAGTGATTTTATTAAATACAGAAAGTAGGATTTAAGTGGTTCCAATTAGTAACAGGCAGAACAAAGTGAATTACCAAGCAAATTAAAATAAAACACGCAAGTCTATGCCTAATACAGTAAGAAAACTGAATACAGATAAAATCTCACCCTCAGAGATTTTTCAGTAAGCTTCTATCACAGACTGGATGCCTTCCTAGTCTGGGAACAATCCTTTCCCCTGGTACCGTCCTTGTTACAGCTCAGACGGTAGCTAGGGGATTTCTCATAACTAAACCCCCTTTGTTCTGTTCCACTCACTTATATATCTTTTGCATAAGGAAGGGATCCTTTGTCGCTCTCTGGGTTCCACCCCTCCTTCTCAATGGAAAAGCACCAGGTTAAAGATGGATTCCAGTTTAGATGACATGATCACTTGTCACTGAAAGACTTCATTACCCACTTGCCAGCACACATGTATACAGGAAGACTTACAAATAACAGAGCCATCTACAATCAATTGTCCTGGTTAATGGGAGACATTAAGATTCCAAATCACCATTAATGGCCCACACTTTGCATAACTACAATAAGACCTCAGAGTTATCTTTCATATTTCTAGTTTCAGATACAAGAATGATACCTTTATACAAATAGGATGAACACATTCAGTAGATTATAAGCTTTGTAATGATACCTTACAAGAGACCTTTTGCATGAAGCATATTTTAGTTACATTATATTCACACTCATCAGCATACTTTCATAAAATCATATAGATTGAAACTTCACACAATCCACTGCCAGTCTTTACTCAGGCCTAATCTGATGGTGTCCAGTTAGCAAATTAATTCCAGTTCTGCAGTTTCACAATGGAGTCTGTTTTTGATGTTTGTTTGTTGAAGAATTGCCACTTTTAAGTCCGTTATTGAATGACCAGGGAGGCTGAAGTGTTCTCCTGCTGGTTTTTGAATGTTGTAATTTCTGATGTCAGATTTGTGTCCATTTATTCTTTTACATAGAGATTGTCTGGTTTGGCCAATGTACATGGCAGAGGGGCATTGCTTGCACATGATGGTATATATCACATTGGTAGATGTGCTGGTGAACAACCCCTGATGGTGTGGCTGATGTGGTTAGGTCCTATGATGGTGTCCCTTGAATAGTTATGCAGACAGAGTTGGCACCGGGGTTTGTTGCAGGGTTTGGTTCCTCGATTAGTGCTTTTGTTGTGTGGTGTGTAGTTGCTGGAGAATATTTGTTTCATGTTGGGGGGCTCTCTGTAAGCGAGGACTGGCCTGTCTCCTAAGGTCTGTGAGAATAAGGGATCGTCCTTCAGGATAGGTTGTAGATCCTTGATGATGCTCTGGAGAGGTTTATTTGGGGGCTGTAGGTGACGGCTAGTGGCTTTAGATATCTTGACTTTAGCAAAGCTTTTGATACGGTCTCCCACAGTATTCTACCCAGCAAGTTAAAAAAGTATGGATTGGATGAATGGACTACAAGGTGGATATAAAGCTGGCTAGATCGCTGGGCTCAATGGGTTGTGATCAATGGCTCAATGTCTAGTTGGCAGCTGGTATCAAGCAGAGTGCCCTAAGGGTCTGTCCTGGGGCTGGTTTTGTTTAACATCTTCATTAATGATCTGAATCATGGGATGGACTGCACCCGCAGCAAGTTTGCAGATACCACTAAGCTGCGGGGAGAGGTAGATACGGTGGAGGAGTAGAGTCCAGAGTGACCTAGACAAATTAGAGGATTGGGCCAAAAGAAATCTGATGAGGTTCAATAAGGACAATTGCAGAGTTGTGCACTTAGGAGGGAAGAATCCCATGAAAGCTACAGGCTGGGGACAGACTGGCTAAGCAGCAGTTCTGCAGAAAAGGACCTGGGGATTACCGTGGACGAGAAGCTGGATATGAGTCAGCAGTGTGCCCTTGTTGCCAAGAAGGCTAATGGCATATTGGGCTTCATTAGTAGACCATTGCTAGCAGATCGAGGGAAGTGATTATTCCCCTCTATTCGGGACTAGTAAGGGCACATCTGGAGTAAGGGGTCCAATTTTGGGCCTCCCACTACAGAAGAGATGTGGACAAATTGGAGAGAGTCCAGCGGAGAGCAACAGAAATGATTAGGGGGCTGGGGCACATGATTTATGAGGAGAGGCTGGTTTGATAGCAGCCTTCAATTACCTGAAAGAGGGTTCCAAAGACGATGGAGCTCGGCTGTTCTCAGTGGTGACAGATGACAGGACAAGGAGCAATGGTCTCAAGTTGCAGTGGGGGAGGTCTAGGTTGGATATTAGGAAAAATATGTCACTAGGAGGGAGGTGAAGCACTGGAATGGGATACCTGGGGAGGTGGTAAAATCTCTATCCTTAAAGATTTTTAAGGCCCGGTTTGACAAAGCCCTGGCTGGGATGATTTAGTTGGGGTTGGTCCTGCTTTGAGCAGGTGGTTGGATTACATGTCCTCCTGAGGTCCCTTCCAACACTAATCTTCTAAACAAAGGGTAGGAAATAATGGTCCATTTTCACAATGGAGTGAGGTAAACAGCAGGGTCCCTCATGGATCTGTACTGGGACCAGTGCTGTTCAACACATTCCTTAATGATCCGGAAAAGGGAGTGAACTGTGAAGTGGCAAAGTTTGCAAGGATACACAATTATTCAAGATAGTTAAATCCAAAGTTGACTGAGAAAAGTTACAAAGGGATCTCACAAAACTGGATGACTGGGCAATGAAATGGATGATGAAATTCAGCATTGATAAGTGCAAAATGATGCACACTGGAAAAAATCATCCTAACTACACATATATAAGGATGGGGTCTAAATTAGCTGATACCACCCAAGAAAGAGATTGTGGAGTCGTCATGGGTAGTTCTTTGAAAACTTCTGCTCCATGAACAGCAGTCGTCAAAAGGGCTAATAGATTGTTAAGAACCATTAAGAAATGGATAGAAAATGTTATACTGCCACTATATAAATCCATGGTACACCCATACCTTCAATAGTGTGTTCACTTCTCGTAGCCCCACCTCAAAAAGGACATAGTATAATTTGGAAAGGGTCAGAGAAGGGTAACAAAGATGATTAAGCGTATAGAATGGCTTCCATCTCAGGAGAGACTAAAAAGACTTGGATTGTTCAGCTTAGAAAAGAGACAACTAAGGGAGGATATGACAGAGGTCTATAAAATCATGACTGTTGTGGAGAAAGTGAATAGAGAAATGTTATTTACTTATGCACACAATGCAAAAGCCAAGGGTTACCTGATGACATAAATAGGTAGTATATTTAATAAATACAAGAGAAAGTATTTTTTTCATGGAGCACAGAGCTAACCTGTGGAACTCATTGCCAGGGGATGTTGTGATGGCCAAAGGATTAAAAAAAGAATTAGGTAAGTTAATGGAGGATAGGTCCATCAATGGCTATAAGCTGAGATGATTGGGGTGCAAACCCATGCTGCTAGTGTCCCAAAACCTCTGACCGCCAGAATCCAGGATGGGACGAGAGGGGATGGATCACTTGATGATTGTCCTGTTCTGTTCACCCCCGCGAATCACCTGGCACTGGCCACTATCGGAAAACGGGGCACTGGGCTAGGTGGACCTTTGGCCTGACCCAGTATATACCGTTCTTATGTTCTTATGAGACATTTCTTCTCAACAGCTGCAGGAATAGAAGGTGAGTATAAAAGGAAAAAAGATTCCCACTGCATTTCTGCTAGATGTTGTGTGACGTTAGCAGACGGTCAAACAAGCCTCCGAGCCCCAGAAGGAGTCGTCATGTTATCCTCAGCGTCAAAACATTCCTTTAGCACAGAGTAAGACACAGCTAATCGCACACACACGATTCTATTCTCTCTCTCTCTCCCACAGTTGGGAGGAGTGAAGAGTATGTGTAAATGAGCCCATCGCCCAATGCACCAGGCCACAGCACCCCCAATCTCTCTCCCACCCTGCCACCCCCACAAAGCCACGAGTGTAGGGAAGAGTGCGAGATCAGCCTGGGGAAGCCAGGCTCATCCATGCAAAATGTATCATAAGGCAGCAAAACACAAGGTCCATGGGACGCAGGCCTTTGCTACGGAATGGGGGACTGAGGCCGGCAAAGCAGTGACCCTGAGAAGTGGGGGAGTAAATAGCTTTCATTGGACCCAAATTCTGTTGGCGAGAAAGACCAGCTTTTGAGCTTACACAGTGTAAGTACATAGTAAAAACACCCCTAGAGTTCCAATGAAAACCTGGCTTTAATTTCCAAGTCCCAAAGCATTTTCTGTTGCCTCCTTTAGCTCAGCAGGGAGCTTCTGCTGCAGCATCGATAAAACACATTGATCACCCGGTTCAGGATCTCTTTTGTTGTCACCCCATAAACGATGGGGTTTAACATGGGCGGAATGAGCACATAGAGGTTGGCCAGTAGGTTGAAAATATAACGTGGGATGATGTACCCAAACTGGTGTGGTAAAGAGGAGAAAACAGCCGGCACGTAGAACATCAGTATGACACAGACATGGGAGCCGCAGGTGCGGAGAGCCTTGAGTCGGGCTTCCTTGGACGGGAGCAGGAAGACGGCCCTGAGGATCAACCCATATGATACAGCAATGAGCACAATATCTAAACCAATTACTAAAAAAGCCACAGCTACACCATACCAGACGTGGACTGTGATGTCATTGCAGGCCACCCGGGCTAGGATCATATGCTCACAATAGGCGTGAGGCAGGAGGTTGGTTCTGCAGAACTTCAGCTGCTTCACGAGAAAGATGAGAGGAAAAATGATACAGAAACTTCTTGTGACAACTGCCAGCCCCATCTTCCCGATCACAGACTTGGTTAGCACAGCGGTATATCTCAGGGGGTCACAGATGGCAACGTACCGATCAAACGCCATGGCCAACAGGATGGCCGACTCGGCAATAAAACTGACATGGATGAAAAACATCTGGGTCAGGCAAGCAGCAAAAGAAATTTCTCCCGCTCTAAACCAGAATACAGCCAGCATCTTGGGCACTGTAGTGGTAGATAACAGCAGATCAGCAACGGCCAGCATGGACACTAATAGATACATGGGCTCATGGAGGCTTCGTTCTGTTAGTATGATGAATAGTAGGAGAGAGTTCCCAAAAAGTGATGTAACGTAAATCAGACAGAAGGGGATGGCAAGCCAGAAATGAGACTCCTCCGTACCCGGGATGCCGATCAGGATGTAACTAACAGGGTCAAAAACAGTCTGATTGTCAGCTGGCATCATGTACTATCACTTGGATCTTCTATTCATTTTCCTGTAACTCACAGCAAAAGAGAAAATCAGTGAGAACTGTAGTGTCAGCTAGGACTGGAATGCATTTGTTGAGAGAATCATAGATATCATCAAAAACTTCACTGTGTGACAACTGCCTGTCGTGTGTGACCTTAAATCCAGAAACACTCTCATACTGCGGAACTGTAGTAGGAAGACACCCTGAGAGATAAGCCCTTGTATTAGAGGCCTAGCATGAGGCCTGAGGCCTGGGCTAAAGTAACGGTCAAAGTCTTGTTGATATAAAGCAAAATTAGTCTGGTAGCTAGAGGCAGGCCCTGCTCACAGAATCTGGCAAACACAGGACTGATATTTCAAAACCACACATTTCTACGAGGTGCTGGGCACAGAGCACTCACGCAAACACAATTTCAGAAGGGTTGTATCAGAACACCTCGATATCAGCCCATTCCCTAAAGATAACAGGAACATGGTTAAACATCCTAAAGATATGGTCAGGTTGACAGTGTGATGGATAGAGGTGTACGAGGTGATGGGTGGTAACCGGCTACGTCAGAGGGTGTCAATTAACTGCTTTAGAGGGTCAGTATGTAACTTGTTTGTATTGATGTATAAAATGGAGCCTGAAAGTGAGTTTCTCTGTCTAGCCTAGGGAGGAACGGAAAGTGCCACTGTTCACTGAGCTGGTCCATTATTACTGGCATACATGTATTAGTGTTCGTCTATAGTCTTCAGGATACTAGTACCATGCTTCATCGACAATAAACCTGGCTGGGTGCCTTCGTACCTTAACGGATCTTGTGGTCATTGTGTGGTTCACTCGAGGTCTGCTATGCCAACTGTCTGTGCAGAGCTGGGACTGGACACAGAGAGAACAAACACACACGCAGGCGAACATTTTACCACACTGGTGACCTACAATAAGTTACGTACTGCCCCTCTGACATAATATCTCCATTCCAGAAGAGGGAAGATGGTTTGGATGGTTCTGGCCCCAGGTGAAGCAGGGCGCGCCGTCCTGGTGTTGCTTTCCACAGCAGAATGTCTCCTCCGCACGTTTGCTACAGTCGCTCTCAGGGCTCAAGCAGTGACTGTGAAAGTGAGTTAAAGCAGCTACACGACTGGTTCTTCTGGCACTTACACTGGTTTCACACTCACTACTGCGCAGTCACTCCCAGTTAGTAATGGTGTGAGAACAGAACCTCTTTCAGTCACAATCCCCCCGCTGGATCCTACTGGCTCTGAGGCCTTGACCCAACCAACACTCAAGCACACGAGTAAATTCATTCACAAGTAACTCCCACTGATTTCATGAAAATGCTCACCTGAGTAAAGTTGCAAATGTTTTCAGGATTTGGTCCTAAATATGTGGGACAATCTCAATTAAGCTCTGGTCTACACTACAGACCTATATCAGGATAACTACGTTGCTCTGGGTTGTGAAAAATCCACACCTGTGAGCGACATAGATACACCGACCTGACGTCCTGTGTAGACAAAGCTACCGCCTCTTGGGGAGAAGGATTAACTACTCTGCCTGGGGAGCTCTCTGCCATCAGTGCAGAGCGTCTCCAGTAACGCACCACAGCGGTGCAGCTGCGCTGATGCAGTATTTTAAGCCTAGCCGAGCTGGTAGCTCTGCTCTAGAGAACTACAGCTGCAGTAGTTGGAGGGGGACCAAACATCCCATTTTTAAAGGGGCAGTCCTGTATTCAAGCCCTCGTGCATGTGCCCCAACTTTTTCTTCAAACAGGCAACTTGTCCGATATTTTCAATCTCCCCCCATCCATATTAGCAGGTCCTGATGCTGGCCAGATCCCTCCTTCCCAGATGCCCGCCTACTAACGGTGAGTGGGGGAATCTAGGCCCAACGATGGGGGTGGGTGTGGAAGGATGGTGGCAGGGCAAAGATGCAGTATACTGGGCCGGCTGTTCCCCCTGCTGCCATGGTTACGTGTCACCTCTGCTGCCCACCCGTCAGCCCTTTACATACTCCTCCTCTCGCTGTCCTCTCCCTGCTTTGCCCCTTTGCCCTCCACAACCAGCCCCACTGCTCCTCCATGTCCCCCCCAGCGGGGCACGTCCCGCTCCCAGCGCTGTGCGGAGAACCAGCCCCTCGTCAGAGCACTCAGTTCACCAGCAGCCTGGCTGGCAGGCTCCTTCCTTCCCCCACTGCCTCTGGCTGGGCCGGCGCCCCGGGAAAGCCCCAAACCCTCCGGCCCGGGGCGCTGGCCAGGAGGTGCTGAGACCTGCATGTGCCAAAGCCCTGCACAGCACTGGCCTGGGGAAGCCTCTCTGCCCCTCAGCTAAGCTCTGGAGTGGCGGGGCAGGGGAAGCGATTTCCAGACTGTTCATGCCCCCAACCTGCAGGTTTCACAGCAGCCCCAGGGCAGGGGCTTAGCACCATCTTCACCCCCCAGCCTGGATCCTGCCCCTGGGGGGGCTGGGCTGCTCTATCCTCTAGACCTCCTCCCCTGCTGAGCCACCTCTCTATCCTGGAGCACTGAATCCCCTGCAGTCAGCTTCCCTGGGTCCTGGCGCACAATGCAGCCTTAGGGCTTAAGCCCTTCCTGCCCATGGTGTAGCTAGGGGACAGGAGGTAGCTGGGTTACATCGCGTGTTCAGCAGCAGCCCGGAGGTTTAGATGCCTTTTGATACTGTGCGGGCAGGAAGGGACAAGCTGCTTCCAGCAAAGGGAATGCCGGGGGGCGGCGGGTTGAGGGGAGGGGAGAAGAGAAGAGACGCGCTCTGCAAAGACACGAGCCAGGTTATCTTCACAGCTTAGGATGTGAGGGAGATTCCCAACCTGAGCCATTCATTTAAGGTGAGGAATCTGAGGAACTGTCCCAGATTGAGGTGTCATTAGAAGAGGTTTTGGAACAAATTGATAAACTAAACAGCAGTAAGTCCCCAGGACCAGATGGGATTCACCCAAGAGTTCTGAAGGAACTCAAATGTGAAATTGCAGAACTACTAACTCTAGTCTGTAACCTACCAATTAAATCACCTTCTGCACCAATTGACTAGAGGATAGCTAATGTGATGAGCATTTTTTAAAAGGGCTCTAGCGATGGCCCCGGAAATTACAGGCCAGTAAGTCTGACTTCAGTACCTGGCAAACTGGTTGAAATTATAGTAAAGAACAAAATTGTCAGACACAGATGAACATAATTTGTTGGAAAGAGTCAACATGTTTTTTTCTAAATGGAAATCATGCCTCACCAATCTGCTAGAATTATTTGAGGAGCTCAACAAGCATGTGGACAAAAGGGATCCAGTGGATAGAGTGTACTAAGGTTTTCAGAAAGCCTTTGACAAGTTCTCACACAAGAGTCTCTTAAGCAAAGTAAGCTGTCATGAGATAAGAGGAAAGGTCCTCTCATGGATTGGTAACTGGTTAAAAGATAGGAAACAAAGGGTAGGAATAAATGGACAGTTTTCAGAATGGAGAGAGGTAAATAGTGGTGTCCCCCAGGGATCTGTATGGGGCCCAGTCCTATTCAAGATATTCATACATGATTTGGAAAAAGGGGTAAACAGTGAAGTGGCAAAATTTGCAGATGATACAAAACTTCTCAAGATAGTTAAGTCCCAGGCAGAGTGCGAAGAGCTACAGAAGGATCTCTCAAAACTGGGTGACTGGACAAGAAAATGGCAGATGAAATTCAATATTGATAAATGCAAAGTAATGCACATTGAAAAACATAATCCCAACTATACATATAAAATGATGGGGTCTAAATTAACTGTTACCGCTCAGGAAAGAGATCTTGACATCATTCTGGATAGTTCTCTGAAAACATCCACTCAGTATGTAATGGCAGTCCAAAAAGTGAACAGAATGTTGGGAATCATTAAGAAAGGGATAGATAGCAAGACAGAAAATGTCATATTCCCTCTATATAAATCTATGGTACGCCCCGTCTTGAATACTGCATGCAGATGTGGTCACCCATCTCAAAAATTGATAAATTGGAATTGGAAAAGGTACAGAAAAGGGCAACAAAATGATTAGGGTTATGAAACGGCTGCCATATCAGGAGAGATTGATAAGACTGGAACTTTTCAGCTTGGAAGAGAGATGACAAGGGGGGATATAATAGAGGTTTATAAAATCATGACTGGTGTGGAGAAAGTAAATAAGGAAGTGTTATTTACTCTTTCTTATAACAAAAGATCTAGGGGTCACCAATTGAAATTAATAGGCAGCAGGTTAAAAACAAAAAAGAGGAAGTATTTCTTTGCACAAGCCACAGTCAACCTGTGGAACTCATTGCCAGAAGATGTTGTGAAGGCCAAGACTATGGGTACGTCTTCACTTACCGGAGGGTCCGGCGGCAGGCAATCGATGTTCTGGGATCGATTTATCGTGTCTGGTTAAGACGCGATAAATCAATCCCGGATCGATCCCGGGAGTGCTCGCCGTCGACGCAGGTACTCCAGCTCGTAGAGAGGAGTACGCAGCATCGACGGGGGAGCCTTCCTGCCGCGTCTGGACCGCGGTAAGTTCGGACTAAGGTACTTCGAATTCAGCTACGTTATTAACGTAGCTGAATTTGCGTACCTTAGTCCGAAGTGGGGGCTTAGTGGGGACCAGGCCTATAACAGGGATAAAAAAAGAACTAGATACATTCATGGAGGATAGGACCATCAATGGCTATTAGCCAGGATGGTCAGGAATGGTGTCCCTAGCCTCTGTTTGCCAGATGCAGCGATTAGGTGACAGGGGATGGATCACATGCTGATTCCCTGTTCTGTTCATTCCTTCTGGGGCACCTGGCAGTGGCCACTGTCGGTAGACAGGATACTGGGCTGGATGGACCTTTGGTCTGAGCCAATCTGGCCGATCTTATGCTCTTATTCCTTCCCCGTCCCTCCTACTCCCCTGCAACTGGAAGCAGCTCCTGTCCCTTCCCTCCTGCTCTGTGCTGAAAGGCTGCTACTGCACACAATCTGGTGTGACCCTGGCAGAAATCTGGGGGGGAGGTGGTATGTGACCTTGCATCCCCCTCCCCCACACAGGTTGCCTTGCAAAGACATGGAGCAAGGTAGCAGAAGAGGCAGGTCCATCCCAGGGTCCCAGGCAGGCATGAAGGCATAGCGTGCCAGAGAGAGAGGGTCAGGTCGGTTGGTCGGTAACCCCCCCTGTGTGAGAGAGGTGTACAGGAGTGTGTGTGTGTGTCTGTGAGCTCTCCCCGTCTGTGTGTGTGTGTGGGGGGGGAGGGCTGTGTGTGTCACCCCTCCCTGTGTGAACCCTAAAGCCTTAAAGAGAAGAAGGTAGATAAAAAAAATCCAACTATGCCGTAGTTGTTTTTAACAGGGGCTCCGTCAACTTGTTGTTAATTTGAACATTTGTACTGTATAGTTCTGATTGATTGCGGTGGAACTCGCTTGAATATGGGTAATTTTACCAGGTGTCCCGTATTCAGAGTAGGGAGATCTCGTCACCCTAAGAAGCTGGAACATCGGTTTCAAAGCAGCCCTTAGAATCGGCTGCTCCAGGGTCCTACAGTTCGGCCATTCACACCTATGCTCCTTGAAACCAGCTAATTTCTGACAACCGGAACAGACCCAGTCCTGGGGCCCTTATGACATTAATGGAAGTGTTGCCTGAGTGAAGACCTCGGAATTTGGGGTGTAGAATATTACAGGGCCTGAGTAGATTTACTCTGAACAGTTATGTAACCAAGAATGGCTCAGTCCCGGGCCCAATGAGGTCAGCAGCAACACCCCAGTGACGTCCGTGGAAGTGGATCAGGGTAACCCAGCGACTTCTTCCTAACACAGAACCTCAGCGCAGTCACAGGAGTTTTATCTCAGTGCCCCGGCTCCCGTCCTGCCCCTGCACTCAGAGTTACACACCCCCAGTCTATCCAGCCCCACCTCAAACACTGCATAGATTTCATGTGTTTCCATTAGCCCCTTCACAGATTCATTCCATGCAAACGACTCACCAGGCTCCGGCCCCAGCTGGGGAGGAGGAATCTCTGCCTGTGACCGGGTCGGGGAGCTGCAGGCGACTGGGAATCTGCACTGACGGGGCTGAGGTACAGGGATATTTATACTGCTGCCCTGGGATTCCCCGGGGGGGCTCAGAGCCAGCACAGAGCCCCTGGGACCTGCCTCTGAGACTGGCTCAGGTGGTGAAGAGCAGCAGAGAATTAACCCTTTCCTCCTCTCACCTGTTTGATCTGATCATTTCTACTTTTGTATGTTATTTACAAAGGTCCTTGTGACACTGAGGGCCCCAGCAAAGAGTTCCCTCTTCCTTGCAAACAGCTCACATCTCAGTCCTGACAAACTCACTACACCACACACAAGGCTTACGGAATATTTACCCATAAAGACTAGCATGTGAGGTGTGTGCAGAAAGCTCGTAACATGCCAACCTTCACAACTATTGCAAAACGCAAGTCTGGGTAATAGTTAACAAGTAACGTATTGATACTGATAGTGAGCTTTATGGACTTGGAGTAGAAGTTAGTCACCAGGTCATAGTGTGTCTTGGTGATGGCCATTCCAGGAGGGCGTCGTCACCCCACCCTAGTTAGCCGGGGATGTAATGCCAGGCTCAGTTCTCCACCCTTGCTCCAGCCCAAGATTATCAATGGAAAACCATTCTAGACAACTGCAAACAATGAAGGAACATTACAACAGACAGGATTGCCCTGCCTATGAACAGAAACAAAAGAAGAACAGGAGTACTTGTGGCACCTTAGAGACTAACAAATTTATTAGAGCATAAGCTTTCGTGGACTACAGCCCACTTCTTCGGATGCATATAGACTGTCTCATGATAACACAGAGTGGGGAGCGGCCGTCTGGATCCTTTCACAGAGGAGACATCTCCTGGTGCTGGGACATCTCCTGGTGCGGGGACGTTCTTATGAAAAATTGGACCCTGGAGTCAGGGGGTAACAGGTTGACTCACAGTCCTGGGAGCCGTGAGAACCATCACAGTCGTTTTTACAGACAGCCTTTAGTCTCATTTAGTGCAACCATCCTGAAAACCTATATGTGTGTGCCATGTCATTGTAGCTCCGTCAGTCCCAGGATATTAGAAAGACAAGGCGGGGGGGAGGGAATATCTTTTACTGGACCAACTTCTGTCGGCCTGTTCACCTTGAATGGTCCCTTTGAACAGGTGCAAACTACTCACACTGAACTCTCTGTTCCACCTTGTATTTAGGAGGGACATCCCGAGTATCTTTCTCAGACCTGAATATCTGCTCCATGTCGCTCGATAGCTTGTCGCTCTCCCTGAACAGAAGTTGGCCCAATAAAATATATCACCTCCCCCGCCCCTTGTCTCGCTCTATATGTATATGTAAGATGGTAGGTGGTAGAGAGAGGGGAAATCAGGAGCTGCTCTACCTCTCATTACACAGGAACAAGAGACATGCAAGGAAAGTAGAAGGTGGCAAATAAAAACCAATACAAGGAACTACTTTCCCACAAAACAAGTAATCAAACTGTGGAACTCACTGCTGCAGGATTTTGTTGAGGCCAAAACTTTAGCAAGATTCATAAAGGGATTGGACATTTATCTGGGTATCAAAAATACCCTGAGTTACCAGACCTAATGACAACACACATTTTGGAAGGGAGAGTGACCCCCATGGCTAAGGGTTGAAGCCAATCTCTGTTAGAGATAAGGATGGGACGCAGGCTGTGAGGGGAAGATTATCCCATATCCCCCTCATGAGAGATTTTCACAGCTTCTTCTGAAGCATATGGTGCTGGCCATGGGCTACTGGGCTAGATGGACCCGGCTCTGATCCAATCTGGTGGTTCCCATGTTCCTCTACCAAGGTGCAGAGTTGACCTGCTGCAGCCCCCAACCTGGGACACACCTCAGCCAAGATTTCAAGAGGTGATGAGCTCTCGCATCTCCCACGCTCTGCCACTGGAGTTGCGGGTGCTCAGAGGCTGTGAAAAGCCAGATCCTGAATGACTGAAGCTCAGCATCCAAACAGGAGGGGGAGAAACTCCAAAAAGTGTGTGTGTGGGGGGGGGGGGCACCAGTGCCTGAACTGTGGCCTGCCCCCCCGCACTGCCCCTTTCCCCAAGGCCCTGACTTGCCCTGCCTCTGCCCCTGAAAACCCACCTCAACCCTCCTCCCCAAGCCGCTGCCTGCACCGCCCTTCCCCCTGAGGCCCCACCCTCACACAGCGCCTTCCCCTGAGGCCCCATCCCACTCCTTCTCCCCGAGCCCCCATTCACTGCTTTCTGCCCCCTTCCTTCCTCGTCGCTCGCCCTTCTGGCTGGTAAACATTGGGAGGACTTAGCCCTCCAACTTTTAAAAGTGATGGGGCCAAGGCCCTTGGTCCCCCTCATTCCGGTGCCCCGTCGTCCCATCCTAAAACCCTTTAAATCAGCAGCCACTTTGGAAACTGTTTGCCTTCAGTGTATGGGCCTGGACTAGATGACCCCTTGAGGTCCCTTCCAGACCTACATGTCTAGGATTATCACTGGGTAATGTCCCCTAGGGATTCCGGTCCGGTGGGCTGTCCTGATTGCTTCTGTCAGCAAAGGGCAGAATCAGAGAATTTGTCTTCTCAGTCCAGACTTGACTGGCAGCAATAGTAAAGGGCGCCAGGAGAGAAGGCTGCCATTGGCCTGTTTGACTCTGTCTCCATTTCTGTATGAGTGTCAGGGACCACAGGTCTTGAACATGAGTCTACAGGGCCCTTTGGCACTAGTACGCACCTGTGACACAAGGGGTTTTTCCTCCTTATTATGTTGTACACAAGCATATCTCTTTTAAGGTATCATTACAAAGCTTATCATCTACTGAGTGTGTTCATCCTATTCGTTTGCATGTATTATTTCTATGTCTAGAGTTAGGAGAATAAGGCCTTGTCCACACTACACAGCTTTTAGTGACAAGACTTGGGGAGCAAACAGCTGTGCATATCTCTCTATCAGTGTTATCGAGGGTGGACATTTTATGAGTTTATCCTGTATAAGCTTTATACAGAATAAAACAGATGTATTTGCGGTTTGGATGCCATTGGGAAATGGGTGTCAGGGTGCTAGAGAGGTAATCTGCTGAGCTGTTTTTGGTTAAAGTCTGCAGCTTTGAGGGGTGGCCTAGACCTGGGTCTGAGTTGCAGCAGGCTGGTGTATCTGGCTCAACAAGGCAGGGTTCTGGAGTCCCAGGTGACAGTCGCAAGGAGGTCTCTGTGATCCAAACCATCACAGGGGGATGCAACCAGGTGACACTTTGCCCGGGAAGCGAGACAAAGAACAGGAGGAGGAGCAACAGGCATGTCAGACGTCGGGGCTCTGGAAGCTGGGCAGTCTGCTGTGGGGCACTCGGAGAGAGGGGAGTCCGGGGTGTCCAGCCCAGGGTCCCCCAAGATGGACTTTGCTGAAAGTCACTGATTTCTGCACTAACAAGTTCTGTTCCACATTCTGTTCCTTCGACAAATAAACCTTTTGTTTTACACGCTGGCTGAGAGTCACGGCTGACTGCAGAGTCGAGGTGCAGGGCCTTCCCGGCTTCCTCACAAACGCCTCCTTCACCCTGGGGGTTTTCACCGTGACTCGGATGATGTGGGAGTTGGCGGCGATCACTAGCAGACGAGGGTGATCTCTCCGCTCTCAGCCATGCTTAGTGAGGCTCAGGGACGGCCGAGGAGAGCCGGAGTGCAGGGGGGCTGGGTTTGCTTCACTGTGGTAATAGTCTTAATCTTGTTCTTGCTATTGTGATCACAGATCTACGGGTGGGGAAGCAGAAGAAGGGAACTGACCTGCCCCTGCCCTGCGTATTTCCAGAATCCAGGCCCAAATCATGAATACCAGCCCCTACTTCTCTACTCCCCGCCAGCTGGTCTGACTGTGACATCAACAATGACATCTTTGTGAGCAGCCCCTACCTCCCTGCTCCCCAAAATGGGCAGACCCCAGAAAGATGCTGATCCATTGGAGAGGGCTCAAAGAAGAGCCATGGGAATGAGTAAAGGATTAGAAACCCTGCCTGATAGTGACAGGCTCAAAGAGAACAATCGGTTTAGTTTAACAAAGAAAAAGTTAAGTCTGTTCACAGTGTGTAAGTATCTACACAAGGAACAAACTTTTAACAATGGGCTCTGCTCCCTAGCAGAGAAAAGTTTCACACTTTCCAATGCTGGAAGTGGAAGCTAGAGACATTCAGACTGGAAATAAAGGGGAGATTTCTAACAGCGAGGGGAATTAACCATTGGAACAATTTACAAGGGTTGTGGTGGATTCTCTATCACTGACCATTGTTCAATCAAGACGGGATGTTTTTCTAAATCTTCTGCTCTGGGAATTATTTGGGGGCAGGTCTCCAGCCTCTGAGTTGCAGGGAATCAGATTGGATGAGCACAATGGTGCCTTCTGGCCTTGGAAATAATGAATCTGAGAATAATGGGGATGTGAAGCCAGCAATGGGCCAGCTCCCTGTGTTAGGCCTGGTCTACACTATGACTTTAGGTCGAATTTAGCAGTGTTAAATCGAATTAACCCTGCACCCGTCCACACAATTTCACTTTTGGCACTGTAACTATTTATTTCTGTTTAGCTAATTCCTAATTTTAGTGTAATTCTCCTTTGTGAAATTAAATGCTACATTGCTGGGCTGCTGTGGTGTTTCCCCTGCCACAGGGATGTTAAGTTTAATTATATTCTGGTCACTATTACCAATGCTTCACTTAGGACTAAATCAAGAACTGCCTTTCTACTTTTGGGTTCCAAGGGCTAGCTGCTCCAAGAAGCCGTCCTTTAAGGTGTCAAGAAATTTTATCTCCGCATCCCCTCCTGAGGTGACATGTACCCAGTCAATATGGCAATAGTTGAAATCCCCAAT
Organism: Chrysemys picta bellii; assembly: GCF_011386835.1. Lineage (NCBI taxonomy): Eukaryota > Metazoa > Chordata > Testudines > Emydidae > Chrysemys > Chrysemys picta. The sequence continues at coordinate 353,840,896 of NC_088791.1, forward strand.
TATTATTTAGGATTTTTTTAATAGCATCTGTAATCTCCCTTGAGCAGTTCACAGTCACTATCACCATCTTGGTCAGATGATCGTTAATATATCCCTACTGCTATATTCTTACTATTCAAGCATGGAATTACCTTCCATACAGATTTGTATGGTACAGTTTGTTCATTTAAGATTTTTATTTCATATGTTTCTATGCTTTCTTTCATGTATACTGACACTCTCCCACGAGCATGACCTGTTGCATCCTTCTGATATATTTTGTACCCTGGTATTACTGTGTCCCATTGATTATCCTCATTCTACCAAGTTTTTGTGATGCCTGGTATATCAATATCCTCATTTAATGTGAGGCACTCTATTTCACCCATCATACCAGAAGTCATCAAGAATGTTAGGACATGTGATATGGTCATGTGACCCCTGGACTCCAACTTGGGCCAGTAACTGTCCACAAAGACATGCTGTCGGCTTTGTTTGGCACAGTAAAATTCCAGACACAGGACAGAGGATATTAAAGGACCCCTCAGACATCTCCATTTTATCTTCATTTCTCTGGACTGGGTTTCCAAGAAGGAAGCTCTGAAGAAGGTCTGATGAACCCTGACCAGTTTGGGTAATTTCCAGAGATTCTTTTGCAAACCAACAGTTTATTCCATTATTGCTATGATCCTAAAAATATGAACTCTGAAAAATCACTTGTATGTATCATGTATTAAACATGTATATCTCTTCTTCTTTTCTTTTATTATTAAACCTTTAGATTTTAGTTATTAACAGATTGGCAAGAGCGTGATTATTGGGTAATATCTTAGTTATGTATTTGCCTTGAGATTAGAAAGACCCTATATATGATGAAATTTGTTTTCACTAACAGCTCATTATGGAGTCCAATGTCCGGATGGTGAGCCGAAGGCTGGGATGTCTAAGGAGAACGGCATTTTTGGTTTCTAGTTAACCAATGTGGTGAAACAGGACTTTACATTTGTTGCTGGCTTGGTATTATTGAATGATAGAATAACCAGCAGTCTGGGGTGACTCTGCCCAATTTCTCAGCAGTTTGTCCTGAATTTCACATCCTCAGCTGTGTCCCACTGGAAAAGGGGGCAGGGCCTTGGAGGAATAAGCGGGGCAGGGCACAGGGCCTCAGAGGTCCAGTTAAAAGCAATTAGAAAGGAGGGAACCCCATGAGTTAATGAGCTGTACACAGACCAAATCCCCAGTCTGTCACATTGACACAGCACAGTAAGGCCAGGAAAGGATTCAATGTCACTTTGACTGTCCAGTAATTGATTCAGGGAAGAGGGCCATGCACCGTCTCAGCAGACAGCTCTGCATGGAGGTCAGTCTGAGAGCCAGAGCACAAGGAGAAAAATTTAGATGTCTTTACAAATAAAGAGCTGGAGCAGCCTGTCCCGGATCTGTTTGGTCCTCACACCGTAGATGATGGGGTTTAGCGTGGGGGGCACCAGGAGGTTCACGTTGCCAATGAGAACACGGAAATGCAGGGCCACATTCTGGCCAAACCGGTACGTGAGGGAGGAGAAGAGAGCTGGGATGAAAAATGGCTAAGATGGAACAGAGATGTGAGCTGCAGGTCCCAAAAGTCTTGAGCCGGGCATCCTTTGTGGGGGAGGCGGAAGATGGCCCTGAGGATCTGGGTATAGGACAAAGCAACAAAAACCATATCCAGACCCTTCACACAGAATAACACAAAGAGGCCGTAGTAACTACTTATGCGGGTATCAGCGCAGGCCAGCTTCACCACAGCTATATGTGCACAGTACGTATCGGGATGATGTTGGTTTCGCAATATGGCCACTGCCTCGTCAGGATGATATAGGGCAGTATGAGCATGCCACCACGCAGCACCACAGCCATGCCAATCTTGGCCACCATGGGGTTTGCCAGGAGGGTGGAATGTCTGAGGGGATCACAGATGGCCACATAGCGGTCAAAACCCATGGCCCACGAGGATCCCAGACTCCATCACTGAGAACGAGTGAATGAAGTACATCTGGGTGAGGCAGGCACTGAAATCAATCTCCCTCAAATTGAACCAGAAGATGCTCAACATTTTGGGCAGGATGGATGTAGAGAGCACCAGGTCGGTGACAGCCAGCATGCAGATGAAATAGTACATTGGGGCACGGAGGCTCCGCTCCCTCTTCACGACGAATAGGATGGTGAAGTTCCCCAAGATGGCTATGGCATACATGGCACAGAACGGGATGGAGATCCAGACATGGGCTGCCTCCAGGCCAGGAATGCCCAGCAGGATGAAGGTGGAGGGGTTGGTGAAGTCGGTTGTGTTAGAATTTGACATGGAGTTGGGGAGAAGGTGTCCAACTCTGAGGGAGAATGGTGTCTCCTGCATGTACTGTATGTTCTTTTGACTTTGTGTATGTGCCCAGGTTCTAGGGTGATGGTTGCAGTACCAATGCCTGAATGGAGAGGAAATGTTAATATGGGACACTACATGCACAACTGAGGACTGTTCTCATGGATGAAGGAAATTGGTCACTCTTCACACATTGAAAAATTACATTTTCACTATTCAGACAAATGAATTATGAACAACGGACCCTACTAATGCCAATTCCATATTTTATGCTGCTCAAAATCTAAGAGTGAAAAAGAAACAAAGCTTTGACAAAACATTACCAGAGGGAAACATCCCAATTAGAACTCACCTCATGGAAAACACCTGAGTGTCATTGATAGCAGCTCCACGGAAACAGTTGCTTATTTGCAGCTGTGGCCAAAACAAAGACAATGTTCAGATGCCTAAGGAAGGGGATAGAGAATGCTCTGAAAACGTGCTCAGTTGTGGACACTCGGTCTGTACATAGTGTACAGCAGATAGAAAGTGGATTTCTGAGACAGGCTATGAGAATGGGAGAGGCCACCATACACTGACAGAGTGTTGAGTATAGCGAAGAGACAAAGAAGGGGACATATGATAGAGGAGAGCAAAATAAGGGCTGGAACTGATGACATTCAAATGGAGAAACACAGAACAGTTCCCAACCAGTAATATCTATAGACACTTAGTTTCAGGGTGTTAGTCTGTATCCGCAAAAACAATGAGGAATCCTTGTGGCACCTCAGAGACTTACAAATTCATTTGGGCATAAGCTTTCATGGGCTAGAACCTACTTCATCAGATGCATGAAGTGGAAAATACAGGAGGAGGTATAAATACATGAAAAGATGGGAGCTGCCTTACCAAGTGTGAGGTCAGTCTAACGAGAAAATTCACTCAGTGTTTCAAAAGGGCTAATTCCCACAAAGGAGAGGAAAAAGATCAATAAAAGTGATTGGGAGGAAAAATTTAAAGATTAAAAATGAGAATGAAAATTTGGAGTTCTTGAAGAAGAGTTTATGAGATTGGCAAAAGTTCACTATTCCACAGTCAAGAAATTAGAGAACTTTGGACAAAAACCCGGTTTACTGACAAAGTGAATGCAGCAATTGGGGGAAGGTTGGAATGGGAAGCAATATATAACATATGGGGAAAAGGGAAAAATAGAGAGCAAATAATACAAATTGGAATTTATGAATATTGATAAGGCATGCTAAAAGCATCATGGAAAAATCCATGCTTCGCAGGTTTAAGGATTACAAAAAGGAGGTTATAAAAGTATACTGAGAACAAAAGAAATCCTAGAAAAGGTATGGCTCAATTCTCTGAGGGAGAAACAAAGTTTGTTAATGTTGCAGGAAAGGTAGATATCTTCAAGATATAGTTGTGTTCTACATTCGGAAAGAAGCAGTGTGAGAAACATATACCACATAAGATGATGAAATACTTTCCAGTCCATTAGCAGTCAAGGATGGCAATAAACAGCATCTACAATTGAATCTTAGAGTTCCAAACACCAGAGTTACGAACTGAATGATCAAGTGCACATCTCACTCGTAACCAGAAGTACACACTGAGGCAGCCGGAGAGACAAAAGAAAAAAAAGGGGGGGGAGGGGGACAGGACAGTTCTGGGTAAAACGTAAACGATTCAATAAAAAAGGGGAAAGTTTTAAAGAAAGATTTTACAAAACTAAGAAAGACTGGAAAAGTTGGTCTGGGATTAGTTAAAAAACCCCCCATAGGAATATAATGAATGCCAGTCAACAACATGGTTTACGGAAAACACGTCTTGTCAAATAAACCGATTTCATCCTTAAATGAGAGTACACTTTTGATTGATCAAGGGAACCAAGCAGATGCAATACACTGATTTCTTGGAGGCATTTGTTTCAATAGCGGGAAAAATTCAGATAAAAAAAATGCACACTATACAATATCAGTAGAGCACATGTAAAGTGGACTAAAAACTGGCTAACTGAAAGATCTTAGAAAGCAGTTGTCCATGGGCCATTGTCAGTGAATGGGGGTGTTTTTATGAGGTTCTGCAGGGATCTGTTTTTGGCCCAATACTATTCAATATTTTCATCAATGATCTGGAATCAAATGGAAAATCACTGAAGATAAAATTTACAGATAACCCAAAGATTGCCAGATTCGTTACAATGAGGAGGCCAGGGCAGGCATACTGATTGATCTGGAACATTTGGTGAGCTGGGTCCATGCAAACAAAATGTTTTATTACAGACAAATGCAAAGGGATCCTCTCAGAACAGGGAATGCAGTCTAGATCCACAGACTGGGGCACTGCATTATGGAACGCAGGGAACTTGGAAAGGATTTAGGGGTCATTGTAGACAACCACTCATTGTGATCTCCCAGTGTGATGCTGTGGCCAAAAGGGCTGATGTGATCCTTGGATACATAAACAGGGGAATGGTGAGTTGGAGCAGGGGAAGGATTTTACCTCTGCACGTGGTATTGGTGAAACCGACCGTTTCCACTCCCGGGTTCCACATTTCAGAAATGATGTTGAAAAATTGGAGAGGGTTCAGAAAAGAGCCACAAAAATGATTGGCAACCGGAGAAAATGCCAGTTAGAGAGAGTGACTTAAGGGGCTTCATTTATTCATCTTAAATACCAATAATGTGCTCTAGTGAGGAAAAGCAAAGCAAGACCCAATCCCTGGAATCTGAAGCCAAAAATATTACTGTTGGAAATAAGGGCCAAGTGATTACCACTCTGGGTGATTAAAATTTGCAACACACTGCGAAGGGAAGTGGTGGATTCTCCAACTCCCCATGCCAGCAGATCCAGACTGGATGCTTTTCTGGAAGATCTGCTTGAGGGCTCGTCTACACTTAAAAAGCTACAATGATCCTGCCCTAGTGCTTCAATATTGACACTACTTACACAGACAGCAGAGTTTGTCCCATCAAAGTCATTAATCCACCTCCCCAAGAGGAGTAGCTAGGTCCATTGAAAAATTCTTCTGTTGACCTAATGCCTTCTACACCAGGGTTAGGTTGATATAGCTACATTTTCAGAGGTGTTGATTTTTTAAAAAAAGGCAAATGAAACCATGTGAGGTGATAGTACTCATCTACTTGACATTGGTTAGGCCTCAGCTGGAGTATTGTGTCTAGTCTGGGTTACCGATGTATAGGAAGGATGTAGAGAAACTGGAAAGGATCCAGAAGCAAGCGACAACAATGATCAAAGAGATAGAAGGCAAGCCATATGAGCAAGGGCTGAAGCAACCATTTTTGTTTGGTGTGGAAAAGAGGAGATTGATGGGGAGATCGGAGCAGTCTTTGGATACTTGAAAGGCTGCGATAAGAAAGATGGAGGAATGTTATTATCTTTTGCCGCAGAGCACAGGACAACAGGCAGTGGGTTCAAACTCCAGCATAGTAGATTTAGATTATATCTGAGAAAAAAACTTCCTATCTTTAAGAACAGGAGGACAATGAAACAGACGCTTTGTGAGGTTGTGGAAGCTCCTTCGCTGGAGGTATCCCAAAGGTGGCTGGACACCAATCTTTCTGAGATGGTTTAGACACAACACATTCTACATCTTAGCAGCTGGTCAACTCCATGGCTCTATGATTCTGTAAACTAAACTCCTGGATTGGAGCAGGTCTTAGTCACACACATGTTATGAAGATCGATTCAAAGGTAATTGGTAAAATATAATGGCCTGTGTTATACAGGATGTCAGGCTGGATGATCAAATGGTCCCTTCTGACCTTAAATCATATGAATCTTTCAGCAAAGAAAGTAGATCAGGCATTTATATTTACTCTGTTTCACAACACACAAACAAGGGAACATTCAATTTCATTGAAAATCTGAACATATAACACCTAAAACCTATTTGATCTGTGGAACGCATTGCCTCTGACATTATTGGAGCAAACAGCTTAGCTGAATGGGACTCACACATGGCTATTGTAGTTGGTTCTGGGGGGCACCCTTAGTTAAGGCTCTCCAAGAGCTTCAATTAGGAGACCTCATTTTCTTTTGTTTTTAAGCTTCCCAAACTGTAACCATTCGAACTTATATTTGCAATGCTGGGGGTCTCCTCCTGGCTGAATTGTGTTTTCACTGTTTCAGTCATAACAGTTCAGCCAACATCTCAAATGAAGCTAGGAGAGAATATATGTTGCCCATGTTGAAAAATTCTTATAATTATTCCTCAATGCTTTGCAGCAGATAAAAGTCAGGTAACTCCCCCCCCACATACACACCCTTTTAACAGACAAAGCCTAACATTGCAAGGGGAGGACAGTGACAGTGACAGTGTCTGTGCATTAACACACAGCTGGCTCCTGAGGTCTTTATTCTGTTCTTACTCCAAGGGAAATTTTGCCTCACTGGGGCCTAAGCAAAATACAGGGCCTGGCCTCCGAATTTGGCCTTGTATTGTACATCTACTAACACCTTTCTTCATGAAGGATCCACTGTGCCTCTAAAATACAGCCATCTCAGAGGTTGAGGCCATTGGCAGGGGCAGGTGGGTGTCCACAGAAAGGAATGGCAGTTTGGACAGTGATACGGGTAAAACTCACCCCTGTGGCAAGGGCTCTGGGATGTTTAATGGCTGTGCAGAGCATAAAGGACAACAGACCTATTCTCTATCCCATTACGCCCATGTTGCTCTTGGTTTGTCCAGCAGGTGAGCTCCTCAGCTAAAATGGGTACCTGTGAATTGTGAAGTGGAAGTGTCTTTCTTGGGGATCCCCGTCAGGTAGCCGTGTCCCACACCTCTCTCACCTCAGCATCTGCATCAACATCCCACGCTGAGAGCTGACACAGGGCTGAACACCGTTAATAATATAGCTCTTTGCAATCCCAGTTGGGTTCACTCAGCCTCTAGGGGAGAAGCGGCATCTGGATGTAAACAGGCTGGAGATTGGAGACACTCTTGCTAATATCTTTCTTTCCATGTCTGGGCTTCTGTGTTTTTTGTCCAGCTTCAGGAGTAAACAGTAATTAAGGGACCTTCCCGAAGGGAGATGAGAGATCTTCGGCTCTGTGCTGAGTCAGAGAGGAATTGGCTGCTCTGTGTATTTGTGTATATTTAAAAATTATAGTTGATTAGAAAGAAAAGTAGGGATAATGCCTAGGCCTCCCTAGGGTCTGATACTCTGTGAATGCCTAAGATGGCTTGGTAGATAGCAGACAGACAGATCTGGAGACAGGTGACTGAGGGGAGACACAAGCACTTTCTGCAGGCACACAGGGCCGTCACTAAGAGATCAAAGATCAGTAATTCTCATCAAGAACTATTATCATGCTGTGCAGCACCTTTCATTGGCGGATCTTGAAAACACCTAGCTAGGTAAAGTCCCCATGAACATATCCCCATTATACAGATAGGTAAACTCAGGCAAAGGGAGACATGACTTGGCGAAGATCCCACAGAGAATGACAGACAGAACTCATGAGTCCTGACTCACCTACTGTAGCCACCATCTCTGCTTCAGTAACTGAGTGCATGACAACTGGGAAATGGACTCAAGGTCTAGGAGCACCTGTTCGTTGGGTGTGTGTGACGAGCTTCTCCGGAGTGTAACCTGGAACTGGGATACCGCTCAGCCCTCTGATATACCTGTGACATTGCACTCTATATGATTTTAGGAAAATATGCTAATGAGTGTGAATATAATGTAACTAGAATATGCTTCATGCAAAAGGTCTCTTGTAAGGTATCATTACAAAGCTTATAATGTACTGGGTGTTGTCATCCTATTTGAATGTATGTATCATTCTTCTATCTGAAACTAGAAATATGAAACATAACTCTGGGGGCCTATTGTAATTATGCAAAGTGTGGGCCATTAATGGTGGTTTGGAATCTTGATGGCTCCCATCAACCAGGACAATTGACTGTGAGTGGCTCTGTTTGCTTGCAGGCCTTCCTGTGAGTCAGGCTGGGAGGAATGAAGATTTGCGGTCTCACAGGACATGTGATCATGTCACCTGAACTGGAATCCATCTTCACCTGGTGCTTTTCCATTTAGAAGGAAGGGGTGGGAACCCATAGAGGGACAAAGGATTCCTGCCTTGTGCAAAAGATATATAAGAGGGTAGAAGAGAACAAAGGGGGCTGCAGTCATGAGAAATCCCCTAGCTACCACCTGAGCTGGAACAAGGGCTGTACCACGGGAAAGAATTTTGCCCAGACTAGGAAGGCGTCCAGTCTGTGATAGAAGCTTGTATCTAAAAACAAGGAAAAATCAATCAGGTTCTTAAAAAGAAGGCTTTTAATTAAAGAAAAAGGTAAAAATCATCTCTGTAAAATCAGTATGGAAATTAACCTTACAGGGTAATCAAACTTAAAGAGCTCAGAGGACTCCCATCTAGTCTTGGGTTCAAAGTACAGCTAACAAAGATAAACACTGTAGTAAAAGGTACATTTACAAGTTGAGAAAACAAAGGAAAACTAACACGCCTTGCCTGGCTATTTACTTACAAGTTTGAAATATGAGAGACTTGTTTAGAAAGATGTGGAGAACCTGGATTGATGTCTGGTCCCTCTCAGTCCCGAGAGCGAACACACTCCCAAACAAAGAACACAAACGAAAGCCTCCCCCCCCCCAAGATTTGAAACTATCTTGTCCCCTTATTGGTCCTTTGGGTCAGATGCCAGCCAGGTTACCTGAGCTTCTTAACCCTTTACAGGGAAAAGGATTTTGGAGTCTCTGGCCAGGAGGGATTTTATAGTACTGTACACAGGACAGCTGTTACCCTTCACTTTATAGTTATGACAGGCACTGAAATCCATCTCCCTGGAATTAAACCAGAAGATGCTAAGCATTTTGGGCAGCATGGATGTAGAAAGGACCAGGTCCGTGATGGCCAGCATGCAGATGAAATAGTACATGGGGGCACGGAGCCTCGGCTCCCTCTTCACGACAAACAGAATGGTGAAGATCCCCAAGATGGCTGTGACATACATGGTGCAGAAGGGGATGGAGAGCCAGACATGGGCTGCCTCCAGGTCAGAAATGCCCATCAGGATGAAGGTGGAGGGGTTGGTGAAGTCGGTTGTGTTGGAATCTGCCATGGAGTAGGGGAGATGGTGTCCAACTCTGAGGCAGAACGGTGTCTCCTGCATGTACCGTATGTCCCCCTGACTTCCTGTATGTGCCAAGGGTCTAGGGTTATGGTCGCAGTACAAATACCTAGATGGAGAGACAATGTTAATATGAGACACTACATGCACTACTGGAAGCGGTTCTCAAGGGTGAAGCAGATGTTTCACTCTTCACACATAGAAAAATGACATTTTCACTATACAGAGAAATAAATTATGAACAACTGACCATACTAATGCCGATTCCATATTTTATGGTGTTCCGTACATCAAGAATTCCTACATATCTTGGTATGGGAAACCTTAATAGGCAGCAGTGGGAAACATGAGTGTGGATACTGGCTATTCATCATTGTTCCTTAATACAATGAAACCCAGGCTAGAGAGTCCATTCTGCAGGGAGTTCCCCAGTCACCCTATTGTTCAAAATCTAACACTGGAAAAGAAACAAAGCTTTGACAAAACATGTACCAGAGGGAAGAAACTAGAAAAAAACCCAACTAGAAAGAAAACCCAACAAACAAAACCCCAAGCAAACCCAACTAGAAACAAACTCAGGGAACAGACCTCGGAGTCATTGATAGGAGCTCCATGAAAACAGTTACTCATTCACAGCCATGGTGAAAACAAAGACAATGTTCATATGCCTAAGCAATGGGATGAAGAATAACCTGCTCTGGACACGTGCTTAGTTGTGGACACTCAGTCTCTATGAAGGATATAGTAGATAGAAAGGGGATTTCTGAGACAGGCTATGAGAAAGCGGGAGACTGCCATATGCGGACAGACTGAAAAGTTTGGGACTGTTTAGTTTAGAGAAGAGACAAAGAAGGGGGCATATGATAGAAGAGAGCAAAATGAAGAAAGAACTGATTACATTCAAATGGACAAACACAGAAGAGTTCCCAACCAGTAACATCTATAGACACTTAGTGTTTCAAAAGGGCTAATATTCCCAAAGGAGATGCAAAATAGCAATAAACTGATTGGGAGGAAAAAATTGAAGAGAAAAAAATGAGAATGAAAATTGGGAGTTCTTGAAGAAGAGTTTATTAGATTGACAAAAGGCCACTATTACACTATCAAGAAAGTAGAGAACTTTGGACAAAAACCCGGTCTACAGATAAAGTGAAGGCAGCAATTGGGGAGGGACAGGATGGGAAGCAATATATAACAAATGAGGAAAAGGGAAAATAGAGAGAGAAAATAATACAAATTGGAATTTATGAAAATTGATAAGGGATGCTAAAAACATCTTGGAAAAATCCATGCTTTGCAGGTTTAAGGATCACAAAAAGGAGGTTATTAAAGTATATTAAGAAAAAAAGAAATCCTAGAAAAGGTTTAGGCCAACTCTTTGAGGGAGAAACAAAGTTTGTTAATGTTGCAGAAAAGGGAGACGTGGTCAAGAAATAGTTGAGTTCTGCATTTGGAAAGAAGCAGTATAAGGTACCCATATCACATGAGGTGATGAAATAGTTTCCAGTCCATTAACAGTCAAACATGGCGATAAACAGCATCTACAATTGAATCTTAGACTTTCAAACACCAGAGTTACAAACTGACTGATCAAGTGCACATCTCACTCGGAACCAGGAGTACACAGTGAGGCAGCTGGAGAGACAAAAGGGAAAAAAAGGGTGGAGTGGGGAAACAGGGCAGTTCTGTGTTAAACGTAAAATATTCAGTAAAAAGGGGAAAGTTTAAAAAAAAGATTTTACAAAATTAAGAAAGAATGGAAAAGCTGTTCTAGGATTAGTTAAAAAAAAAAACGTCGTAGGATTATAATTAATGCCGGTCAACAACGTGGTTTATGGAAAACACGTCTTGTCAAATCAACCCTATTTCATCCTTAAATGAGAGTACACTTTTGACTGATCAAGGGAACGAAGCAGATGCAATAGAGCTTGATTTCTGTGAGGCATTTCTTTTAGTAGGGGAAAAAAATAAGATAAAAAAATGCACACTATACAATATCAGTAGAGCACATGTAAAGTGGACTAAAAACTGACTAATTGATAGATCTCAGAAAGCAGTTCAGTATATTCATCAATGATCTCGAAGCAAATGCAGAATCACTGCAGATAAAATTTACAGATGACCCAAAGATTGGCAGATTGGCAAGCGACAACGATGATCAAAGGGATAGAAGGCAAGCCATATGAGCAAGGGCCGAACCAACCATATGTGTTTTGTTTGGAAAAGAGGAGACTGAGCGGGAGATGGGAGCGATCTTCAGATATTTGAAAGGCTGCGCTAAGAAAGATGGAGGAAAGTTATTCTCCCTTGCCGCAGAGCACAGGATAACAGGCACTGTATTCAAACTCCAGCATAGCAGATTTAGATTATATCTGAGAAAAAACTTCCTAACTGTAAGAACAGGAGGACAATGGAACAGATGCCTTGAGAGGCTGTGGAAGCCAAAGATGGCAGGACACCCAATTTTCTGGGCTGGTTTAGATACAACACATCCTACATCTGGGCAGGGGGTCAGTCTAGGTGACGCTTGCATTCCTTTCTAACCCCATAGCTCTATGAGTCTATAATGTAAAATCCTAGAGTGGAACAGGTCTTAGTCACACATAAGTTATGAAGCTCGAATCAGGGGTAGCTGGGTAAAATTTAATGGCCTGTGTTATACAGGATGTCAGGCTGGATGATAAAATGGTTCCTTCTGACCTTAAATCATATGAATCTATCAGCAAAGAAAGTAGATCAGGCATTTGTATTTACTCTGTTTCACAACCCACAAACAAGGGAACATTCAATTACAATGAAAATCTGACCATATAACACTGAGAAAAGAAAATTGTCAAAATGCTTCATATTTGGCCTGATGTACTCCTTGCCACTGACATTTTTTTGAGCAAACAGCTTAGCTGAATAGGATTCACAAATGGATCGGCCATTGTAGGTGGTTCTGGGGGCACCCTTCGTTAAATCTGTCTTGCACCTTCAATTAGGAGACTTCATTTTCAGTTGTTTATATGTTTGCAAACTTTAACCATGTGAACTTAAATTTGCAATGCTGGGTGTCTGCTTCTGGCTGAATTGTGTTTTGAAAATTTCAGGCATAACCGTTCAACTGACGTCTCAAATGAAGCTAGGAGAGAAGATTTCTTGCCCATGTTGAAAAATTCTTATAGTTATTCCAGTGAGGAGCCCTAGCACCTCCATGCTTTCCAGCAGATAAAATTAAGGTAACTCCTCCCTGACCCCCCGCGTTAAGAGCCAAAGCCCTGAAATGCAAGAGGAGGAGGTAACAATTTCTCTGCATTAACACACAGCTGTCTCCTGAGGTCTTTACTCAGTTCTTACTCTACGGAGAATTTTCCCTCAATGGGGCCTGAGCAAAATACAGGACATAGCTTCCGAATTTGGCCTTGTATTGTACATCTACTAACACTTTTCAATATTAAGGATCCACTGTGCCTCTAAAATACAGCCGCCTCAGGGCTTGAGGCTATTGGCAGGGGTGGGTGGGTATCCACAGAAAGGAAGGGCAGTTTGCACAGTGATACGGGTGAAACTCACCCCTGTAGCAAGGACCCTGGGTTGTTTAATGGCTGTGCAGAGCAAAAAGGAAAACAGGCCTATTCTCTATCCCATTATGCCCATGTTACACTGGGTTTGTCGAGCAGGTGAGCTCCTCAGCAAGAGATGGGTACCTGGGAATCCTGAGACAGAAGTGTCTTTCCTAGGAATCCCCATCAGGTAGGCGTGTCCCACAACTCTCTCACCCCACCATCTGCATCAACATCCCATGCCGAAGCCAAACACAGGGTGTGCACCATTTATAATAGAGCTCTGTGCAATCCCAGTGGGGTTCGTTCAGCCTCTAGGGGAGAAGCAGCATCTGGATGTAAACAGGCTGGAGACCGGAGACACTCTAGCCAGTGTCTCTCTTTCCATGTCTGCACTTCTGTGGGTTTTGTCCAGCTTTAGGAGTAAACAGTAATTAACAGACCTTCCCAAAGGGAGATGAAAACTGTGGGGCTCTCCGCGGAGTTAGAGAGGAATTGTCTGCTCTGTGTATTTGTGTATATTTAAAAATTATAGTTGATTAGGAAAAAAACTGGGGATAATAACTTGGCCTCCGCAGAGTCTGATACGGGTGTAACCTGGAACTGGGATACCGCTGAGCCCTCTGGCTTACTAATCTGGGCTCCCTCTCACACTGTGAGGTTATGGGAAACCGCTATCCTCTCCAGGTCTTGCACTTACACAATCATACACAGACAGGGACACACCCAGCTGCAGTTTCATGAAAGCTTTCACTAGCCACCCATGAACCAACAAGAGAAAGGTCCAGCCAGTTCCCCCCAGCTCCCCAGGCTCTGACCCCAGAGCTGTACTGTCTTGCCCTTCTCAAAAGTCTGACCAGTGTAAGTTTATTACCCAGTCTGCCCCTCTCTCAATGTAGAGAGGACAATGCACCAACTCCATTTCCTGAGGAGATTTCCCTTTTGCATTTCAAACAACACTCTGTTTTAGGAATAGATTTTAAGTGACTATAAGTAAGAGCGTACTGATCAAGGTTCGTTACCTCAGAAATAAACAATATTACAATGTATGTTCTATACATTAGACTGAATTTTAATCAATCCGTGTCTCACCCTGATGGTACAAACATCCCACCAGTCTTCCATACCCCTTCAGCCTGGGACCACAGCCACAGTTCAGTCCTTGTTCCTAAGCTGCTTCCACATGTTGAGTTGTGGAGGGAGTGAGACCATGTGGAGGGAACTTCATTTTTAAAGGGAAAGCCCCCAGCACAATTAGTGGGAAAGTACAGCATAAAATGGAGTCCAGTGTCACATGAGCTGGTCACATGCCCTTGCCTGCTTCGATGAGTCATAGCCGGGGCCATTACCGATATACTTGCTAGAGTGTTCACAGGAAAGTCGGTCAGGTGCAGATAAACTTCTTCTAAGGCTTATTGTGATTCTTAATGGGCCATTACCCTGAATGGTACATCCACAATGTGCTGGCTAGACTGGACGTAAACTGCATTGTGAATGTTACCCAAGAGCAAACACACTTCAAATACTGGTACTACATCAATATTCATAACTTTAGGTACAAAAACGATACATGCACACAAATAGGGTAATCCTATTCAGCAAACCATAACTTTTCCATTGAAACCTTACATGACATACCTTAGATAAAACACATCATAATCATATCACCTTGGTAAATATGGGGGTACCAGGGTGCAGCTCTGGGGCACAGAATGTCACACCTCCTCCCGTAGTGTTAGACACTGATTACTGCGGAGGCAGTGTGCCAAAGCCCCCTTTAGCTTTTGACCATACAACTCCCAAGTTTTGCAAACATTGTAGTCAAGTATCAGAGGGGTAGCCGTGTTAGTCTGAATCGTAAAAAGCAACAGAGGGTCCTGTGGCACCTTTAGACTAACAGAAGTATTGGGAGCATAAGCTTTGTGGGTAAGAATCTCACTTCTTCGGATGCAAGTAATTGAAATCTCCAGAGGCAGGTATAAATCAGTGTGGAGATAACGAGGTTAGTTCAATCAGGGAGGGTGAGGTGCTCTGCTAGCAGTAGTGGTGTGAACACCAAAGGAGGAGAAACTGCTTTTGTACTTGAATAGCCATTCACAGTCTTTGTTTAATCCTGATCTGATGGTGTCAAATTTGCAAATGAACTGGAGCTCAGCAGTTTCTCTTTGGAGTCTGATCCTGAAGTTTTTTTGCTGTAATATGGCGACCTTTACATCTGCTATTGTGTGGCCAGGGAGGTTGAAGTGTTCTACAGGTTTTTGTATATTGCCATTCCTGATATCTGACTTGTGTCCATTTATCCTCTTGCGTAGTGACTGTCCAGTATGGCCAATGTACATAGCAGAGGGGCATGGCTGGCACATGATGGCATATGTAACATTGGTGGACATACAGATGAATGACCCGGTGATGTTGTAGCTGATATGGTTAGGTTCTGTGATGGTGTTGCTGGTGTAGATATGTGGGCAGAGTTGGCATCGAGGTTTGTTGCATGGGTTGGTTCCTGAGTTAGAGTTGTTATGGTGCGGTGCGTTTTTGCTGCTGAGAATATGCTTCAGGTTGGTGAGTTGTCTGTGGGGGAGGACTGGCATGCCTCCCAAGGTCTCTGAAAATGAGGGATCATTGTCCAGGATGGGTTGTAGATCACTGATGATGCGTTGGAGAGGTTTAAGCTGAGGACTGTAGGTGATGGCCAGTGGAGTTCCGTTGGTTTCTTTTTTGGGCCTGTCTTGTAGCAGGAGGCTTCTGGGTACATGTCTGGCTCTGTTGATTAGTTTCTCTATTCCTTGTGTGGGTATCGTAGTTTTGAGAATGCTTGGTGAAGATCTTGTAGGTGTTGGTCTCTGTCTGAGGGGTTGGAGCAGATACGGTTGTACCTCAGCGCTTGGCTGTAGACGATGGATCATGTGGCGTGTCCGGGGTGGAAGCTGGAGGCATGAAGGTAGGCATAGCAGTGACAATATATACCTCCAGACCAGTGGCACCGCCATGGGCACCCGCATGGCCCCACAATATGCCAACATTTTTATGGCTGACCTGGAACCACGCTTCCTCAGCTCTTGTCCACTCACGCCCCTTATGGAATACAAGCTGTCAGGAACAGTATCCCTGATGATGACACAGCACAGCTTGTTGCTGAGCTCTGTGACTTTATCCTCACGCACAATTATTTCAAATTTGGTGACAATATACACCTCCAAACCAGTGGCACCGCCATGGGCATCCGTATGGCCCCACAATATGACAACATTTTTATGGCTGACCTGGAACAACGCTTTCTCAGCTCTTGTCCGCTCACGCCCCTTCTCTACCTACGCTATATTGATGACATCTTCATCATCTGGACCCATAGGAAGGAGACCCTGGAAGAACTCCACCATGATTTCAACAGCTTCCACCCCACCATCAACCTCAGCCTGGACCAATCTACATGGGAGCTCCACTTCCTAGACACCACAGTACAAATAAGCGATGGCCATGTTAACAACACCCTATACAGAAAACCCACTGACCGCTATGCCTACCTTCATGCCTCCAGCTTCAATGACTCACCGGCATGACGCCACACCAGGGGAATTGCTCAACCTTGCCTGCTGGAAACCAAGGCCCCGAGACATGCCTGGACTTGTGCTCTCCAATCACATGGACTGAGGGTATAAAACAGGACACAGGGGCCCCATGCTTGGCCTTTCTCCTGCCCCCACCTATGCTACAAGAAACAAGGGCACTGAGAAGAATGAAGATGTCCACAGAGGGGACTGGGCCAGGTTTCAAGGGTGAAAACCTTTTCAAGGATGGGCTGTATAAGTAGGAGATTTGCTAGCAGATGGAGGGACGTGATCATCCCCCTATATTCAGCATTGGTAAGGCCTCATCTGGAGTACTGTGTCCAATTTTGGGCCCACACTACAAGAAGGATGTGGAAAAATTGGCAAGAGTCCAGCAGAGGGCAACAAAAATGATTAGGGGGCTGCAGCACATAACTTATGAGGGCAGGCTGAGGGAACTGGGATTATTTAGTCTGCATAAGAGAAGAATGAGGGGGGATTTGATAGCAGCCTTCAACTACCTGAAAGGGGATTCCACAGAAGATGGATCTAGACTGTTCTCAGTGGTTCCAGATGACAGAATAAGTAACAATGGTCCCTAGTCACAGTGGGAGAGATCTAGGTTGGATATTAGGAAACACTATTTCATTAGGAGCGTGGTGAATCAGTGGAATGGGTTACCCAGGGAGGTGTTGGAATCTCCTTCTTAGAAGTTTTTACGGTCAGGCTTGAGAAAGCCCTGGCTGGGATGATTTAGTTGGGGTAGTCCTGCTTTGAGCAGGGGGTTGGACTAGATGACCTCCTGAGGTCTCTTCCAACCCTAATATTCTATGATTGTGTGATTCTCTGATCTGTGTATTATGAACTGCGATATCCAGTGGGGTGGGAAAAACTGCTTAATCTAGATGTTGCCCAGTCTAATAAGGTTGAGAATTTAGACAGTGTGCTTATATTTTATTTTATTTTGGTAACCAATCAGACTTTTTGCCTATCACTTAATATTACTTAAAATCTATCTTTTGTAGTCAATACATTTGTTTTACTGTTTATCTTTACCATTGAGTTTGTATGAAGTGTTTGGCAAAACTGTCCACTTTCCATTGATGAAGTGCTGGAACAATTAGTAAATTTGCACGGCTCATCTTGAGCAGTACAAGACAGTATATTCCTGAGGTACAGTGCTGGGAGCTGGGGGGATCTGGCTGGTCCCTTTCCTTGTGTGATTCATGAGTGGCTCTGGGAGCATTCATGCAATCTAGCTGGGTGTGGAGCTCCACATGCAGTTGTGCTGAGTGATAGCACCTGCGGGGGTTTCCTGCTGGTCAATAGCAAAGCATTGTGAGAGACCGGGGGCACAGCCTGACCAACCTGATTGCCTTCTATAATGAGATAACTGGCTCTGTGGATTTGGGGAAAGTGGTGGATGAGATATATCTTTCAGAGGGGTAGCCGTGTTAGTCTGTATCAGCAAAAACAATGAGGAGTCCTTGTTACACCTTAGAGACTAACAAAGTTATCTGGGCATAAGCTAGAACCCACTTCATCAGATGCATGGAGTGGAAAACACAGTAGCAGGTATATTTATACACAGCATATAAAAGGATGGGAGTTGGTAAGGTGGGGGGTCAGTCTAGTGAGACAATTTAATTATCAGTAGAATACCAAGGGAGGAAAAATCACTTTCGTAGTGGTAATGAGAGTGGCCCATTTCAAACAGTTGACAAGAAGATGTGAGTAACCATAGGGGGAAATTAGTAAGGTAAAATTAGGTTTTGTAATGACCTATCTGTGATGGGTTGGATCACAGAAACCCCCTTGGAAACTGCCAACTGATGTGCCAAGACTACTTCTGCCCCTGCTTTCCCTGCCAGCTTGGGACTTCAGTGCCCTGCCTGGTTTGAGCCAGACCCACTAGCCTGCTGGAAGCCCAGACCCAGGTCTGAACAACATCTCTTAACAGCTTCAGGCTTAATTGAAAGCAGGTTAAGAAGTGCTCCTGTCTTTAACACTCAGATGCTCAACTCCCAATGGGGTCCAAACCCCAAATAAATCCGTTTTACTCATAAATTGTTCGCCCTCTATAACACTGATAGAGAGATATGCACAGCTATTTGCCCCCCCCCAGGTATTAATACATACTCTGGGTTAATTAATAAGTAAAAAGTGATTTTATTAAATACAGAAAGTAGGATTTAAGTGGTTCCAATTAGTAACAGGCAGAACAAAGTGAATTACCAAGCAAATTAAAATAAAACACGCAAGTCTATGCCTAATACAGTAAGAAAACTAAATACAGATAAAATCTCACCCTCAGAGATGTTTCAGTAAGCTTCTATCACAGACTGGATGCCTTCCTAGTCTGGGAACAATCCTTTCCCCTGGTACCGTCCTTGTTACAGCTCAGACGGTAGCTAGGGGATTTCTCATAACTAAACCCCCTTTGTTCTGTTCCACTCACTTATATATCTTTTGCATAAGGAAGGGATCCTTTGTCGCTCTCTGGGTTCCACCCCTCCTTCTCAATGGAAAAGCACCAGGTTAAAGATGGATTCCAGTTTAGATGACATGATCACTTGTCACTGTAAGACTTCATTACCCACTTGCCAGCACACATGTATACAGGAAGACTTACAAATAACAGAGCCATCTACAATCAATTGTCCTGGTTAATGGGAGACATTAAGATTCCAAATCACCATTAATGGCCCACACTTTGCATAACTACAATAAGACCTCAGAGTTATCTTTCATATTTCTAGTTTCAGATACAAGAATGATACCTTTATACAAATAGGATGAACACATTCAGTAGATTATAAGCTTTGTAATGATACCTTACAAGAGACCTTTTGCATGAAGCATATTTTAGTTACATTATATTCACACTCATCAGCATACTTTCATAAAATCATATAGATTGAAACTTCACACAATCCACTGCCAGTCTTTACTCAGGCCTAATCTGATGGTGTCCAGTTAGCAAATTAATTCCAGTTCTGCAGTTTCACAATGGAGTCTGTTTTTGATGTTTGTTTGTTGAAGAATTGCCACTTTTAAGTCCGTTATTGAATGACCAGGGAGGCTGAAGTGTTCTCCTGCTGGTTTTTGAATGTTGTAATTTCTGATGTCAGATTTGTGTCCATTTATTCTTTTACATAGAGATTGTCCGGTTTGGCCAATGTACATGGCAGAGGGGCATTGCTTGCACATGATGGTATATATCACATTGGTAGATGTGCTGGTGAACAACCCCTGATGGTGTGGCTGATGTGGTTAGGTCCTATGATGGTGTCCCTTGAATAGTTATGCAGACAGAGTTGGCACCGGGGTTTGTTGCAGGGTTTGGTTCCTCGATTAGTGTTTTTGTTGTGTGGTGTGTAGTTGCTGGAGAATATTTGTTTCATGTTGGGGGCCTCTCTGTAAGCAAGGACTGGCCTGTCTCCTAAGGTCTGTGAGAATAAGGGATCGTCCTTCAGGATAGGTTGTAGATCCTTGATGATGCTCTGGAGAGGTTTATTTGGGGGCTGTAGGTGACGGCTAGTGGCTTTAGATATCTTGACTTTAGCAAAGCTTTTGATACGGTCTCCCACAGTATTCTACCCAGCAAGTTAAAAAAGTATGGATTGGATGAATGGACTACAAGGTGGATATAAAGCTGGCTAGATCGCTGGGCTCAATGGGTTGTGATCAATGGCTCAATGTCTAGTTGGCAGCTGGTATCAAGCAGAGTGCCCTAAGGGTCTGTCCTGGGGCTGGTTTTGTTTAACATCTTCATTAATGATCTGGATCATGGGATGGACTGCACCCGCAGCAAGTTTGCAGATACCACTAAGCTGCGGGGAGAGGTAGATACGGTGGAGGAGTAGAGTCCAGAGTGACCTAGACAAATTAGAGGATTGGGCCAAAAGAAATCTGATGAGGTTCAACAAGGACAATTGCAGAGTCGTGCACTTAGGAGGGAAGAATCCCATGAAAGCTACAGGCTGGGGACAGACTGGCTAAGCAGCAGTTCTGCAGAAAAGGACCTGGGGATTACCGTGGACGAGAAGCTGGATATGAGTCAGCAGTGTGCCCTTGTTGCCAAGAAGGCTAATGGCATATTGGGCTGCATTAGTAGGACCATTGCTAGCAGATCGAGGGAAGTGATTATTCCCCTCTATTCGGGACTAGTAAGGGCACATCTGGAGTAAGGGGTCCAATTTTGGGCCTCTCACTACAGAAGAGATGTGGACAAATTGGAGAGAGTCCAGCGGAGAGCAACAGAAATGATTAGGGGGCTGGGGCACATGATTTATGAGGAGAGGCTGGTTTGATAGCAGCCTTCAATTACGTGAAAGAGGGTTCCAAAGACGATGGAGCTCGGCTGTTCTCAGTGGTGGCAGATGACAGGACAAGGAGCAATGGTCTCAAGTTGCAGTGGGGGAGGTCTAGGTTGGATATTAGGAAAAATATGTCACTAGGAGGGAGGTGAAGCCCTGGAATGGGATACCTGGGGAGGTGGTAAAATCTCTATCCTTAAAGGCTTTTAAGGCCCGGTTTGACAAAGCCCTGGCTGGGATGATTTAGTTGGGGTTGGTCCTGCTTTGAGCAGGTGGTTGGATTACATGTCCTCCTGAGGTCCCTTCCAACACTAATCTTCTAAACAAAGGGTAGGAAATAATGGTCCATTTTCACAATGGAGTGAGGTAAACAGCAGGGTCCCTCATGGATCTGTACTGGGACCAGTGCTGTTCAACACATTCCTTAATGATCCGGAAAAGGGAGTGAACTGTGAAGTGGCAAAGTTTGCAAGGATACAAAATTATTCAAGATAGTTAAATCCAAAGTTGACTGAGAAAAGTTACAAAGGGATCTCACAAAACTGGATGACTGGGCAATGAAATGGATGATGAAATTCGGCATTGATAAGTGCAAAATGATGCACACTGGAAAAAATCATCCTAACTACACATATATAAGGATGGGGTCTAAATTAGCTGATACCACCCAATAAAGAGATTGTGGAGTCGTCATGGGTAGTTCTTTGAAAACTTCTGCTCCATGAACAGCAGTCGTCAAAAGGGCTAATAGATGGTTAAGAACCATTAAGAAATGGATAGAAAATGTTATACTGCCACTATATAAATCCATGGTACACCCACACCTTCAATAGTGTGTTCACTTCTCGTAGCCCCACCTCAAAAAGGACATAGTATAATTTGGAAAGGGTCAGAGAAAGCTAACAAAGATGATTAAGCGTATAGAATGGCTTCCATCTCAGGAGAGACTAAAAAGACTTGGATTGTTCAGCTTAGAAAAGAGACAACTAAGGGAGAATATGACAGAGGTCTATAAAATCATGACTGTTGTGGAGAAAGTGAATAGAGAAATGTTATTTACTTATGCACACAATGCAAAAGCCAAGGGTTACCTGATGACATAAATAGGCAGTATATTTAATAAATACAAGAGAAAGTATTTTTTTCATGGAGCACAGAGCTAACCTGTGGAACTCATTGCCAGGGGATGTTGTGATGGCCAAAGGATTAAAAAAAGAATTAGGTAAGTTAATGGAGGATAGGTCCATCAATGGCTATAAGCTGAGATGATTGGGGTGCAAACCCATGCTGCTAGTGTCCCAAAACCTCTGACCGCCAGAATCCAGGATGGGACGAGAGGGGTTGGATCACTTGATGATTGTCCTGTTCTGTTCACCCCCGTGAATCACCTGGCACTGGCCACTATCGGAAAACGGGGCACTGGGCTAGGTGGACCTTTGGCCTGACCCAGTATATACCGTTCTTATGTTCTTATGAGACATTTCTTCTCAACAGCTGCAGGAATGGAAGGTGAGTATAAAAGGAAAAAAGATTCCCACTGCATTTCTGCTAGATGTTGTGTGACGTTAGCAGATGGTCAAACAAGCCTCCGAGCCCCAGAAGGAGTCGTCATGTTATCCTCAGCGTCAAAACATTCCTTTAGCACAGAGTAAGACACAGCTAATCGCACACACACGATTGTATTCTCTCTCTCTCTCCCACAGTCGGGAGGAGTGAAGAGTATGTGTAAATGAGCCCCTCGCCCAATGCACCAGGCCACAGCACCCCCGATCTCTCTCCCACCCTGCCACCCCCACAAAGCCACGAGTGTAGGGAAGAGTGCGAGATCAGCCTGGGGAAGCTGGGCTCATCCATGCAAAATGTATCATAAGGCAGCAAAACACAAGGTCCATGGGACGCAGGCCTTTGCTACGGAATGGGGGACTGAGGCCGGCAAAGCAGTGACCCTGAGAAGTGGGGGAGTAAATAGCTTTCATTGGACCCAAATTCTGTTGGCGAGAAAGACCAGCTTTTGAGCTTACACAGTGTAAGTACATAGTAAAAACACCCCTAAGAATTCCAATGAAAACCTGGCTTTAATTTCCAAGTCCCAAAGCATTTTCTGTTGCCTCCTTTAGCTCAGCAGGGAGCTTCTGCTGCAGCATCGATAAAACACATTGATCACCCGGTTCAGGATCTCTTTTGTTGTCACCCCATAAATGATGGGGTTTAACATGGGCGGAATGATCACATAGAGGTTGGCCAGTAGGTTGAAAATATAACGTGGGATGATGTACCCAAACTGGTGTGGTAAAGAGGAGAAAACAGCCGGCACGTAGAACATCAGTATGACACAGACATGGGAGCCGCAGGTGCGGAGAGCCTTGAGTCGGGCTTCCTTGGACGGGAGCAGGAAGACGGCCCTGAGGATCAACCCATATGATACAGCAATGAGCACAATATCTAAACCAATTACTAAAAAAGCCACAGCTACACCATACCAGACGTGGACTGTGATGTCATTGCAGGCCACCCGGGCTAGGATCATATGCTCACAATAGGCGTGAGGCAGGAGGTTGGTTCTGCAGAACTTCAGCTGCTTCACGAGAAAGATGAGAGGAAAAATGATACAGAAACTTCTTGTGACAACTGCCAGACCCATCTTCCCGATCACAGACTTGGTTAGCACAGCGGTATATCTCAGGGGGTCACAGATGGCAACGTACCGATCAAACGCCATGGCCAATAGGATGGCCGACTCGGCAATAAAACTGGCATGGATGAAGAACATCTGGGTCAGGCAGGCAGCAAAAGAAATTTCTCCTGCTCTAAACCAGAATACAGCCAGCATCTTGGGCACCGTAGTGGTAGATAACAGCAGATCAGCAACAGCCAGCATGGACACTAATAGATACATGGGCTCATGGAGGCTTCGTTCTGTTAGTATGATGAATAGTAGGAGAGAGTTCCCAAAAAGTGATGTAACGTAAATCAGACAGAAGGGGATGGCAATCCAGAAATGAGACTCCTCCGTACCCGGGATGCCGATCAGGATGTAACTAACAGGGTCAAAAACAGTGTGATTGTCAGCTGGCATCATGTACTATCACTTGGATCTTCTATTCATTTTCCTGTAACTCACAGCAAAAGAGAAAATCAGTGAGAACTGTAGTGTCAGCTAGGACTGGAATGCATTTGTTGAGAGAATCATAGATATCATCAAAAACTTCATTGTGTGACAACTGCCTGTCGTGTGTGACCTTAAATCCAGAAACACTCTCATAATGCGGAACTGTAGTAGGAAGACACCCTGAGAGATAAGCCCTTGTATTAGAGGCCTAGCATGAGGCCTGAGGCCTGGGCTAAAGTAACGGTCAAAGTCTTGTTGATATAAAGCAAAATTAGTCTGGTAGCTAGAGGCAGGCCCTGCTCACAGAATCTGGCAAACACAGGACTGATATTTCAAAACCACACATTTCTACGACGTGCTGGGCACAGAGCACTCTCGCAAACACAATTTCAGAAGGGTTGTATCAGAACACCTCGATATCAGCCCATTCCCTAAAGATAACTGGAACATGGTTAAACATCCTAAAGATATGGTCAGGTTGACAGTGTGATGGATAGAGGTGTACGAGGTGATGGGTGGTAACCGGCTACGTCAGAGGGTGTCAATTAACTGCGTTAGAGGGTCAGTATGTAACTTGTTTGTATTGATGTATAAAATGGAGCCTGAAAGTGAGTTTCTCTGTCTAGCCTAGGGAGGAACGGAAAGTGCCACTGTTCACTGAGCTGGTCCATTATTACTGGCATACATGTATTAGTGTTCGTCTATAGTCTTCAGGATACTAGTACCATGCTTCATCGACAATAAACCTGGCTGGGTGCCTTCGTACCTTAACGGATCTTGTGGTCATTGTGTGGTTCACTCGAGGTCTGCTATGCCAACTGTCTGTTCAGAGCTGGGACAGGACACAGAGAGAACACACACACACGCAGCCGAACATTTTACCACACTGGTGACCTACAATAAGTTACGTACTGCCCCTCTGACATAATATCTCCATTCCAGAAGAGGGAAGATGGTTTGGATGGTTCTGGCCCCAGGTGAAGCAGGGCACGCCGTCCTGGTGTTGCTGTCCACAGCAGAATGTCTCCTCCGCATGTTTGCTACAGTCGCTCTCAGGGCTCAAGCAGTGACTGTGAAAGTGAGTTAAAGCAGCTACACGACTGGTTCTTCTGGCACTTACACTGGTTTCACACTCACTACTGCGCAGTCACTCCCAGTTAGTAATGGTGTGAGAACAGAACCTCTTTCAGTCACAATCCCCCCGCTGGATCCTACTGGCTCTGAGGCCTTGACCCAACCAACACTCAAGCACACGAGTAAATTCATTCACAAGTAACTCCCACTGATTTCATGAAAATGCTCACCTGAGTAAAGTTGCAAATGTTTTCAGGATTTGGTCCTAAATATGTGGGACAATCTCAATTAAGCTCTGGTCTACACTACAGACCTATATCGGGATAACTACGTTGCTCTGGGTTGTGAAAAATCCACACCCGTGAGCGACATAGATACACAGACCTGACGTCCTGCGTAGACAAAGCTACCGCCTCTCGGGGAGAAGGATTAACTACTCTGCCTGGGGAGCTCTCTGCCATCAGTGCAGAGCGTCTCCAGTAAGGCACCACAGCGGTGCAGCTGCGCTGATGCAGTATTTTAAGCCTAGCTGAGCTGGTAGCTCTGCTCCAGAGAACTACAGCTGCAGTAGTTGGAGGGGGACCAAACATCCCATTTTTAAAGGGGCAGTCCTGTATTTAAGCCCTCGTGAATGTGTCCCAACTTTTTCTTCAAACAGGCAACTTGTCCGATATTTTCAATCTCCCCCCATCCATATTAGCAGGTCCTGATGCTGGCCAGATCCCTCCTTCCCAGATGCCCGCCTACTAACGGTGAGTGGGAGAATCTAGGCCCAACGATGGGGGTGGGTGTGGAAGGATGGTGGCAGGGCAAAGATGCAGTATACTGGGCCGGCTGTTCCCCCTGCTGCCATGGTTACGTGTCACCTCTGCTGCCCACCCGTCAGCCCTTTACATACTCCTCCTCTCGCTGTCCTCTCCCTGCTTTGCCCCTTTGCCCTCCCCAACCAGCCCCACTGCTCCTCCATGTCCCCCCCAGCGGGGCACGTCCCGCTCCTAGTGCTGTGCGGAGAATCAGCCCCTCGTCAGAGCACTCAGCTCACAAGCAGCCTGGCTGGCAGGCTCCTTCCTTCCCCCACTGCCTCTGGCTGGGCCGGCGCCCCGGGAAAGCCCCAGACCCTCCGGCCCGGGGCGCTGGCCAGGAGGTGCTGAGACCTGCATGTGCCAAAGCCCTGCACAGCACTGGCCTGGGGAAGCCTCTCTGCCCCTCAGCTAAGCTCTGGAGTGGCGGGGCAGGGGAAGCGATTTCCAGACTGTTCATGCCCCCAACCTGCAGGTTTCACAGCAGCCCCAGGGCAGGGGCTTAGCACCATCTTCACCCCCCAGCCTGGATCCTGCCCCTGGGGGGGCTGGGCTGCTCTATCCTCTAGACCTCCTCCCCTGCTGAGCCACCTCTCTATCCTGGAGCACTGAAGCCCCTGCAGTCAGCTTCCCTGGGTCCTGGCGCACAATGCAGCCTTAGGGCTTAACCCCTTCCTGCCCATGGTGTAGCTAGGGGACAGGAGGTAGCTGGGTTACATCGCATGTTCAGCAGCAGCCTGGAGGTTTAGATGCCTTTTGATACTGTGCGGGCAGGAAGGGACAAGCTACTTCCAGCAAAGGGAATGCCGGGGGGCGGCGGGTTGAGGGGAGGGGAGAAGAGAAGAGATGAGCTCTGCAAAGACACGAGCCAGGTTATCTTCACAGCTGAGAATGTGAGGGAGATTCCCAACCTGAGCCATTCATTTAAGGTGAGGAATCTGAGGAACTGTCCCAGATTGAGGTGTCATTAGAAGAGGTTTTGGAACAAATTGATAAACTAAACAGCAGTAAGTCCCCAGGGACAGGTGGGATTCACCCGAGAGTTCTGAAGGAACTCAAATGTGAAATTGCAGAACTACTAACTGTAGTCCGTAACCTACCAATTAAATCACCTTCTGCACCAATTGACTAGAGGATAGCTAATGTGATGAGCATTTTTTAAAAGGGCTCTAGCGATGACCCCGGAAATTACAGGCCACTAAGTCTGACTTCAGTACCTGGCAAACTGGTTGAAATTATAGTAAAGAACAAAATTGTCAGACACAGAGATGAACATAATTTGTTGGAAAGAGTCAACATGTTTTTTCTAAATGGAAATCATGCCTCACCAATTTGCTAGAATTATTTGAGGGGCTCAACAAGCATGTTGACAAAAGGTATCCACGAGTGTACTAAGGTTTTCAGAAAGCCTTTGACAAGTTCTCACACAAGAGTCTCTTAAGCAAAGTAAGCTGTCATGAGATAAGAGGGAAGGTCCTCTCAAGGATTGGTAACTGGTTAAAAGATAGGAAACAAAGGGTAGGAATAAATGGACAGTTTTCAGAATGAAGAGAGGTAAATAGTGGTGTCCCCCAGGGATCTGTATGGGGCCCAGTCCTATTCAAGATATTCATACATGATTTGGAAAAAGGGGTAAACAGTGAAGTGGCAAAATTTGGAGATGATACAAAACTTCTCAAGATAGTTAAGTCCCAGGCAGAGTGCGAAGAGCTACAGAAGGATCTCTCAAAACTGGGTGACTGGACAAGAAAATGGCAGATGAAATTCAATATTGATAAATGCAAAGTAATGCACATTGGAAAACATAATCCCAACTATACATATAAAATGATGGGGTCTAAATTAACTGTTACCGCTCAAGAAAAAGATCTTGACATCATTCTGGATAGTTCTCTGAAAACATCCACTCAGTATGTAATGGCAGTCCAAAAAGTGAACAGAATGTTGGGAATCATTAAGAAAGGGATAGATAGCAAGACAGAAAATGTCATATTCCCTCTATATAAATCTATGGTACGCCCCGTCTTGAATACTGCATGCAGATGTGGTCACCCATCTCAAAACTTGATAAATTGGAATTGGAAAAGATACAGAAAAGGGCAACAAAATGATTAGGGTTATGGAACGGCTGCCATATCAGGAGAGATTGATAAGACTGGAACTTTTCAGCTTGGAAGAGAGATGACAAGGGGGGATATAATAGAGGTTTATAAAATCATGACTGGTGTGGAGAAAGTAAATAAGGAAGTGTTATTTACTCTTTCTTATAACAAAAGATCTAGGGGTCACCAATTGAAATTAATAGGCAGCAGGTTAAAAACAAAAAAGAGGAAGTATTTCTTTGCACAAGCCACAGTCAATCTGTGGAACTCATTGCCAGAAGATGTTGTGAAGGCCAAGACTATGGGTACGTCTTCACTTACCGGAGGGTCCGGCGGCAGGCAATCGATGTTCTGGGATCGATTTATCGTGTCTGGTTAAGACGCGATAAATCAATCCCGGATCGATCCCGGGAGTGCTCGCCGTCGACGCAGGTACTCCAGCTCCTAGAGAGGAGTACGCAGCATCGATGGGGGAGCCTTCCTGCCGCGTCTGGACCGCGGTAAGTTCGGACTAAGGTACTTCGAATTTGCGTACCTTAGTCCGAAGTGGGGGCTTAGTGGGGACCAGGCCTATAACAGGGATAAAAAAAGAACTAGATACATTCATGGAGGATAGGACCATCAATGGCTATTAGCCAGGATGGGCAGGAATGGTGTCCCTAGCCTCTGTTTGCCAGATGCTGTGATTCAGTGACAGGGGATAGATCACATGCTGATTCCCTGTTCTGTTCATTCCTTCTGGGGCACCTGGCAGTGGCCACTGTCGGTAGACAGGATACTGGGCTGGATGGACCTTTGGTTTGACCCAATCTGGCCGATCTTATGCTCTTATCCCTTCCCCGTCCCTCCTACTCCCCTGCAACTGGAAGCAGCTTCTGTCCCTTCCCTCCCGCTCTGTGCTGAAAGGCTGCTGCTGCACACATTCTGGTGTGACCCTGGCAGAAATCTGGGGGAGAGGTGGTATGTGACCTTGCATCCCCCTCCCCCCCACAGGTTGCCTTGCAAAGACACGGCGCAAGGTAGCAGAAGAGGCAGGTCCATCCCAGGGTCCCAGGCAGGCATGAAGGGCATAGCGTGCCAGAGAGAGAGGGTCAGGTCGGTTGGTCTGTGTGTGTGGGGGGGAGGGCTGTGTGTGTCACCCCTCCCTGTGTGAACCCTAAAGCCTTAAAGAGAAGAAGGTAGTTAAAAAGAATCCAGCTATGCCGTAGTTGTTTTTAACAGGGGCTCAGTCAACTTGTTGTTAATTTGAACATTTGTACTGTATAGTTCTGATTGATTGCGGTGGAACTCGCTTGAATATGGGTAATTTTACCAGGTGTCCTGTATTCAGAGTAGGGAGATCTCGTCACCCTAAGAAGCTGGAACATCGGTATCAAAGCAGCCATTAGAATCGTCTGCTCCAGGGTCCTATAGTTCGGCCATTCACACCTATGCTCCTTGAAACCAGCTAATTTCTGACAACCGGAACAGACCCAGTCCTGGGGCCCTTATGACATTAATGGAAGTGTTGCCTGAGTGAAGACCTCGGAATTTGGGGTGTAGAATATTACAGGGCCTGAGTAGATTTACACTGAACAGTCATGTAACCAAAAATGGCTCAGTCCCGGGCCCAATCAGGTCAGCAGCAAGACCCCAGTGACGTCCGTGGAAGTGGATCAGGGTAACCCAGCGACCTCTTCCTAACACAGAACCTCAGCGCAGTCACAGGAGTGTTATCTCAGTGCCCCGGCTCCCGTCCTGCCCCTGCACTCAGAGTTACACACCCCCAGTCTATCCAACCCCAGCTCAAACACTGCATAAATTTCATGTGTTTCCATTCGCCCCTTCACAGATTCATTCCATGCAAACGACTCACCAGGCTCCGGCCCCAGCTGGGGAGGAGGAATCTCTGCCTGTGACCGGGTCAGGGAGCTGCAGGCGGCGGGGAATCTGCACTGACCGGGCTGAGGTACAGGGATATTTATACTGCTGCCCTGGGAATCCCCGGGGGGGTGGGGGGGTCAGAGCCAGCACAGAGCCCCAGGGACCTGCCTCTGAGACTGGCTCAGGTGGTGAAGAGCAGCAGAGAATTAACCCTTTCCTCCTCTCACTTGTTTGATCAGATCATTTCTCCTTTTGTACGTTATTTACAAAGGTCCTTGTGACACTGAGGCCCCCAGCAAAGAGTTCCCTCTTCCTTGCAAACAGCTCACATCTCAGTCCTGACAAACTCACTACACCACACACAAGGCTTACGGAATATTTACCCATAAAGAGTAGCATGTGAGGTGTGTGCAGAAAGCTCGTAACTTGCCAAGCTTCACAACTATTGCAAAACGCATGTCTGGGTAATAGTTAACAAGTAACGTATTGATACTGATAGTGAGCTTTATGGACTTGGAGTAGAAGTTAGTCACCAGGTCATAGTGTGTCTTGGTGATGGCCATTCCAGGAGGGCGTCGTCACCCCACCCTAGTTAGCCGGGGATGTAATGCCAGGCTCAGTTCTCCACCCTTGCTCCAGCCCAAGATTATCAATGGAAAACCATTCTAGACAACTGCAAACAATGAAGGAACATTACAACAGACAGGATTGCCCTGCCTATGAACAGAAACAAAAGAAGAACAGGAGTACTTGTGGCACCTTAGAGACTAACAAATTTATTAGAGCATAAGCTTTCGTGGACTACAGCCCACTTCTTCGGATGCATATAGACTGTCTCATGATAACACAGAGTGGGGAGCGGCCGTCTGGATCCTTTCACAGAGGAGACATCTCCTGGTGCTGGGACATCTCCTGGTGCGGGGACGTTCTTATGAAAAATTGGACCCTGGAGTCAGGGGGTAACAGGTTGACTCACAGTCCTGGGAGCCGTGAGAACCATCACAGTCGTTTTTACAGACAGCCTTTAGTCTCATTTAGTGCAACCATCCTGAAAACCTATATGTGTGTGCCATGTCGTTGTAGCTCCGTCAGTCCCAGGATATTAGAAAGACAAGGCGGGGGGGAGGGAATATCTTTTATTGGACCAACTTCTGTCGGCCTGTTCACCTTGAATAGTCCCTTTGAACAGGTGCAAACTACTCACACTGAACTCTCTGTTCCACCTTGTATTTAGGAGGGACATCCTGAGTACCGTTCTCAGACCTGAATATCTGCTCCATGTCGCTCGATAGCTTGTCGCTCTCCCTGAACAGAAGTTGGCCCAATAAAATATATCACCTCCCCCGCCGCTTGTCTCGCTCTATATGTATATGTAAGATGGTAGGTGGTAGAGAGAGGGGAAATCAGGAGCTGCTCTACCTCTCATTACACAGGAACAAGAGACATGCAAGGAAAGTAGAAGGTGGCAATTAAAAACCAATACAAGGAACTACTTTCCCACAAAACAAGTAATCAAACTGTGGAACTCACTGCTGCAGGATTTTGTTGAGGCCAAAACTTTAGCAAGATTCATAAAGGGATTGGACATTTATCTGGGTATCAAAAATACCCAGAGTTATCAGACCTAATGACAACACACATTTTGGAAGGGAGAGTGACCCCCAGGGCTAAGGGTTGAAGCCAATCTCTTTTAGAGATAAGGATGGGACGCAGGCTGTGAGGGGAAGATTATCCCATATCCCCCTCATGAGAGATTTTCACAGCTTCTTCTGAAGCATATGGTGCTGGCCATGGGCTACTGAGCTAGATGGACCCGGCTCTGATCCAATCTGGTGGTTCCCATGTTCCTCAACCAAGGTGCAGAGTTGACCTGCTGCAGCCCCCAACCTGGGACACACCTCAGCCAAGATTTCAAGAGGTGCTGAGCTCTCGCATCTCCCACGCTCTGCCACTGGAGTTGCGGGTGCTCAGCGGCTGTGAAAAGCCAGATCCTGAATGACTGAAGCTCAGCATCCAAACAGGAGGGGGAGAAGCTCCAAAAAGTGTGTGTGTGTGTGGGGGGGGGGGCACCAGTGCCTGAACTGTGGCCTGCCCCCCCGCACTTCCCCTTTCCCCAAGGCCCCGACTTGCCCCGCTTCTGCCCCTGAAAACCCACCTCAACCCTCCTCCCCAAGCCGCTGCCTGCACCGCCCTTCCCCCTGAGGCCCCACCCTCACACAGCACCTTCCCCTTAGGCCCCATCCCACTCCTTCTCCCCGAGCCCCCATTCACTGCTTTCTGCCCCCTTCCTTCCTCGTCGCTCGCCCTTCTGGCTGGTAAACATTGGGAGGACTTAGCCCTCCAACTTTTAAAAGTGATGGGGCCAAGGCCCTTGGTCCCCCTCATTCCAGTGCCCCGTCGTCCCATCCTAAAACCCTTTAAATCAGCAGCCACTTTGGAAACTGTTTGCCTTCAGTGTAGGGGCCTGGACTAGATGACCCCTTGAGGTTCCTTCCAGTCCTACATGTCTAGGATTATCACTGGGTAATGTCCCCTACGGATTCCGGGTCCGGTGGGCTGTCCTGATTGCTTCTGTCTGTGAGGGGCAGAGTCAGAGAATTTGTCTTCTCAGTCTAGACTTGACTGGAAGCAATAGTAAAGGGCGCCAGGAGAGAAGGCTGCCATCGGCCTGTTTGACTCTGTCTCCACTACTGTCTGAGTGTCAGGGACCACAGGTCTTGAACATGAGTCTACAGGGCCCTTTGGCGCTAGTACGCACCTGTGACACAGTGGGTTTTTCCTCCTTATTATGTTGTACACAAGCATATTTGAGTCTTACGTTTTTGCATGAATACTGTG
The DNA here is from genome assembly GCF_011386835.1 of Chrysemys picta bellii. Taxonomy (NCBI): domain Eukaryota; kingdom Metazoa; phylum Chordata; order Testudines; family Emydidae; genus Chrysemys; species Chrysemys picta. Next base: position 353,873,537 of record NC_088791.1, read on the forward strand.
TGTGCCTCAGTTTCCCTGTGTGCTGCACCAATGACTAGGTGGTGGGACTAAGGGTGTGTGACTTTTACAGAGGCCCTCTGGGCCAGGTGAGGCGGCTCCAGCTGCCTGCAAGTAAGCGATGGCCGGTGCCCTCCGTCACCTGAGACCAAAGAGGGGGTGTGATGTTGCACTCTCCATATGCTTTATGAAAATACACTTATATATGTAAATATGATGTAACTGGAATATGCTTTATGCAAAAGGTCTCTTGTAAGGTATCATTACAAAGCTTATCATCTACTGAGTGTGTTCATCCTATTTGTTTGCATTTATTATTTCTATGTCTAAAGTTAGGAGAATAAGGCCTTGTCCACACTACACAGCTTTTAGTGACAAGACTTGGGGAGAAAACAGCTGTGCATATCTCTCTATCAGTGTTATAGAGGTTTATGAGTTTATCCTGTATAAGCTTTATACAGAATAAAACAGATTTATTTGGGGTTTGGATGCCATTGGGAAATGGGTGTCAGGGTGCTAGAGAGGTAATCTGCTGAGCTGTTTTTGGTTAAAGTCTGCAGCTTTGAGGGGTGGCCTAGACCTGGGTCTGAGTTGCAGCAGGCTGGTGTATCTGGCTCAACAAGGCAGGGTTCTGGAGTCCCAGGTGACAGTCGCAAGGAGGTCTCTGTGATCCAAACCATCACAGGGGGATGCAACCAGGTGACACTTTGCCCGGGAAGCGAGACAAAGAACAGGAGGAGGAGAAACAGGCATGTCAGACGTCGGGGCTCTGGAAGCTGGGCAGTCTGCTGTGGGGCACTCGGAGAGAGGGGAGTCCGGGGTGTCCAGCCCAGGGTCCCCCAAGATGGACTTTGCTGAAAGTCACTGATTTCTGCACTAACAAGTTCTGTTCCACATTCTGTTCCTTCGACAAATAAACCTTTTGTTTTACACGCTGGCTGAGAGTCACGGCTGACTGCAGAGTCGAGGTGCAGGGCCTTCCCGGCTTCCTCACAAACGCCTCCTTCACCCTGGGGGTTTTCACCGTGACTCGGATGATGTGGGAGTTGGCGGCGATCACTAGCAGACGAGGGTGATCTCTCCGCTCTCAGCCATGCTTAGTGAGGCTCAGGGACGGCCGAGGAGAGCCGGAGTGCAGGGGGGCTGGGTTTGCTTCACTGTGGTAATATTCTTAATCTTGTTCTTGCTATTGTGATCACAGATCTACGGGTGGGGAAGCAGAAGAAGGGAACTGACCTGCCCCTGCCCTGCGTATTTCCAGAATCCAGGCCCAAATCATGAATACCAGCCCCTACGTCTCTACTCTCCGCCAGCTGGTCTGACTGTGACATCAACAATGACATCTTTGTGAGCAGCCCCTACCTCCCTGCTCCCCAAAATGGGCAGACCCCAGAAAGATGCTGATCCATTGGAGAGGGCTCAAAGAAGAGCCATGGGAATGAGTAAAGGATTAGAAACCCTGCCTGATAGTGACAGGCTCAAAGAGAACAATCGGTTTAGTTTAACAAAGAAAAAGTTAAGTCTGTTCACAGTGTGTAAGTATCTACACAAGGAACAAACTTTTAACAATGGGCTCTGCTCCCTAGCAGAGAAAAGTTTCACACTTTCCAATGCTGGAAGTGGAAGCTAGAGACATTCAGACTGGAAATAAAAGGGAGATTTCTAACAGCGAGGGGAATTAACCATTGGAACAATTTACAAGGGTTGTGGTGGATTCTCTATCACTGATCATTGTTCAATCAAGACGGGATGTTTTTCTAAATCTTCTGCTCTGGGAATTATTTGGGGGCAAGTCTCCAGCCTCTGAGTTGCAGGGAATCAGATTGGATAAGCACAATGGTACCTTCTGGCCTTGGAAATAATGAGTCTGAGAATAATGGGGATGTGAAGCCAGCAATGGGCCAGCTCCCTGTGTTAGGCCTGGTCTACACTATGACTTTAGGTCGAATTTAGCAGTGTTAAATCGAATTAACCCTGCACCCGTCTACACAACGAAGCCCTTTACTATGAAATAAAGGGCTCTTAAAATCGATTTCTGTACTCCTCCCCAACGAGGGGAGTAGCGCTGAAATCAACATTGCCATTTCAAACTAGGGTTAGTGTGGCCGCAATTCGACGCTATTGGCCTCCAGGAGCTATCCCACAGTGCACCATTGTGACCACTCTGGACAGTAGGAATCTTCCCTGATACCAGCCACACGGTGCGGGGAGGGATAAAGCAATCATCCCAGAGAATTGGATGGGGGGAGTTAGTTTGGTTTCTGCTGCTGTACGTTAACAGGAAAACCGCAGCACTCAATGGGCTTTGCTTGGTATGTGGGAAAGGAGGGCGCTGTTTTTAGGAAGGTTGCAGAAGCCGAAAGACAGTGGCTTACCATGGCCGCATGCAAGCCGAAATCTGTTGCCCGGACCTGTGTCTGTGATCTCTAACACCAAAGCCGCAGGCACTCAATATTAAGATGTAAAATGCGACCTTCTACCGAAATCACATGTGCTATATAATGTGAATAGTGTTGTTCACAGTAAAGATTATAAGCATTGTTCTGTAAAATGTATCTTTTTAAATACTTCCCTCCCTTTTTCCCCAGCTGCAAATTTTTCAAGCCTCCCTCCTCCGTCCCGAAGGCTATCTCAGATAAGGCGGTGAAAAAAAAGGACGCGAGATGAAATGTTCTCTGAAATCATGGAATCGACCCGCAATGAAAGAGCTCTCTCGTTTCTAGTTAACTCTCCTTTCTTCTTAATTAAACAGTCTTGTTTTATTATAAGTGCTCACAAGCACCGTGTGTAATACAGGAGTGGTGATTTATGGCAAAACTGGTTGTGACATACTATAGTGATGTTCCCCTGGTATTATCTGGACTGGTGATCGCTAGGGCTCTCCAATCCTCGACTCTGGGAGCCACCCTTACCCCGCTTTGCTGTGAGAACCCCCACTCCAGGTCGGTACAAGCACAGCCTCTGGCATGTAATCTGCTCCCAGCTACATGAGTAAGCACTTTTGTACAGGTGCTGCTTGCATTGTGCAACCGAATGACACTAGCCAATATCTGCAGTCCCAGACCCAACCCCAGGAACCTCCCTCTTGCATTATCCAATTATGCACGCTGGACACGGCAAGCTTATATGAGTTCATCTGTTTAACAAAATAATTGATATGTACCAGGATTACTATCCCAAAGGGAGTCCCTGACACACTTCAAACCAAACGCACTGCTTCAGGTAGAATAAACAAACACATTTATTAACTACAAAAACTTCCAACTCGGCTCTCTGGGCTGTTTCTCTGGCTGCTGTGGCTGCTCCCAGCATGGACCTTCTCCCTGGGATGTTTCTCTGACCGCACCGGCTCTGCCTGTCATGGCTCTGCTCCCAGCTCAGCCCAGCATTCTGTTTTCTCCTTAGCTTGGCCCGCTCTGGCCCAGGCATCCCCAGCTCACACGGAGGATGGGACCCTCCTGACCTCCTCATTGGCCTTCCTGTGCTGTCAATCAGGCTGACTGGGAGTGTTGGCCTCTCCCCATTGCCCCTGGGGTCAGTCACTCTCAGAGGCCTGGTTTCCCATCGGCCATTCATTTAGGTACTGAGAGAGGGCCAATCAAAAATCCTCACTAAGTTTTACTGAGGGGCCAACAGTCCCCTTACATTCCCCTCTGCTAAAATTCTGCCACAGCCATTATATTAACACCAGCACATCTGGGCCCCATATTAACAAGATTAAGCAGCATCACTTTATATAAAAAAGCCATTAACAATCAATAAAAGAACATTTAACATCCAATGTCCACTTCTTTTTACTACACATGACAATATTCATTAAAACATCACTTAGAACAAATAACCTAATCATCTCTAGGTTTAACAGGCAGTACACCCCTGGTTGTTTTCTGGGACCTTCTTAAACCTTGTGGCTTGTTACCCAATTTTTCTATTCCCCTGTCCCCATTTTCATCAGGGTTTGGGTTTGTCCCATTGGTTTCAGTCTCCTTGGGACACACTGCTCTATCCCTCCTATGAGCCCTGATCAGACTATAAGTCCAATATTTAACTGGTCCCTATGTACAACTCTCTGAGGACCTCCTTGTCCAGTCTGGATAGTGTAAACCGGCAGTTTGGGATTGTTGTGGGTGACCACTGAACTGGTACATGTTTACCAGGTCTGTTGAGAGCCCCATTGGACTTTTCCTACTTTGGGCTGCAACTTTAGTTTTAGTGAGAGCAACTTTGCCAGCTGTTTTGGCCTGTCATGGACACCTTTCAGCCAGACATTGAAATTGGTCACCTCATCCTTAGAAAAAAAAAGATTTCTTGATGCTTCTCTGGCAGCACTCTTAAGTTAGCCATCTGCACAAGAACCAGCCCTTGGAGCACCGTTTGAACAGGAACTGGAAGCCTCATGCCATCCAGAATCATATCTTTTACCACATCAATAATCCACATCTGCATTTCCATGCATCCCGGGGCCAAGGAAACATTGCTCTGTAGGACACCAACAGCCTGCAAGAGGTGGAGGTGATCCTTTTCTTAGGATTGTTCTCATTCCCCTAAAACCTGTGCCACCCCATTCTGTATGGAAATTAGCTGATCTAAGGATATCTTCAGGGGCACTGCTAAATCCTTTAGGTGTTGACCCATTGCTTTCATTTTATTTTCAGCCACCTCCTCATTTATATATAAAGAACTCCTACCCCAAAACCATCTGTTCCTAAAATATCCCTTTCCTTTCAATCCATATGAGGTCTGGGAATATCATGAAGTTTTATCCAATTCCTCAAGCCCTTATACTGTGATAGAATACACTTTCCATAGTGGGGTTCTATTACTGAAATATTTGACAACGTAAGATCCACAATTACCTTCTTCAGGGTGTGGGTTGGATTAATTACCAATTGGTCCTTTATGTTGGTTTCAACCACATATGCTGCAGTTTAATTATTTACAAGTAGTTCCAAAATCCACACCTCCATGCATTTTACTCCATGGGGTTCCTGAAGGAGCCATTTCCCTCTCATAATGGGTTACATAGAATCATAGAATCATAGGACATTAGGGTTGGAAGAGACCTCAGGAGGTCATCTAGTCCAATCCCCTGCTCAAAGCAGGACCAACACCAACTAAATCATCCAAGCCAGGGCTTTGTCAATCTGGGCCTTAAAAACCTCTAAGGATGGAGATTCCACCACCTCCCTCAACACCCTCATCGTGAAATAGTTCTTCCTAATATCCAACCTAGACCTCCACCCCTACCACTTGAGACCATTGGTCCTTGCTGTGTCATCTTCCACCCTAAAAACAGCCTAGCTTCTTCCTCTTTGGAAATCCTTTCAGGTATGTGAAGGCTGCTATCAAATCCCCCATCCCTGCTCGCTATTCTCTTCTGCAGACTAAATAAGCCCAGTTCCCTCAGCCCCTCCTCATAAGTCATGTGCCCCAGCCCCCGATCTTTTTTGTTGCCTTCCGCTGGACTCTTTCCAATTAGTCCACATCCTTTGCCTTTCTAATCTTGCCCCTGCATTCCTATGTTGTTTGCCTATATTCATCCTTTGTAATCTGTCCTAGCTTCCATTTTTTATATGACTCCTTTTTATTTTTTAGATCGTGCAAGATCTCGTGGTTTAGCCAAGGTGGTCTTCTGCCACATTTTCTATCTTTCCTAACCAGCGGAATAGCTTGCTTTTGGACCCTTAATAGTGTCCCTTTGAAAAACTGCCAACTCTCCTCAGTTGTTTTTCCCCTCAGTCTTGATTCCCATGGGACCTTACCTATCAGCTCTCCTAGCTTACCAAAATCTGCCTTCCTGAAATCCATTGTCTCTATTTTGCTGTTCTCCCTTCTACCCTTCCTTAGAATTGCAAACTCTATGTTTTCATGATCACTTTCACCCAGGCTGCCTTCTACTTTCAAATTCTCAACGAGTTCCTCCCTATTGGTTAAAATCAAGTCTAGAACAGCTTTCCCCCTAGTAGCTTTTTCAACCTTCTGAAATAAAAAGTTGTCTGCAATGCAGTTCAAGAATTTGTTGGATAGTCTGTGCCCAACTTATATCCGGAAAGTTGAAGTCCTCCATCACCACCAAATCTTGGGCTTTGGATGATTTTGTCAGTTGCTTAAAAAAAGGCTCATCCACCTCTTCCACCTGGTTAGGTGGCCTGTAGTAGACTCCTGTAGCATGACATCTCCCTTGTTTTTTTACCCCTTTTAGCCTAACCCAGAGACTCTCAACACTTCTGTCTCCTATGTCCATCTCTACCTCAGTCCAAGTGTGTACATTTTTAATATATAAGGCAACACCTCCTCCCTTTTTCCCCTGTCTATCCTTCCTGAGCAAGCTGTACCCATCCACACCAACATTCCAATCACGTGTATTATCCCACCAAGTTTCAGTGATGCCAACAATGTCATAGTTGTCTTTATTTATTAGCACTTCCAGTTCTTCCTGCTTATTCCCCATACTTCTCGCATTTGTATACAGGCATCTAAGATACTGGTTTGATCTTTCCTCCCAGTTTTGTCCTGACCCTCCTTTCTCTCTGCCAATATAGCCCACACTCCCTCTCATTTCCGACCCATCTCCCCGGTCTCCATGTTCCCCACTTACCTGTGGGCTTTGCTCACCTGTCCCCGTCGAACCTAGTTTAAAGCCCTCCTCACTAGGTTAGCCAGTCTGTGTCCAAATAGGGTCTTTCCCCTCCTCGAAAGGTGAACGCCATCTCTGCCTAGCAGTCCTTCCTCGAATAGCATTCCATGGTCTAGGAAGCCAAAGCTCTCCTGACGCCACCATCTTCGCAGCCAGGCATTCACCTCCATGATGCATCTGTCTCTGCCCGGGCCCCTACCTTTGACAGGAAGAATTGAAGAGAATACCACCTGCGCTCCAAACTCCTTCACCCGTACTCCCAGAGCCCTGTAGTCACTCTTGATCCGCTCAGTGTCACACCGCGCAGTATCATTTGTGCCCACATGGATGAGTAGCATGGGTTAGTACTCAGAGGGCTGGATAATCCTCGACAATGCCTCCGTAATGTCTCGGATACGGGCTCCGGGCAGGCAGCATACCTCCCGAGATGAAATGTCAGGGCGACAGATGGGCGCCTCTGTCCCCCTCAGCAGAGAGTCTCCGACCACCACTACCCTACGTTTCCTATTCGCAGTGGTGGCAGCAGACCTCCCAGCCTTAGGGGTACGAAACTTCTCCTCCTTTATTGTAGGGAGTGATTCCTTCTTTCCTGTATCAAGAAGAGCATAACGGTTACCTATTACCACGGCAAGAGGGTTCGGAGCAGGGGTGGAGCACTGCCTGCTGCCAGAATTAACCAGCTGCCAGTGTCCACTCTAAGCCATCTCCTCCTCCACCAGTGGTGTATCAGCAGTCCCGTGTACTGGGACAGCCACCTCAGCTGTCTCCACATGGACACTGTCGAGGAATTGCAAACAATTTATGAATTTATCCTGTATAAGCATTATACAGGGTAAAACAGATTTATTTGGGGGTTGGACCCCGTTGGGAGTTGGGCCTCTGAGTGTTGGACACAGGGACACTTCTTAAGCTGTTTTCAGTTAAGCCTGCAGCTGTTGGGGGATGTGATTCAGACCTGGTTCTGGGTTTGTAACAGGCTAGCGTGTCCGGATCAAACCAGACAGGGTTCTGGAGTCCCAAGCTGGCAGGGAAAATGGGTTAGAAGTGGTCTCAGCACATCACTTTGAAGTTCCCATGGGGTTTTCTGTGATCCAACCGATCACAATACCAATCTGGGCTCCCTTTCACACTGTGAGTTTATGGAAGCCGCTATCCTCTCTAGGTCTTGCACTTATACAGCCTGTCAAGGCTGCTTCCCCACTCTGAACTTTAGGGTACAAATGTGGGGGCCTGCATGAAACTTCTAAGCTTAACTACCAGCTTAGATCTGGCCTCCTGCCACCACTCTCAAAGTGCTAATTCCCTTCCCTGTGTAGCCTTGGGAGACTCTTCACCAATTCCCTGGTGAATACCGATCCAAACCCCTTTGATCTTAGAACAAGAAGAAATTAACCATCCCCCCTCCTTTCTCCCACCAACTCCTGGTGGATCCAGATCCAACCCCCTTGGATCTAAAAACAAGGAATAGTCAATCAGGTATTAGGAAAAAGGCTTTTAATTAAAGAAAAGAAAGGTAAAAGAAAACCCTCTGGGAGAGATTAGCATACTGGCTACTCTCACAGACAACAGGTTCCAAACACAGGGGATGTTCCCCTGGGCAAACCCTTAGTTACACACAAAAAATACCCAATTTGACTGTTCCTCTAATTGGACAAGACAGGTTACAAAGAAATAAACATAAACCTATTTATTTCCTTCACTAATACTCACTACTTAAGAAGAGGCTGAATTCTGGAGCTTTCCCACTCCGGTCCAAACTGAAACTTAACAGACAAAGGGAACTTTCCTTTCCCTTTGAACCATCTGGTCCTCCCATTGGTTCCTCTGGTCAGGTGTCAACTAGGCTAGGTGAACTTCTTAACCCTTTACAGGTAAAAGAGGCATTAACCCTTGACTATCTGTTTATGACATGCCCCCCAAATCTCAGACAGTGTTGGACCGCATTGGCTGTGATTTCTTTCTAAACTTTAGAATAAACATATTAAAAAAACACATGCACCCTTACATATCAAGGATGATTTTAACCAGTTGATTCTGGGAAACTTTCACGGGAGAGTGCATCAGCCACTTTGTTAGAAGCTCCTGAAATGTGTTGAATTTCAAAGTCAAAGTATTGAAGAGCTAAACTCCACAGAAGAAGTTTTTTGTTTTTTTTCCTTGGTGCTATGAAGCCACGTTAGCGCAGCATGGTCAGTTTGTCGTTGGAAACGCCGTCCCCAAACGTACGGGCGCAGCTTTTCCAGCGCGTACACAATGGCATAGCATTCTTTTTCACTGATTGATCAATGGCTTTCCCTCTCAGGCAGTTTCTTGCTGAGAAACACGACAGGATGGAATTCTTGATCCGGTCCTTCCTGCATTAAAACTGCTCCCACACCACACTCGGATGAATCTGTGGTTACTAGGAATGGTTTGTCAAAGTCTGGGGCCCTTAGCACAGGGTCAGACATGAGTGTCGCCTTAAGCTGGTTAAAGGCCTTTTGACACTCATCAGTCCACTGAACTGCATTTGGCTGTTTCTTTCTGGTTAGGTCTGTCAGTGGGGTGGCGATTTGGCTGTAGTGTGGTACAAATTGCCTAAAATATCCGGCCAAGCCTAAGAAGGATTGGATCTGTTTCTTTGACTTTGGAACTGGCCACTTTTGGATAGCATCCACTTTGGCCTGTAGGGGATTTATAGTTCCTTGACCCACCTGGTGCCCCAGGTAAGTTACTTTGTTTTGGCCTATTTGACACTTTTTAGCTTAACAGTTAGTCCTGCCTGCCTGATGCGCTCAAAGACTTTTTCCAGGTACTCCAGGTGTTCTACCCATGAATCAGAAAAAAATGGCCACATCATCGAGGTAGGCAACTGCAGATTCTCCCAATCCTGCTAGGAGACCATCTACAAGTCTTTGGAAGGTGGTGGGTGCATTTTGCAGCCCGAAAGAGAGTACATTGAGTTCATCCACCCCTGCCTGGGTGACATAGACTGACCTTTCCTTGGCGGGTTCATCTAGTGGTACTTGCCAGTACCCCTTGGTTAAGTCTAAGGTAGAGATGAATTGGGCATGTCCCAATTTCTCCAATAGCTCATCTGTGCGTGGCATTGCATAGTTGTCAGGACGAGTTACAGCATTTAGCTTACGGTAGTCCACGCAAAAGTGTATTTCCCCATCTGGTTTGGGAACTAGAACCACTGGAGATAACCATGCACTGTTAGAGGGGCGGATTATACCCATCTGTAGCATGTCCTGGATCTCCCTTTGTATAGCAGTTTGGTCATGAGGTGACTCCTGGTAGGGTGGGGTTCTAATAGGGTGAGCATTACCTGTGTCAATGGAGTGATATGCCCATTCGGTCCATCCTGGGGTGGCTGAGAACATTGGCGGAAAGTTAGTGCACAGCTCCTTGATCTACTGTCGCTGCAGACATCCAAGGGTTGCGGAGAGGTTCACCTCTTCCACGCCACCGCCATTTTTTCCTTTGTAGTAGACACCTTCAGGCCACTCAGCATCATCTGTTTCTGGGCTGTAAACTGGAAAATCTTTAATTCTCTGGAATAAAAGGTATACCTTAGGCTTTATGTTGGAGGTGGGGGATGCTATGAGATAGTTAACAGCTCCTAGACGCTCCTGGACCGTGAATGGTCCTTCCCACAACGCTTCCCTTTTATGGGCCTACAGCGCCTTTAAGACCATGACTTGGTCTCCTACTGTGAAGGACCGTTCTTGGTAAAATTTATCATACCAGGCCTTTTGCTCTTCCTGAGTATCCTTTAGGTTTTCTTTAGCAAGAGCTAAAGAGTATCGGAGGGTGCTTTGTAGGTTGCTTACAAATTCTAGAATGTTAGTTCCTGGAGAAGGCATAAACCCCTCCCATTGCTGCTTCACCAACTGTAATAGCCCCTTAAGCTCGCGGCCATACAAAAGTTCAAATGGTGAAAACCCTAAACTGGGATGTGGTGCAGCCCTGTAGGCAAAAAGCAACTGCTGCAACACTAGGTCCCAATCATTGGCGTGTTCATTTAAGAATTTACATATCATGGTCCCCAAAGTTCCATTAAACCTCTCCACCAGGCCATTGGTTTCATGGTGGTAAGGGGTGGCAACCAAGTGATTCACCCCATGAGCTTCCCACAGGTTTTTCATGGTCCCTGCAAGGAAATTAGTTCCCGAATCTGTAAGGATGTCGTGGGGCCAACCTACCCTGGCAAAAATGTCTGTTAATGCCTGGCACACACTTTTAGCCCTGGTGTTGCTTAAGGGTACTGCTTTCGGCCATTGGGTAGCAAAATCCATGAAAGTCAATATGTACTGCTTTCCTCTGGGTGTCTTCTTTGGGAAAGGAACCAGAATATCCACAGCTACTCCCTGAAATGGGACCTCAATTATGGGTAGTGGCTGGAGAGGGGCTTTGACCTGGTATTGGGGCTTTCCCACTCATTGGCACACCTCACAAGACCAGACATAATTGGCAACCTCCTTGCCCATTCCTTCCCAGTGGAAGGAATTCCCCAACCGGTCTTTGGTTCTGTTCACCCCAGAATGGCCACTTGAATGATCATGGGCTAAGCTCAAGAGCTTTACCCGATACTTAGTGGGAAGTACCAACTGTCTTTGAGGATGCCAGTCTTCCTGGTGCCCACCAGAAAGAGTCTCCTTGTATAAAAGTCCTTATTCTACTACAAACCGGGATCACTTAAAAGAGCTGAGAGGCGGTGGGGTGCTCCGCGCTTCCGCCCAAGCTTTCTGAAGGCTGTCATCTGCTTCCTGCTCGGCCTGGAACTGTTCCCTTGATGGTGGAGACATCAGTTCCTCCTTGGACTGTGGACTGGGGCTTGGTCCCTCTGAAAGCGATGCAGGTGCTGGGGCTGTTTCCGTTGACTGTGAACCGCTCCCCACTGGTGCACTATGTGGTATCTCAGGCTCTGGCTGAGCCTCTTGGGTAGGATTATCTACTGTTTCTGCCAGTTCAGGCTCGCTAGTGCCCTCTGGCGTTGGAGTTGTAGACGTGTTTGCAAATGCTGTACTAAGTGCTGGCAATGGTTCTGGTGCTGGTTGTGTTGCCAGTTCCGGTTCTGGGACTGGCTTTGGCTGGGTCTCTGGGATTTCTATCCACTACGGCTGTTGCAGTCGTTGGCAGGGGATCCGGTTCCACCACCTCTGACTGGGTGTGGTAACCCAGACGGGGCCCTGGTGGACGGTTCAGGAACAGGGATGGGTGTGAAAGCTTGGTTAGCCTGGCTGCAGGTGACCATTCCCACCCTCTTGGCTAGCTTCACATGGTTTGCCAAGTCTTCCCCCAGCAGCATGGGAATGGGATAATTGTCATAAACTGCAAAAGTCCACATTCCTGACCAGCCCTTGTAGTGGACATGCAACTTGTCTGTAGGCAACGTTACAGAGTGTGACATGAAGGGTTGAATTGTCTCTGTAGCCTCCGGGTTGATGAGTTTGGGCTCCACTAGGGATTGGTGGATAGTTGACACTTGTGCCCCGGTGTCCCTCCATGTGATAACCTTCTTTCCACCCACTCTCAAGGTTTCCCTTCCCTCCGAGGGTATGAGAGAGGCATCTGGGCCTGGGGATCTTTGGTGTGATTGTGGTGTAATGAACTGTAATTGGTTGGGTTTCTTGGGGCAGCGGGCCTTTATATGTCCCAGTTCATTACATTTAAAACATTGCCCTGCTAAGGTATCACCGGGGCGATGTTGGTTGGTGGAGACTGGTGTGGTGGGGTGAGAAGGCATCGGGGGTTTTCCTTGGGATGTGGGTGGGGCCTTGGGTTGTCCCTGGTGGTAAGGTTTTGTTTTGGGTTGTCCCTTCTGATATTCGCTCCAACTGCTACTAGTTTTTTTCTTTTCTGCCACCTCCACCCATTTGTCTCCAATCTCCCCCGCCTCAGTTACAGTTTTGGGCTTCCCATCTAGGATGTACCTTTCTATTTCCTCAGGAACACCCTCTATGAACTGCTCCATTTGCATTAGGAAGGGCAACTCTTCTGTAGATTTAACACTTGCTCCTGATATCCAGGCATCCCAATTTTTCCCAATGTGGTAGGCATGTCGGGTAAATGACACGTCTGGTTTCCACCTTAGGGCTCTGAACCGCCGAGGGGCATGCTCAGGTGTTAGCCCCATTCTGATTCTGGCCTTGTTTTTAAAATGTTCATAACTGTTCATGTGTTCCTTAGATATTTCAGCCGCCACCTCTGCTAAGGGTCCACTAAGCTGCGGCCTCAGCTCTACGTTGTACTGGTCTGTAGTGATGTTATACCCAAGGCAAGCCCTTTCAAAATTTTCTAAGAAAGCCTCAGTATCATCACCTACCTTGTAGGTGAGGAATTTTCTGGGATGGGAAGCAGTACCTGGAGAGGGGTTGCTAGGGTTGGCTGGTATATCCGGCCTAGCCTGTGCTAATTCCAGTTCATGCTTCCTCTCTCTTTCTCTCTCCTCCATAGCTCCCTTGTGGGCAGCCTCCTCTGCCTTTATTTCTATTTGTTTTAATTCCAGCCCTCTCTTATATTTGTTTTCTTTTTCTGTTGCTTTCTATTTTCCAAAATAGAAAACAGTTCTATTTTGTTAGCTGCTTCACTGGTAGTCATTTTCCTGCTTTCTTGTGCTGGGCCGCTCCCCTCTGCAGTTCACTGAAACTGGGATGCACTCAGCTCAGGGCTGCTTAGTTAACAGAGACTTTTTAAGTAGCTATACCCGAGAGGTAGGAAGGAAAGGGTAGGTCTACACTTACCCGGTAGTTCAGCGGCGAGCGATCGAACTTCTGGGTTCAACTTATCGCGTCTTGTCTGGACGCGATAAGTCGAACCCGGAAGTGCTCGCCATCGACTGCGGTACTCCAGCTAGATGAGAGGAATACCGTGGAGTCGACGGGGGAGCCTGCCTGCCGCGTGTGGATCGAGGTAAGTTCGAAGTAGGGTACTTCGAATTTCAGCTACGTTATTCACGTAGCTTAAGTTGCGTACCTTAGTTCGAATTAGGGAGTTAGTGTAGACATGGCCAAAAAAAAAACAATTCAGCTTGTAAATTCCTTTTGCCAGCTGCTTGCTCACTGCATGAACCCTTCTCTTAACAAAGACCCTTGTTAAAAAAACTTTACTCCTCTGCCTTCAGGCAAGGATGAGATAAGATATGCATCTACCTTCAGCTCTGCTAGAAAGCAGCTAGAAAGGAGAAAAAAAATCTTACTGGCTTTTGGTTTAAAATGATCCCACCTCTCTGCCACCATGTCAAGCTTCCTTCCCCACTCTGAACTTTAGGGTACAAATGTGGGGGCCTGAATGAAAACTTCTAAGTTTAACTAGCAGTTTAGACTGGTCCGCTGCCACCACTCCCAATGGGCTAACTCCCTTCCCTGGGTAGCCTTGAGAGACTCTTCCACCAACTCCCTGGTGAACACTGATCCAAAACCACTTGGATCTTAAAAAAAGGAGGAATTAATCATTCCCCCCCCCCATTCCCTTTTCCCCCACCAATTCCTGGTGAGTCCAGATCAATCCCCTTGGATTTCAGAACAAAGAAAAATCAATCAGGTTCTTAAAAAGAAACACCCTAGCAAAAGGTACATTTACAAGTTGAGAAAACAAAGATAAAACTAACATGCCTTGCCTGGCTGTACTTACAAGTTTGAAATATGAGAGACTTGTTCAGAAAGATTTGGAGAGCCTGGATTGATGTCTGGTCCCTCTTAGTCCCAAGAGCAAACTCCCCCCCCCAAAAAAGAGCACAAACAAAAGCCTTCCCCCCACCAAGATTTGAAAGTATCTTGTCCCCTTATTGGTCCTTTGGGTCAGGTGTCAGCCAGGTTACCTGAGATTCTTAACCCTTTACAGGTAAAAGGATTTTGGAGACTCTGGCCAGGAGGGATTTTATAGTATTGTACACAGGAGGGCTGTTACCCTTCCCTTTATAGTTATGACACATGTCTTACACAATTTGGATACAACAGGAGATTAACTGAAAACATAAAAAATATTAGGATTACAAACAGGATAGTCAGGGCTCCCTGAAACAACCAGCTTTCTACGCCAGAGAAATTGAACAGGTTACTTAGACACTTCCATAAAGAACTCGGCTCTTCATGGGGAAGATATGCGATTTGTTTTAAGTGGCTAGCACGATTTATTACCTCATTGGTGTTGTCAGGTACATACACACAACATTATTTTCCAATGAGAGCACAGGTTCCTTCTTTGGCCAGCAGCACTATGTCCAATGCCTGACGATTTTGGAGGGCCAGCTGTCAAACCACCCCTGTTTCTTTGGCCAGGGCTCTTAAATTTTCTTCGGTTTTATTTGCCATTATTTTAGCTACTGCTTGTAACCTCAAGAGCCTTTTTGCATGGTGTATTACTCCCCCGGTGGGATAAAGGAACTGCCAATGGCCTTTTTCCAAGTTAAGGGGCTTATGTTATTTACATACCATTGGGCATCTGATAAGACCCTTTTTTTTTTGTCTGAAATTACAGAGGCGTTCTCCTGGGAAGGACCCTAGCACTCGGAATTGTGGGAAGAGTCGGGAGGGATAACAGATACCTGACCAGTTAGCTGGTAATGCAGTATAAGCTTTGGTCCCACAAACCCAATGATGGCCTATTAAGACTGGGAAAAGTCAGTTGCATTCATTTGTCACATAGGTGCCTGCAAAGGAGGAGTAATATCCCCCAAAGGGCACATGGTAATTCTCCTTAGGAGGAGTGGTGTTATTTGAATGGCATTGAAAGACTGTATTGTTTTCACTAAGGTTACTGTAGGGGGAACATGAGATTGATTTCTCTGTTTGATCCCAGGTTGAGAAAAAAGTCATATCCCTATACCTGATCCACCACTTTTTAGTTTTGTTCTAATAATACCATACACCATTGGCCACAATATGCTGAAGGCAACAGCTCCTTCTCAGATCCAGCCCTGTCCCATTACACACCCAACACCAATGACCTTTTCCCTCCACCACACTTATCCATTTAGGTACATTTATTCCCACCGTTTCCCAAGTGTCATTGCTGTTCCATGTTTTGTTAAATTGACGAGGTCCTCCAGTGAGTCTGGGGAATTGAGTGGGATTGCCAGGACAGTAACACCAGCTTGAGAGTGGGCTGGGATGTGGCTGCAGACCCAGCAATTAGAGATATTAAGGGTCTGAGCTATCCACACTTGTTGCTGGATAAAAGAATTTTCATTGTGGACTTCCTAGACCTTAAGACACCAGCAGCCGAGGAACAGGCACCACCAGAGGCACACATTAGAGGCAAGGCCCTTCTGTCCCAGACAACCTGAACTGAGGGAATCGCAGTCATGGTTTCATGTCCACCAGGCAGCAGGCGCTAGGCTCACTACTGCTTCTTCTTCGGCCTTGCTTTAGGTCATCGTCTGCTTCTGGCATCCCTTACGAGAGTGTAGATTGTAAGGTATTGCAGACTGTTTCTCTACGTCTTCTTCTGGAGTTAAAATTGACTCTGCGTGGTCCTGAGGTGATGATTGGTTCACTGGGGGTGGTGCCTTCTTACACGGCGAAGCATGTATCCACGCTGCGATGCCAGATAGTTTAACAGCCCTCTGGGTAGTAAGCAGTACCTGATGAGGACCCTTCCACCGGGGTTCCAAGGCGTGTTTTCGATGATGCTGCCATATGTAGACCCAGTCACCTGGTTCGAGGTCGTGGCAAGCATCAGAGTTGGGTTCCGGCGGCCAGGCGACTCGAACCTGTGAATGGAAGTGACTTACGGCTTGCATTAATCCCTTTCAATATTGAAGGAGCGTACTGTGCGTCAAGTTCAAATCTGGGTCTAGAGTAATGGTAGCCATAGCTCGCACAGGGCATTCCATAACAATTTCAAAAGGACTCAATTTATGTCTTTGGGATGGAGTGGATCGCATTTCCATAAAGGTCAGTGGTAAAGCTGCTGGCTACCTTAACCCTGTAGAGTAACAAATCTTAGCAAGCTTATTCTTAAGTACACCATTTCGTCTTTCACTTGCACCTGCACTCTGTGGGTGGTAGGGACAGTGCAGCAGATGTGTGATATGTAATATACGATTCAAGTGCTGAACAAGTTGTCCGCAAAATTTGTACCCTGGGTACTGGACAGAGTGGGAGGAATTCCCTTGGCAGGCATAATATGATTTAACAAACATTTGGCAACAGACAGTGAGTCAGCCTTGCGACAAGGAAAGGCTTCAATCCAACCAGAAAATAAACATACCGTAACTAAAATAAATTCATATTGTTGACTCTTAGGCATTTGTACAAAATCAAGTTGCCAATGTAAGAATGGTGCCTGGGGCAGGCCCCGGAACCCCTGAGACACTTTTCCAGGTTTACCAATATTGTGGCTTTGGCAAGTGGTACAGGCGGCACAGTGGCGGGCTGAAAAAGAGCTGAAATGGGGGGCCCAGCATCCTTGTCAAGGCTGTATCTCCACTTTGAACTTTAGGGTACAAATGTAGGGGCCTGCATGAAAACTTCTAAGCTTAACTACCAGCTTAGCTCTGGTCCCGCTGCCACCATTTCCAATGGATTCCCTCCCTGGGAAGCCTTGAAAAACCTTCACCAATTCCCTGGTGAATACAGATCCAAACCCCCTGGATCTAAAACAAGGAAAAATTAACCATTCCCCTCCTTCCTCCCACCAACTCCTGGTGAATACAGATCCAACCCCCTTGGATCTAAAAACAAGGAAAAATCAATCAGGTTCTTAAAAAGAAGGCTTTTAATTAAAGAAAAAGGTAAAAATCATCTCTGTAAAATCAATATGGAAATTAACCTTACAGGGTAATCAAACTTAAAGAGCTCAGAGGACTCCCTCTAGTCTTAGGTTCAAAGTACAGCAAACAAAGATAAACACTCTAGTAAAAGGTACATTTACAAGTTGAGAAAACAAAGGAAAACTAACACGCCTTGCCTGGCTATTTACTTACAAGTTTGAAATAGGAGAGATTTGCTTAGAAAGATGTGGAGAACCTGGATTGATGTCTGGTCCCTCTCAGTCCCGAGAGCGAATGCCAAACCCAAAACAAAGAGCACACACAAAAGCCTCCCCCGCCCCAAGATTTGAAAGTATCTTGTCCCCTTCTTGGTCCTTTGGTCAGATGCCAGCCAGGTTACCTGAGCTTCTTAACCCTTTACAGGGAAAAGGATTTTGGAGTCTCTGGCCAGGAGGGATTTTATAGTACTGTACACAGGACAGCTGTTATCCTTCCGTTTATAGTTATGACAATCCTGCCTTAGTTACAGCAGAGACCATTCCCTTCTTTCCGACATGCGAAACACCATGTAGCAGGGCAGATAGAGACAGGTAGAGTGAAAAGGGGGACTCAAATGTGACGGTAGGTGAACGCCTAAGGGAATCAGGATGTAGAGAGCAACCTTGGACAGCCCAAGAGTCTTTTGCAGCTTGTGGGGCAGAGTCTTCGAGCAGAGTGAGGTTAGTGAGGGACGGCGGTGGTATAGAAACAGAAAGGGAACCTGGAATTGCATCTGGGAAGGTTCTATGGCAGCAGCATGTTTAGCAGAGGTGCCAGCAAATGTGTTACCTGTACAGTTCTCCCAGTCATCGCAAACCCAGCCATCTATGTTTCTAATCCCCCAAAACTATTACCTGTCTCCCCGTGTGTAGAATCCCCTCTACAAGATGGAGTTTTTGAGTCACCTAGGCAAGTCACATGTCGATGAATGACTTAATTCTCTACAGGAACATTCCCAGGAAAACTCAGATGAGGATTGGTGTCTATTAAAGTCTATTGTCAGCTTAAGTGATTCTTCATTGGGCAATTACTGAGAAAAGTCTTTTCTCAAGAAGCTGACCAAATGCTTCACTGATCCTACTTAAAATCAAACAAGTACACAGCCAATATTCATAACTTCGAATACAAAAATGACACATGCATACAAATAGGATGAATAGATTCAGTAGATCATAACCTTTGCAGAGATATGTTACATGACATATGTAGCATAAAACATATTCCAGTTATGTCATATTTATAATCCTAAGCATATTTCTGAAAAGCATTGTGGAGTGCAACGTCACAGCCTGGCTCAGGGCAAAGGTCTCCCAGCCCATCCCCATTGCTGGGAGCCTGCCGGACTTTATAGCTGAGATTTAGGGCCCACAAGCTGTATGATGCTCAGGCTTGCTCACCTCCCACCCAACCCTGCACCCAACCCTCAGTTGCTTTTATAGGTCTTCCTGGATTCCCGCTCTGCTCCTGATTGTCCTATTGGCCTCAGTGCTGCATAAACTGCAGGCTACTTGTCAGGCTGCAGCAGCTCCTGTCCCAGACCCGGAGCAGAGGGAACTCAGCTGGGGGCTGGAGGGAGGGAGGTGGAGATGATCCATCAAGTGAGTGGGGATGGGGAGAAGAGCAGTGAGCAACAAGGGTGAGCTTTGGAGGAAAATGCAGAACCGAGGCAGGGCCTTGCTGGAAGAAGTAAAAGGGGGCAGGGCCTTGGGGGAATAGGCAGGGCCAGGCACAGGCCCTCCGGGGTCCAGTTAAAATCAATTAGAAAGGTGGGAACCCTTTGTTAATAACACAGACCTATTCCCCAGTCTGTCATGTTGACACAGCACAGTAAGTCCAGAAAAGGATTCAATGTCACTTTGACTGTCTAGTAAGGGATTCAGGGAAGAGAGCCCAGCACCATCTCACCAGCCAGCTCTGAATGCAGGTCAGTCTGACAGCTAGAGCACCAGGATTAAAATTCAGATGTGTTTATGACTAAAGAGCTGGAGCAGCCTGTCCTGGATCTGTTTGGTCCTCACCCCATAGATGATGGGGTTTAGCGTGGGGGGCACCAGGAGGCTCACGTTGCCAATGAGAACACGGAAATACAGGAGCACATTGTGGCCAAACCGGTACGTGAGGGAGGAGAAGAGACCTGGGATGTAAAAGACTAAGATGGAACAGAGATGGGAGCTGCAGGTCCCAAAAGTCTTGAGATGGGCATCCCTTGTGGGAAGACTGAAGATGGCCCTGAGGACCTGGATATAGGACACAGCAATTAAAACCATATCGAGACCCTTCACACAGAATAGCACAAAGAGGCCATAGTAACTACTGATGCGGGTATCAGCACAAGCCAGCTTCACCACAGCTATGTGCGTGCAGTGTGTGTCAGGGATGATGTTGCTTTTGCAGTATGGCCATTGCCTCGTCAGGAGGGGATAGGGCAGTATGAGCATGCCACTGCACAACACCACAGCCAGGCCAATCTTAGCCACCATGGGGTTTGCCAGGGTGGTGGAATGTCTCAGGGGATTGCAGATGGCCACATAGCGATCAAAAGCCATGGCCACGAGAATCCCAGACTCCACCACTGTGAAGCAGTGAATGAAGTACATCTGGGTGAAACAGGCACTGAAATCGATCTCCCTGGAATTAAACCAGAAGATGCTCAGCATTTTGGGCAGCATGGATGTAGAAAGGACCAGGTCCGTGATGGCCAGCATGCAGATGAAATAGTACATGGGGGCACCGAGCCTCGGCTCCCTCTTCACGACAAACAGGATGGTGAAGTTCCCCAAGATGGCTGTGACATACATGGTGCAGAAGGGGATGGAGAGCCAGACATGGGCTGCCTCCAGGCCAGGAATGCCCAGCAGAATGAAGGTGGAGGGGTTGGTGAAGTCGGTTGTGTTGGAATCTCGCATGGAGTAGGGGAGATGGTGTCCAACTCTGAGGCAATACGGTGTCTCCTGCATGTACCGTATGTTCCCCTGACTTCCTGTATGTGCCAAGGGCCTAGGGTTATGGTCGCAGTACAAATACCTAGATGGAGAGACAATGTTAATATGCTACACTACATGCACTACTGGAAGCTGTTCTCAAGGGTGAAGCAAATTTTTAACTCTTCACACATAGAAAAATGACATTTTCACTATTCAGAGAAATAAATTATCAACAACTGACCATACTAATGCCAATTCCATATTTTATGGTGTTCCGTACATCAAGAATTCCTACATATCTTGGTATGGGAAACCTTAATAGGCAGCAGTGGGAAACATGAGTGTGGATCCTTGCTATTCATCATTGTTCCTTAATACAATGAAACCCAGGCTAGAGAGTCCATTCTGCAGGGCGTTCCCCATTCACCCTATTGTTCAAAATCTAACAGTGGAAAAGAAACAAAGCTTTGACAAAACATGTACCAGAGGGAAGAAACTAGAAAAAAACGCAACTAGAAAGAAAACCCAACAAACAAAACCCCAAACAAACCCAACTAGAAACAAACTCAGGGAAAAGACCTGGCGTCATTGATAGGAGCTCCATGAAAACAGTTACTCATTCACAGCCATGGTGAAAATAAAGACAATGTTTGTATGCCTAAGCAATGGGATGAAGAATAACCTGCTCTGGACACGTGCTCAGTTGTGGACACTCAGTCTCTATGAAGGATATAGTAGATAGAAAGGGGATTTCTGAGACAGGCTATGAGAAAGGGGGAGGCTGCCATATGCGGACAGACTGAAAAGTCTGGGACTGTTTAGTTTAGAGAAGAAACAAAGAAGGGGGTATATGATAGAAGAGAGCCAAATGAAGAAAGAACTGATTACATTCAAATGGACAAACACAGAACAGTTCCCAACCAGTAACATCTATAGACACTTAATTTTTCAAAAGGGCTAATATTCCCAAAGGAGATGCAAAATAGCAATAAACTGATTGGGAGGAAAAAATTGAAGAGAAAAAAATGAGAATGAAAATTGGGAGTTCTTGAAGAAGAGTTTATTAGATTGACAAAGGCCACTATTCCACTATCAAGGAAGTAGAGAACTTTGGACAAAAAGCCGGTTTACCGATAAAGTGAAGGCAGCAATTGGGGAGGGACAGGATGGGAAGCAATATATAACAAATGAGGAAAAGGGAAAATAGAGAGAGAAAATAATACAAATTGGAATTTATGAAAATTGTTAAGGGATGCTAAAAACATCTTGGAAAAATCCATGCTTTGCAGGTTTAAGGATCACAAAAAGGAGGTTATTAAAGTATATTAAGAAAAAAAGAAATCCTAGAAAAGGTTTAGGCCAACTCTTTGAGGGAGAAACAAAGTTTGTTAATGTTGCAGAAAAGGGAGACGTGGTCAAGAAATAGTTGAGTTCTGCATTTGGAAAGAAGCAGTATAAGGTACCCATATCACATGAGGTGATGAAATAGTTTCCAGTCCATTAACAGTCAAACATGGCGATAAACAGCATCTACAATTGAATCTTAGACTTTCAAACACCAGAGTTACAAACTGACTGATCAAGTGCACATCTCACTCGGAACCAGGAGTACACAGTGAGGCAGCTGGAGAGACAAAAGGGAAAAAAAAGGTGGAGTGGGGAAACAGGGCAGTTCTGTGTTAAACGTAAAGTATTCAGTAAAAAGGGGAAAGTTTAAAAAAAAGATTTTACAAAATTAAGAAAGAATGGAAAAGCTGTTCTAGGATTAGTTAAAAAAAAAAAACGTCGTAGGATTATAATTAATGCCGGTCAACAACGTGGTTTATGGAAAACACGTCTTGTCAAATCAACCCTATTTCATCCTTAAATGAGAGTACACTTTTGACTGATCAAGGGAACGAAGCAGATGCAATAGAGCTTGATTTCTGTGAGGCATTTCTTTTAGTAGGGGAAAAAAATAAGATAAAAAAATGCACACTATACAATATCAGTAGAGCACATGTAAAGTGGACTAAAAACTGACTAATTGATAGATCTCAGAAAGCAGTTCAGTATATTCATCAATGATCTCGAAGCAAATGCAGAATCACTGCAGATAAAATTTACAGATGACCCAAAGATTGGCAGATTGGCAAGCGACAACGATGATCAAAGGGATAGAAGGCAAGCCATATGAGCAAGGGCCGAACCAACCATATGTGTTTTGTTTGGAAAAGAGGAGACTGAGGGGGAGATGGGAGCGATCTTCAGATATTTGAAAGGCTGCGCTAAGAAAGATGGAGGAAAGTTATTCTCCCTTGCAGGAGAGCACAGGACAACAGGCAGTGGGTTCAAACTCCAGCATAGCAGATTTAGATTATATCTGAGAAAAAACTTCCTAACTGTAAGAACAGGAGGACAATGGAACAGATGCCTTGAGAGGCTGTGGAAGCCAAAGGTGGCAGGACACCCAATTTTCTGGGCTGGTTTAGATACAACACATCCTACATCTGGGCAGGGGGTCAGTCTAGCTGACGCTTGCACTGCTTTCTAACCCCATAGCTCTATGATTCTATAATGTAAAATCCTAGAGTGGAACAGGTCTTAGTCACACATAAGTTATGAAGCTCGAATCAGGGGTAGCTGGGTAAAATTTAATGGCCTGTGTTATACAGGATGTCAGGCTGGATGATAAAATGGTTCCTTCTGACTTTAAATCATATGAATCTATCAGCAAAGAAAGTAGATCAGGCATTTGTATTTACGCTGTTTCACAACCCACAAACAAGGGAACATTCAATTACAATGAAAATCTGACCATATAACACTGAGAAAAGAAAATTGTCAAAATGCTTCATATTTGGCCTGTTGTACTCCTTGCCACTGACATTTTTTTGAGCAAACAGCTTAGCTGAATAGGATTCACAAATGGATCGGCCATTGTAGGTGGTTCTGGGGGCACCCTTCGTTAAATCTGTCTTGCACCTTCAATTAGGAGACTTCATTTTCAGTTGTTTATATGTTTGCAAACTTTAACCATGTGAACTTAAATTTGCAATGCTGGGTGTCTGCTTCTGGCTGAATTGTGTTTTCAAAATTTCAGGCATAACCGTTCAACTGACGTCTCAAATGAAGCTAGGAGAGAAGATTTCTTGCCCATGTTGAAAAATTCTTATAGTTATTCCAGTGAGGAGCCCTAGCACCTCCATGCTTTCCAGCAGATAAAATTAAGGTAACTCCTCCCTGACCCCCCGCGTTAAGAGCCAAAGCCCTGAAATGCAAGAGGAGGAGGTAACAATTTCTCTGCATTAACACACAGCTGTCTCCTGAGGTCTTTACTCAGTTCTTACTCTACGGAGAATTTTCCCTCAA
Organism: Chrysemys picta bellii; assembly: GCF_011386835.1. Taxonomy (NCBI): domain Eukaryota; kingdom Metazoa; phylum Chordata; order Testudines; family Emydidae; genus Chrysemys; species Chrysemys picta. Next base: position 353,897,184 of record NC_088791.1, read on the forward strand.
TGGGGCCTGAGCAAAATACAGGACATAGATTCCGAATTTGGCCTTGTATTGTACATCTACTAACACTTTTCAATATTAAGGATCCACTGTGCCTCTAAAATGCAGCGGCCTCAGGGCTTGAGGCTATTGGCAGGGGCAGGTGGGTATCCACAGAAAGGAAGGGCAGTTTGCACAGTGATACGGGTGAAACTCACCCCTGTAGCAAGGACCCTGGGTTGTTTAATGGCTGTGCAGAGCAAAAAGGAAAACAGGCCTATTCTCTATCCCATTACGCCCATTTTACACTGGGTTTGTCGAGCATGTGAGCTCCTCAGCAAGAGATGGGTACCTGGGAATCCTGAGACAGAAGTGTCTTTCCTGGGAATCCCCGTCAGGTAGGCGTGTCCCACACCTCTCTCACCCCAGCATCTGCATCAACATCCCATGCCGAAGCCAAACACAGGGTGTGCACCATTTATAATAGAGCTCTGTGCAATCCCAGTGGGGTTCTTTCAGCCTCTAGGGGAGAAGCAGCATCTGGATGTAAACAGGCTGGAGACCGGAGACACTCTAGCCAGTGTCTCTCTTTCCATGTCTGCACTTCTGTGCTCTCTATCCAGCTTGTCCAGCTTTAGGAGTAAACAGTAATTAACGGACCTTCCCAAAGGGAGATGAAAACTGTGGGGCTGTCCGCGGAGTTAGAGAGGAATTGTCTGCTCAGTGTATTTGTGTATATTTAAAAATTATAGTTGATTAGGAAAAAAACTGGGGATAATAACTTGGCCTCCGCAGAGTCTGATACGGGTGTAACCTGGAACTGGGATACCGCTGAGCCCTCTGGCTTACTAATCTGGGCTCCCTCTCACACTGTGGGGTTATGGGAAACCGCTATCCTCTCCAGGTCTTGCACTTACACAATCATACACAGACAGGGACACACCCAGCTGCAGTTTCATGAAAGCTTTCACTAGCCACCCATGAACCAACAAGAGAAAGGTCCAGCCAGTTCCCCCCAGCTCCCCAGGCTCTGACCCCAGAGCTGTACTGTCTTGCCCTTCTCAAAAGTCTGACCAGTGTAAGTTTATTACCCAGTCTGCCCCTCTCTCAATGTAGAGAGGACAATGCACCAACTCCATTTCCTGAGGAGATTTCCCTTTTGCATTTCAAACAACACTCTGTTTTAGGAATAGATTTTAAGTGACTATAAGTAAGAGCGTACTGATCAAGGTTCGTTACCTCAGAAATAAACAATATTACAATGTATGTTCTATACATTAGACTGAATTTTAATCAATCCGTGTCTCACCCTGATGGTACAAACATCCCACCAGTCTTCCATACCCCTTCAGCCTGGGACCACAGCCACAGTTCAGTCCTTGTTCCTAAGCTGCTTCCACATGTTGAGTTGTGGAGGGAGTGAGACCATGTGGAGGGAACTTCATTTTTAAAGGGAAAGCCCCCAGCACAATTAGTGGGAAAGTACAGCATAAAATGGAGTCCAGTGTCACATGAGCTGGTCACATGCCCTTGCCTGCTTCGATGAGTCATAGCCGGGGCCATTACCGATATCCTTGCTAGAGTGTTCACAGGAAAGTCGGTCAGGTGCAGATAAACTTCTTCTAAGGCTTATTGTGATTCTTAATGGGCCATTACCCTGAATGGTACATCCACAATGTGCTGGCTAGACTGGACGTAAACTGCATTGTGAATGTTACCCAAGAGCAAACACACTTCAAATACTGGTACTACGTCAATATTCATAACTTTAGGTACAAAAATGATACATGCACACAAATAGGGTAATCCTATTCAGCAAATCATAACTTTTCCATTGAAACCTTACATGACATACCTTAGATAAAACACATCATAATCATATCACCTTGGTAAATATGGGGGTACCAGGGTGCAGCTCTGGGGCACAGAATGTCACACCTCCTCCCGTAGTGTTAGACACTGATTACTGCGGAGGCAGTGTGCCAAAGCCCCCTTTAGCTTTTGACCATACAACTCCCAAGTTTTGCAAACATTGTAGTGAAGTATCAGAGGGGTAGCCGTGTTAGTCTGAATCTGTAAAAAGCAACAGAGGGTCCTGTGGCACCTTTAGACTAACAGAAGTATTGGGAGCATAAGCTTTGTGGGTAAGAATCTCACTTCTTCGAATGCAAGTAATTGAAATCTCCAGAGGCAGGTATAAATCAGTGTGGAGATAACGAGGTTAGTTCAATCAGGGAGGGTGAGGTGCTCTGCTAGCAGTAGACGTGTGAACACCAAAGGAGGAGAAACTGCTTCTGTACTTGAATAGCCATTCACAGTCTTTGTTTAATCCTGATCTGATGGTGTCAAATTTGCAAATGAACTGGAGCTCAGCAGTTTCTCTTTGGAGTCTGGTCCTGAAGTTTTTTTGCTGTAATATGGCGACCTTTACATCTGCTATTGTGTGGCCAGGGAGGTTGAAGTGTTCTCCTACAGGTTTTTGTATATTGCCATTCCTGATATCTGACTTGTGTCCATTTATCCTCTTGCGTAGTGACTGTCCAGTATGGCCAATGTACATAGCAGAGGGGCATGGCTGGCACATGATGGCATATGTAACATTGGTGGACATACAGATGAATGACCCGGTGATGTTGTAGCTGATATGGTTAGGTTCTGTGATGGTGTTGCTGGTGTAGATATGTGGGCAGAGTTGGCATCGAGGTTTGTTGCATGGGTTGGTTCCTGAGTTAGAGTTGTTATGGTGCGGTGCGTTTTTGCTGCTGAGAATATGCTTAAGGTTGGTGAGTTGTCTGTGGGGGAGGACTGGCCTGCCTCCCAAGGTCTGTGAAAGTGAGGGATCATTGTCCAGGATGGGTTGTAGATCACTGATGATGCGTTGGAGAGGTTTAAGCTGAGGACTGTAGGTGATGGCCAGTGGAGTTCCGTTGGTTTCTTTTTTGGGCCTGTCTTGTAGCAGGAGGCTTCTGGGTACATGTCTGGCTCTGTTGATTTGTTTCTCTATTCTTTGTGTGGGTATCGTAGTTTTGAGAATGCTTGGTGAAGATCTTGTAGGTGTTGGTCTCTGTCTGAGGGGTTGGAGCAGATGCGGTTGTACCTCAGCGCTTGGCTGTAGACAATGGATCATGTGGCGTGTCCGGGGTGGAAGCTGGAGGCATGAAGGTAGGCATAGCAGTGACAATATATACCTCCAGAGCAGTGGCACCGCCATGGGCACCCGCATGGCCCCACAATATGCCAACATTTTTATGGCTGACCTGGAACCACGCTTCCTCAGCTCTCGTCCACTCACGCCCCTTATGGAATACAAGCTGTCAGGAACAGTATCCCTGATACTGAGGGAACTGGGATTATTTAGTCTGCATAAGAGAAGAATGAGGGGGGATTTGATAGCAGCCTTCAACTACCTGAAAGGGGATTCCACAGAAGATGGATCTAGACTGTTCTCAGTGGTTCCAGATGACAGAATAAGTAATAATGGTCCCTAGTCACAGTGGGAGAGATCTAGGTTGGATATTAGGAAACACTATTTCATTAGGAGCGTGGTGAATCAGTGGAATGGGTTACCCAGGGAGGTGTTGGAATCTCCTTCTTAGAAGTTTTTACGGTTAGGCTTGAGAAAGCCCTGGCTGGGATGATTTAGTTGGGGTAGTCCTGCTTTGAGCAGGGGGTTGGACTAGATGACCTCCTGAGGTCTCTTCCAACCCTAATATTCTATGATTGTGTGATTCTATGATCTGTGTATTATGAACTGCGATATCCAGTGGGGTGGGAAAAACTGCTTAATCTAGATGTTGCCCAGTCTAATAAGGTTGAGAATTTAGACAGTGTGCTTATATTTTATTTTATTTTGGTAACCAATCTGACTTTTTGCCTATCACTTAATATTACTTAAAATCTATCTTTTGTAGTCAATTCATTTGTTTTACTGTTTATCTTTACCATTGAGTTTGTATGAAGTGTTTGGCAAAACTGTCCACTTTCCATTGATGAAGTGCTGGAACAATTAGTAAATTTGCACGGCTCATCTTGAGCAGTACAAGACAGTATATTCCTGAGGTACAGTGCTGGGAGCTGGGGGGATCTGGCTGGTCCCTTTCCCTGTGTGATTCATGAGTGGCTCTGGGAGCATTCATGCAATCTAGCTGGGTGTGGAGCTCCACATGCAGTTGTGCTGAGTGATAGCACCTGCGGGGGTTTCCTGCTGGTCAATAGCAAAGCATTGTGAGAGACCGGGGGCACAGCCTGACCAACCTGATTGCCTTCTATAATGAGATAACTGGCTCTGTGGATTTGGGGAAAGTGGTGGATGAGATATATCTTTCAGAGGGGTAGCCGTGTTAGTCTTTATCAGCAAAAACAATGAGGAGTCCTTGTTACACCTTAGAGACTAACAAAGTTATCTGGGCATAAGCTAGAACCCACTTCATCAGATGCATGGAGTGGAAAACACAGTAGCAGGTATATTTATACACAGCATATAAAAGGATGGGAGTTGCCTTACCAGGTGGGGGGTCAGTCTAGTGAGACAATTTAATTATCAGTAGAATACCAAGGGAGGAAAAATCACTTTCGTAGTGGTAATGAGAGTGGCCCATTTCAAACAGTTGACAAGAAGATGTGAGTAACCATAGGGGGAAATTAGTAAGGTAAAATTAGGTTTTGTAATGACCTATCTGTGATGGGTTGGATCACAGAAACCCCCTTGGAAACTGCCAACTGATGTGCCAAGACTACTTCTGCCCCTGCTTTCCCTGCCAGCTTGGGACTTCAGTGCCCTGCCTGGTTTGAGCCAGACCCACTAGCCTGCTGGAAGCCCAGACCCAGGTCTGAACAACATCTCTTAACAGCTTCAGGCTTAATTGAAAGCAGGTTAAGAAGTGCTCCTGTCTTTAACACTCAGATGCTCAACTCCCAATGGGGTCCAAACCCCAAATAAATCCATTTTACTCATAAATTGTTCGCCCTCTATAACACTGATAGAGAGATACGCACAGCTATTTGCCCCCCCCCCCAGGTATTAATACATACTCTGGGTTAATTAATAAGTAAAAAGTGATTTTATTAAATACAGAAAGTAGGATTTAAGTGGTTCCAATTAGTAACAGGCAGAACAAAGTGAATTACCAAGCAAATTAAAATAAAACACGCAAGTCTATGCCTAATACAGTAAGAAAACTGAATACAGATAAAATCTCACCCTCAGAGATGTTTCAGTAAGCTTCTATCACAGACTGGATGCCTTCCTAGTCTGGGAACAATCCTTTCCCCTGGTACCGTCCTTGTTACAGCTCAGACGGTAGCTAGGGGATTTCTCATAACTAAACCCCCTTTGTTCTGTTCCACTCACTTATATATCTTTTGCATAAGGAAGGGATCCTTTGTCGCTCTCTGGGTTCCACCCCTCCTTCTCAATGGAAAAGCACCAGGTTAAAGATGGATTCCAGTTTAGATGACATGATCACTTGTCACTGTAAGACTTCATTACCCACTTGCCAGCACACATGTATACAGGAAGACTTACAAATAACAGAGCCATCTACAATCAATTGTCCTGGTTAATGGGAGACATTAAGATTCCAAATCACCATTAATGGCCCACACTTTGCATAACTACAATAAGACCTCAGAGTTATCTTTCATATTTCTAGTTTCAGATACAAGAATGATACCTTTATACAAATAGGATGAACACATTCAGTAGATTATAAGCTTTGTAATGATACCTTACAAGAGACCTTTTGCATGAAGCATATTTTAGTTACATTATATTCACACTCATCAGCATACTTTCATAAAATCATATAGATTGAAACTTCACACAATCCACTGCCAGTCTTTACTCAGGCCTAATCTGATGGTGTCCAGTTAGCAAATTAATTCCAGTTCTGCAGTTTCACAATGGAGTCTGTTTTTGATGTTTGTTTGTTGAAGAATTGCCACTTTTAAGTCCGTTATTGAATGACCAGGGAGGCTGAAGTGTTCTCCTGCTGGTTTTTGAATGTTGTAATTTCTGATGTCAGATTTGTGTCCATTTATTCTTTTACATAGAGATTGTCTGGTTTGGCCAATGTACATGGCAGAGGGGCATTGCTTGCACATGATGGTATATATCACATTGGTAGATGTGCTGGTGAACAACCCCTGATGGTGTGGCTGATGTGGTTAGGTCCTATGATGGTGTCCCTTGAATAGTTATGCAGACAGAGTTGGCACCGGGGTTTGTTGCAGGGTTTGGTTCCTCGATTAGTGTTTTTGTTGTGTGGTGTGTAGTTGCTGGAGAATATTTGTTTCATGTTGGGGGGCTCTCTGTAAGCGAGGACTGGCCTGTCTCCTAAGGTCTGTGAGAATAAGGGATCGTCCTTCAGGATAGGTTGTAGATCCTTGATGATGCTCTGGAGAGGTTTATTTGGGGGCTGTAGGTGACGGCTAGTGGCTTTAGATATCTTGACTTTAGCAAAGCTTTTGATACGGTCTCCCACAGTATTCTACCCAGCAAGTTAAAAAAGTATGGATTGGATGAATGGACTACAAGGTGGATATAAAGCTGGCTAGATCGCTGGGCTCAATGGGTTGTGATCAATGGCTCAATGTCTAGTTGGCAGCTGGTATCAAGCAGAGTGCCCTAGGGGTCTGTCCTGGGGCTGGTTTTGTTTAACATCTTCATTAATGATCTGGATCATGGGATGGACTGCACCCGCAGCAAGTTTGCAGATACCACTAAGCTGCAGGGAGAGGTAGATACGGTGGAGGAGTAGAGTCCAGAGTGACCTAGACAAATTAGAGGATTGGGCCAAAAGAAATCTGATGAGGTTCAACAAGGACAATTGCAGAGTCGTGCACTTAGGAGGGAAGAATCCCATGAAAGCTACAGGCTGGGGACAGACTGGCTAAGCAACAGTTCTGCAGAAAAGGACCTGGGGATTACCGTGGACGAGAAGCTGGATATGAGTCAGCAGTGTGCCCTTGTTGCCAAGAAGGCTAATGGCATATTGGGCTGCATTAGTAGGACCATTGCTAGCAGATCGAGGGAAGTGATTATTCCCCTCTATTCGGGACTAGTAAGGGCACATCTGGAGTAAGGGGTCCAATTTTGGGCCTCCCACTACAGAAGAGATGTGGACAAATTGGAGAGAGTCCAGCGGAGAGCAACAGAAATGATTAGGGGGCTGGGGCACATGATTTATGAGGAGAGGCTGGTTTGATAGCACCCTTCAATTACGTGAAAGAGGGTTCCAAAGACGATGGAGCTCGGCTGTTCTCAGTGGTGGCAGATGACAGGACAAGGAGCAATGGTCTCAAGTTGCAGTTTGGGAGGTCTAGGTTGGATATTAGGAAAAATATGTCACTAGGAGGGAGGTGAAGCACTGGAATGGGATACCTGGGGAGGTGGTAAAATCTCTATCCTTAAAGGTTTTTAAGGCCCGGTTTGACAAAGCCCTGGCTGGGATAATTTAGTTGGGGTTGGTCCTGCTTTGAGCAGGTGGTTGGATTACATGTCCTCCTGAGGTCCCTTCCAACACTAATCTTCTAAACAAAGGGTAGGAAATAATGGTCCATTTTCACAATGGAGTGAGGTAAACAGCAGGGTCCCTCATGGATCTTTACTGGGACCAGTGCTGTTCAACACATTCCTTAATGATCCGGAAAAGGGAGTGAACAGTGAAGTGGCAAAGTTTGCAAGGATACAAAATTATTCAAGATAGTTAAATCCAAAGTTGACTGAGAAAAGTTACAAAGGGATCTCACAAAACTGGATGACTGGGCAATGAAATGGACGACGAAATTCGGCATTGATAAGTGCAAAATGATGCACACTGGAAAAAATCATCCTAACTACACATATATAAGGATGGGGTCTAAATTAGCTGATACCACCCAAGAAAGAGATTGTGGAGTCGTCATGGGTAGTTCTTTGAAAACTTCTGCTCCATGCACAGCAGTCGTCAAAAGGGCTAATAGATGGTTAAGAACCAATTGGAAATGGATAGAAAATGTTATACTGCCACTATATAAATCCATGGTACACCCACACCTTCAATAGTGTGTTCACTTCTCGTAGCCCCACCTCAAAAAGGACATAGTATAATTTGGAAAGGGTCAGAGAAGGGTAACAAAGATGATTAAGCGTATAGAATGGCTTCCATCTCAGGAGAGACTAAAAAGACTTGGATTGTTCAGCTTAGAAAAGAGACAACTAAGGGAGGATATGACAGAGGTCTATAAAATCATGACTGTTGTGGAGAAAGTGAATAGAGAAATGTTATTTACTTATGCACACAATGCAAAAGCCAAGGGTTACCTGATGACATAAATAGGCAGTATATTTAATAAATACAAGAGAAAGTATTTTTTTCATGGAGCACAGAGCTAACCTGTGGAACTCATTGCCAGGGGATGTTGTGATGGCCAAAGGATTAAAAAAAGAATTAGGTAAGTTAATGGAGGATAGGTCCATCAATGGCTATAAGCTGAGATGATTGGGGTGCAAACCCATGCTGCTAGTGTCCCAAAACCTCTGACCGCCAGAATCCAGGATGGGACGAGAGGGGATGGATCACTTGATGATTGTCCTGTTCTGTTCACCCCCGTGAATCACCTGGCACTGGCCACTATCGGAAAACGGGGCACTGGGCTAGGTGGACCTTTGGCCTGACCCAGTATATACCGTTCTTATGTTCTTATGAGACATTTCTTCTCAACAGCTGCAGGAATAGAAGGTGAGTATAAAAGGAAAAAAGATTCCCACTGCATTTCTGCTAGATGTTGTGTGACGTTAGCAGACGGTCAAACAAGCCTCCGAGCCCCAGAAGGAGTCGTCATGTTATCCTCAGCGTCAAAACATTCCTTTAGCACAGAGTAAGACACAGCTAATCGCACACACACGATTCTATTCTCTCTCTCTCTCCCACAGTCGGGAGGAGTGAAGAGTATGTGTAAATGAGCCCATCGCCCAATGCACCAGGCCACAGCACCCCCGATCTCTCTCCCACCCTGCCACCCCCACAAAGCCACGAGTGTAGGGAAGAGTGCGAGATCAGCCTGGGGAAGCCGGGCTCATCCATGCAAAATGTATCATAAGGCAGCAAAACACAAGGTCCATGGGACGCAGGCCTTTGCTATGGAATGGGGGACTGAGGCCGGCAAAGCAGTGACCCTGAGAAGTGGGGGAGTAAATAGCTTTCATTGGACCCAAATTCTGTTGGCGAGAAAGACCAGCTTTTGAGCTTACACAGTGTAAGTACATAGTAAAAACACCCCTAGAGTTCCAATGAAAACCTGGCTTTAATTTCCAAGTCCCAAAGCATTTTCTGTTGCCTCCTTTAGCTCAGCAGGGAGCTTTTGCTGCAGCATCGATAAAACACATTGATCACCCGGTTCAGGATCTCTTTTGTTGTCACCCCATAAACGATGGGGTTTAACATGGGCGGAATGAGCACATAGAGGTTGGCCAGTAGGTTGAAAATATAACGTGGGATGATGTACCCAAACTGGTGTGGTAAAGAGGAGAAAACAGCCGGCACATAGAACATCAGTATGACACAGACATGGGAGCCGCAGGTGCGGAGAGCCTTGAGTCGGGCTTCCTTGGACGGGAGCAGGAAGACGGCCCTGAGGATCAACCCATATGATACAGCAATGAGCACAATATCTAAACCAATTACTAAAAAAGCCACAGCTACACCATACCAGACATGGACTGTGATGTCATTGCAGGCCACCCGGGCTAGGATCATATGCTCACAATAGGCGTGAGGCAGGAGGTTGGTTCTGCAGAACTTCAGCTGCTTCACGAGAAAGATGAGAGGAAAAATGATACAGAAACTTCTTGTGACAACTGCCAGCCCCATCTTCCCGATCACAGACTTGGTTAGCACAGCGGTATATCTCAGGGGGTCACAGATGGCAACGTACCGATCAAACGCCATGGCCAACAGGATGGCCGACTCGGCAATAAAACTGACATGGATGAAAAACATCTGGGTCAGGCAAGCAGCAAAAGAAATTTCTCCCGCTCTAAACCAGAATACAGCCAGCATCTTGGGCACTGTAGTGGTAGATAACAGCAGATCAGCAACAGCCAGCATGGACACTAATAGATACATGGGCTCATGGAGGCTTCGTTCTGTTAGTATGATGAATAGTAGGAGAGAGTTCCCAAAAAGTGATGTAACGTAAATCAGACAGAAGGGGATGGCAAGCCAGAAATGAGACTCCTCCGTACCCGGGATGCCGATCAGGATGTAACTAACAGGGTCAAAAACAGTGTGATTGTCAGCTGGCATCATGTACTATCACTTGGATCTTCTATTCATTTTCCTGTAACTCACAGCAAAAGAGAAAATCAGTGAGAACTGTAGTGTCAGCTAGGACTGGAATGCATTTGTTGAGAGAATCATAGATATCATCAAAAACTTCATTGTGTGAAAACTGCCTGTCGTGTGTGACCTTAAATCCAGAAACACTCTCATAATGCGGAACTGTAGTAGGAAGACACCCTGAGAGATAAGCCCTTGTATTAGAGGCCTAGCATGAGGCCTGAGGCCTGGGCTAAAGTAACGGTCAAAGTCTTGTTGATATAAAGCAAAATTAGTCTGGTAGCTAGAGACAGGCCCTGCTCACAGAATCTGGCAAACACAGGACTGATATTTCAAAACCACACATTTCTACGAGGTGCTGGGCACAGAGCACTCACGCAAACACAATTTCAGAAGGGTTGTATCAGAACACCTCGATATCAGCCCATTCCCTAAAGATAACAGGAACATGGTTAAACATCCTAAAGATATGGTCAGGTTGACAGTGTGATGGATAGAGGTGTACGAGGTGATGGGTGGTAACCGGCTACGTCAGAGGGTGTCAATTAACTGCGTTAGAGGGTCAGTATGTAACTTGTTTGTATTGATGTATAAAATGGAGCCTGAAAGTGAGTGTCTCTGTCTAGCCTAGGGAGGAACGGAAAGTCCCACTGTTCACTGAGCTGGTTCATTATTACTGGCATACATGTATTAGTGTTCGTCTATAGTCTTCAGGATACTAGTACCATGCTTCATCGACAATAAACCTGGCTGGGTGCCTCCGTACCTTAACGGATCTTGTGGTCATTGTGTGGTTCACTCGAGGTCTGCTATGCCAACTGTCTGTTCAGAGCTGGGACAGGACACAGAGAGAACACACACACACGCAGCCGAACATTTTACCACACTGGTGACCCACAATATATTACGTACTGCCCCTCTGACATAATATCTCCATTCCAGAAGAGGGAAGATGGTTTGGATGTTTCTGGCCCCAGGTGAAGCAGGGCGTGCCGTCCTGGTGTTGCTTTCCACAGCAGAATGTCTCCTCCGCACGTTTGCTACAGTCGCTCTCAGGGCTCAAGCAGTGACTGTGAAAGTGAGTTAAAGCAGCTACACGACTGGTTCTTCTGGCACTTACACTGGTTTCACACTCACTACTGCGCAGTCACTCCCAGTTAGTAATGGTGTGAGAACAGAACCTCTTTCAGTCACAATCCCCCCGCTGGATCCTACTGGCTCTGAGGCCTTGACCCAACCAACACTCAAGCACACGAGTAAATTCATTCACAAGTAACTCCCACTGATTTCATGAAAATGCTCACCTGAGTAAAGTTGCAAATGTTTTCAGGATTTGGTCCTAAATATGTGGGACAATCTCAATTAAGCTCTGGTCTACACTACAGACCTATATCAGGATAACTACGTTGCTCTGGGTTGTGAAAAATCCACACCTGTGAGCGACATAGATACACCGACCTGACGTCCTGTGTAGACAAAGCTACCGCCTCTCGGGGAGAAGGATTAACTACTCTGCCTGGGGAGCTCTCTGCCATCAGTGCAGAGCGTCTCCAGTAACGCACCACAGCGGTGCAGCTGCGCTGATGCAGTATTTTAAGCCTAGCCGAGCTGGTAGCTCTGCTCTAGAGAACTACAGCTGCAGTAGTTGGAGGGGGACCAAACATCCCATTTTTAAAGGGGCAGTCCTGTATTCAAGCCCTCGTGCAGGTGCCCCAACTTTTTCTTCAAACAGGCAACTTGTCCGATATTTTCAATCTCCCCGCATCCATATTAGCAGGTCCTGATGCTGGCCAGATCCTTCCTTCCCAGATGCCCGCCTACTAACGGTGAGTGGGGGAATCTAGGCCCAACGATGGGGGTGGGTGTGGAAGGATGGTGGCAGGGCAAAGATGCAGTATACTGGGCCGGCTGTTCCCCCTGCTGCCATGGTTACGTGTCACCTCTGCTGCCCACCCGTCAGCCCTTTACATACTCCTCCTCTCGCTGTCCTCTCCCTGCTTTGCCCCTTTGCCCTCCCCAACCAGCCCCACTGCTCCTCCATGTCCCCCCCAGCGGGGCACGTCCCGCTCCCAGCGCTGTGCGGAGAACCAGCCCCTCGTCAGAGCACTCAGTTCACCAGCAGCCTGGCTGGCAGGCTCCTTCCTTCCCCCACTGCCTCTGGCTGGGCCAGCGCCCCGGGAAAGCCCCAGACCCTCCGGCCTGGGGCGCTGGCCAGGAGGTGCTGAGACCTGCATGTGCCAAAGCCCTGCACAGCACTGGCCTGGGGAAGCCTCTCTGCCCCTCAGCTAAGCTCTGGAGTGGCGGGGCAGGGGAAGCGATTTCCAGACTGTTCATGCCCCCAACCTGCAGGTTTCACAGCAGCCCCAGGGCAGGGGCTTAGCACCATCTTCAACCCCCAAGCCTGGATCCTGCCCCTGGGGGTGCTGGGATGCTCTATCCTCTAGACCTCCTCCCCTGCTGAGCCACCTCTCTATCCTGGAGCACTGAAGCCCCTGCAGTCAGCTTCCCTGGGTCCTGGCGCACAATGCAGCCTTAGGGCTTAAGCCCTTCCTGCCCACACTGGAGCCGGGGGACAGGAGACTGCTGGGTTACATCGCGTGTTCAGCAGCAGCCTGGAGGTTTAGATGCCTTTTGATACTGTGCGGGCAGGAAGGGACAAGCTGCTTCCAGCAAAGGGAATGCCGGGGGGCGGCGGGTTGAGGGGAGGGGAGAAGAGAAGAGACGCGCTCTGCAAAGACACGAGCCAGGTTATCTTCACAGCTGAGGATGTGAGGGAGATTCCCAACCTGAGCCATTCATTTAAGGTGAGGAATCTGAGGAACTGTCCCAGATTGAGGTGTCATTAGAAGAGGTTTTGGAACAAATTGATAAACTAAACAGCAGTAAGTCCCCAGGGACAGGTGGGATTCACCCGAGAGTTCTGAAAGGAACTCAAATGTGAAATTGCAGAACTACTAACTGTAGTCTGTAACCTACCAATTAAATCACCTTCTGCACCAATTGACTAGAGGATAGCTAATGTGATGAGCATTTTTTAAAAGGGCTCTAGCGATGACCCCGGAAATTACAGGCCAGTAAGTCTGACTTCAGTACCTGGCAAACTGGTTGAAATTATAGTAAAGAACAAAATTGTCAGACACAGATGAACATAATTTGTTGGAAAGAGTCAACATGTTTTTTCTAAATGGAAATCATGCCTCACCAATCTGCTAGAATTATTTGAGGAGCTCAACAAGCATGTGGACAAAAGGGATCCAGTGGATAGAGTGTTCTAAGGTTTTCAGAAAGCCTTTGACAAGTTCTCACACAAGAGTCTCTTAAGCAAAGTAAGCTGTCATGAGATAAGAGGGAAGGTCCTCTCATGGATTGGTAACTGGTTAAAAGATAGGAAACAAAGGGTAGGAATAAATGGACAGTTTTCAGAATGGAGAGAGGTAAATAGTGGTGTCCCCCAGGGATCTGTATGGGGCCCAGTCCTATTCAAGATATTCATACATGATTTGGAAAAAGGGGTAAACAGTGAAGTGGCAAAATTTGCAGATGATACAAAACTTCTCAAGATAGTTAAGTCCCAGGCAGAGTGCGAAGAGCTACAAAAGGATCTCTCAAAACTGGGTGACTGGACAAGAAAATGGCAGATGAAATTCAATATTGATAAATGCAAAGTAATGCACATTGGAAAACATAATCCCAACTATACATATAAAATGATGGGGTCTAAATTAACTGTTACCGCTCAGGAAAGAGATCTTGACATCATTCTGGATAGTTCTCTGAAAACATCCACTCAGTATGTAATGGCAGTCCAAAAAGTGAACAGAATGTTGGGAATCATTAAGAAAGGGATAGATAGCAAGACAGAAAATGTCATATTCCCTCTATATAAATCTATGGTTCGCCCCGTCTTGAATACTGCATGCAGATGTTTTCACCCATCTCAAAAATTGATAAATTGGAATTGGAAAAGGTACAGAAAAGGGCAACAAAATGATTAGGGTTATGAAACGGCTGCCATATCAGGAGAGATTGATAAGACTGGAACTTTTCAGCTTGGAAGAGAGATGACAAGGGGGGATATAATAGAGGTTTATAAAATCATGACTGGTGTGGAGAAAGTAAATAAGGAAGTGTTATTTACTCTTTCTTATAACAAAAGATCTAGGGGTCACCAATTGAAATTAATAGGCAGCAGGTTAAAAACAAAAAAGGGGAAGTATTTCTTTGCACAAGCCACAGTCAACCTGTGGAACTCATTGCCAGAAGATGTTGTGAAGGCCAAGACTATGGGTACGTCTTCACTTACCGGAGGGTCCGGCGGCAGGCAATCGATGTTCTGGGATCGATTTATCGTGTCTGGTTAAGACGCGATAAATCAATCCCGGATCGATCCCGGGAGTGCTCGCCGTCGACGCAGGTACTCCAGCTCGTAGAGAGGAGTACGCAGCATCGACGGGGGAGCCTTCCTGCCGCGTCTGGACCGCGGTAAGTTCGGACTAAGGTACTTCGAATTCAGCTACGTTATTAACGTAGCTGAATTTGCGTACCTTAGTCCGAAGTGGGGGCTTAGTGGGGACCAGGCCTATAACAGGGATAAAAAAAGAACTAGATACATTCATGGAGGATAGGACCATCAATGGCTATTAGCCAGGATGGGCAGGAATGGTGTCCCTAGCCTCTGTTTGCCAGATGCTGCGATTAGGTGACAGGGGATGGATCACATGCTGATTCCCTGTTCTGTTCATTCCTTCTGGGGCACCTGGCAGTGGCCACTGTCAGTAGACAGGATACTAGGCTGGATGGACCTTTGGTCTGAGCCAATCTGGCCGATCTTATGCTCTTATCCCTTCCCCGTCCCTCCTACTCCCCTGCAACTGGAAGCAGCTCCTGCCCCTTCCCTCCCGCTCTGTGCTGAAAGGCTGCTGCTGCCCACATTCTGGTGTGACCCTGGCAGAAATCTGGGGGGGAGGTGGTATGTGACCTTGCATCCCCCTCCCCCCCACAGGTTGCCTTGCAAAGACGCGGCACAAGGTAGCAGAAGAGGCAGGTCCATCCCAGGGTCCCAGGCAGGCATGAAGGGCATAGCGTGTCAGAGAGAGAGGGTCAGGTCGGTTGGTCGGTAACCCCCTCTGTGTGAGAGAGGTGTACAGGAGTGTGTGTGTGTGTGTGTGAGCTCTCCCCATCTGTGTGTGTGGGGGGGGAGGGCTGTGTGTGTCACCCCTCCCTGTGTGAACCCTAAAGCCTTAAAGAGAAGAAGGTAGTTAAAAAGAATCCAACTATGCCGTAGTTGTTTTTAACAGGGGCTCGGTCAACTTGTTGTTAATTTGAACATTTGTACTGTATAGTTCTGATTGATTGCGGTGGAACTCGCTTGAATATGGGTAATTTTACCAGGTGTCCCGTATTCAGAGTAGGGAGATCTCGTCACCCTAAGAAGCTGGAACATCGGTATCAAAGCAGCCCTTAGAATCGTCTGCTCCAGGGTCCTATAGTTCGGCCATTCACACCTATGCTCCTTGAAACCAGCTAATTTCTGACAACCGGAACAGACCCAGTCCTGGGGCCCTTATGACATTAATGGAAGTGTTGCCTGAGTGAAGACCTCGGAATTTGGGGTGTAGAATATTACAGGGCCTGAGTAGATTTACACTGAACAGTCATGTAACCAAGAATGGCTCAGTCCCGGGCCCAATGAGGTCAATAGCAAGACCCCAGTGACGTCCGTGGAAGTGGATCAGGGTAACCCAGCGACCTCTTCCTAACACAGAACCTCAGCGCAGTCACAGGAGTGTTATCTCAGTGCCCCAGCTCCAGTCCTGCCCCTGCACTCAGAGTTACACACCCCCAGGCTATCCAGCCCCACCTCAAACACTGCATAAATTTCATGTGTTTCCATTCGCCCCTTCACAGATTCATTCCATGCAAACGACTCACCAGGCTCCGGCCCCAGCTGGGGAGGAGGAATCTCTGCCTGTGACCGGGTCGGGGAGCTGCAGGCGACGGGGAATCTGCACTGACTGGGGCTGACGTACAGGGATATTTATACTGCTGCCCTGGGAATCCCCGGGGGAGCTCAGAGCCAGCACAGAGCCCCAGGGACCTGCCTCTGAGACTGGCTCAGGTGGTGAAGAGCAGCAGAGAATTAACCCTTTCCTCCTCTCACCTGTTTGATCTGATCATTTCTACTTTTGTATGTTATTTACAAAGGTCCTTGTGACACTGAGGGCCCCAGCAAAGAGTTCCCTCTTCCTTGCAAACAGCTCACATCTCAGTCCTGACAAACTCACTACACCACACACAAGGCTTACGGAATATTTACCCATAAAGAGTAGCATGTGAGGTGTGTGCAGAAAGCTCGTAACTTGCCAAGCTTCACAACTATTGCAAAACGCATGTCTGGGTAATAGTTAACAAGTAACGTATTGATATTGACAATGAGCTTTATGGACTTGGAGTAGAAGTTAGTCACCAGGTCATAGTGTGTCTTGGTGATGGCCATTCCAGGAGGGCGTCGTCACCCCACCCTAGTTAGCCAGGGATGTAATGCCAGGCTCAGTTCTCCACCCTTGCTCCAGCCCAAGATTATCAATGGAAAACCATTCTAGACAACTGCAAACAATGAAGGAACATTACAACAGACAGGATTGCCCTGCCTATGAACAGAAACAAAAGAAGAACAGGAGTACTTGTGGCACCTTAGAGACTAACAAATTTATTAGAGCATAAGCTTTCGTGGACTACAGCCCACTTCTTCGGATGCATATAGACTGTCTCATGATAACACAGAGTGGGGAGCGGCCGTCTGGATCCTTTCACAGAGGAGACATCTCCTGGTGCTGGGACATCTCCTGGTGCGGGGACGTTCTTATGAAAAATTGGACCCTGGAGTCAGGGGGTAACAGGTTCACTCACAGTCCTGGGAGCCGTGAGAACCATCACAGTCGTTTTTACAGACAGCCTTTAGTCTCATTTAGTGCAACCATCCTGAAAACCTATCTGTGTGTGTGCCATGTCGTTGTAGCTCCGTCAGTCCCAGGATATTAGAAAGACAAGGCGGGGGGGAGGGAATATCTTTTACTGGACCAACTTCTGTCGGCCTGTTCACCTTGAATGGTCCCTTTGAACAGGTGCAAACTACTCACACTGAACTCTCTGTTCCACCTTGTATTTAGGAGGGACATCCCGAGTACCTTTCTCAGACCTGAATATCTGCTCCATGTCGCTCAATAGCTTGTCGCTCTCCCTGAACAGAAGTTGGCCCAATAAAATATATCACCTCCCCCGCCCTTTGTCTCGCTCTATATGTATATGTAAGATGGTAGGTGGTAGAGAGAGGGGAAATCAGGAGCTGCTCTACCTCTCATTACACAGGAACAAGAGACATGCAAGGAAAGTAGAAGGTGGCAAATAAAAACAAATACAAGGAACTACTTTCCCACAAAACAAGTAATCAAACTGTGGAACTCACTGCTGCAGGATTTTGTTGAGGCCAAAACTTTAGCAAGATTCATAAAGGGATTGGACATTTATCTGGGTATCAAAAATACCCAGAGTTACCAGACCTAATGACAACACACATTTTGGAAGGGAGAGTGACCCCCATGGCTAAGGGTTGAAGCCAATCTCTGTTAGACTCATAGACTCATAGACTCATAGACTTTAAGGTCAGAAGGGACCATTATGATCATCTGGTCTGACCCCCTGCACGCTGCAGGCCATAAAACCGTCCCCGCCCCTTCCCTGGACTCTGCTGCTGAAGTCCCCAATCCTGTTATTAGTGACCTCAATCGGCAGAGACCCTCCTGCTAGAGATCCCTGCCCCATGCTGCGGAGGAAGGCGAAAAACCTCCAGCGGCTCAGCCAATCTGCCCTGGAGGAAAATTCCTTCCCGACCCCAAATATGGCGATCAGTAAGACCCCGAGCATATAGGCAAGAGTCTCCATTCTGACCCCTTTTAGCCATTATGCTATTTACCTACCATTGCTTGGTTTTCCTTGACAGCTATGTTTTACCATTAAACCATTCCCTCCATAAACTTATCTAACTTAATCTTAAAGCCAGACAAATCCCTCGCCCCCACCGTTTCCCTCGGAAGGCCGTTCCAATATTTCACCCCTCTAACGGTCAGAAACCTTCGTCTAATTTCAAGCCTGAACTTCCCCACGGCCAGTTTATATCCATTCGTTCTCGTGTCCACGTTAGTACTTAGCTGGAATAATTCATCTCCCTCCCTTGTATTAATCCCTCTAATATATTTAAAGATAGCAATCATATCCCCCCTCAGCCTTCGCTTTGTCAGACTAAACAACCCAAGCTCCTCTAGTCTCCTTTCATACGACAGGTTTTCCATTCCTCTGATCATCCTAGTGGCCCTTCTCTGCACCCGTTCCAGTTTAAGTTCATCTTTTTTAAACATGGGAGACCAAAACTGCACACAGTACTCCAAATGAGGTCTCACCAGCGCCTTGTACAACGGAAGCAGGACCTCCTTATCCCTACTAGATATACCTCGCCTAATGCATCCCAAGACAGCATTGGCTTTTTTCACCGCCACGTCACACTGTCGACTCATAGTCATCCTGCGGTCCACAAGGACCCCTAGGTCCTTCTCCTCTTCCGTTACTTCTAACCAATGCGTCCCCATCTTGTAACTAAAATTGTTATTGGTCATCCCCAAATGCATCACCTTACACTTTTCACTATTAAATTTCATCCTGTTTCTGACACTCCAATTCACAAGCTCATTCAAGTCTCCCTGCAGGATATCCCTATCCTCTTCCGAATTTACAACGCCTCCCACCTTCGTATCATCCGCAAACTTTACCAGCCTACTCCTGCAATCGGTTCCGAGGTCAGTTATAAATAGATTAAATAAAATGGGTCCCAAAACCGAACCTTGGGGAACTCCACTGGTAACCTCCCTCCAACCTGACAGTTCACCCTTCAATACGACCCGCTGCATTCTCCCCATTAACCAATTCCTAATCCATCTCTGGATTTTAATATCGATCCCCATGTTTTTCAGTTTAACCAATAGTTCCTCATGGGGTACAGTATCAAACGCTTTACTGAAATCCAGGTATATTAGGTCCACCGCATTTCCCTTATCTAATAAATCCGTTACTTTCTCAAAGAAGGAGATCAGATTCGTTTGGCACGATCTGCCCTTCGTAAAACCATGTTGTAAATTATCGCAATTGCCACTACCCTCCAGGTCCTCAACTAGTTTCTCCTTCAAAATTTTCTCTAACACCTTGCACACTACAGATGTTAAACTAACAGGCCTGTAGTTACCCGGATCACTTTTTTTCCCTTTTTTGAAAATAGGAACCACATTAGCTATTCTCCAGTCTAACGGGACCACCCCCGAGTTTACAGATTCATTAAATATTATCGCTAACGGGCCCGCTATTTCCCGCGCCAATTCCTTCAATATTCTCGGATGAAGATCGTCCGGTCCTCCCGACTTAGCCCCATTAAGGCGTTCAAGTTTTGTTTCTACCTCGGTTACGGTAATACCCCATCCCGAACGCCCCTCTGTAATGGTGCTAGTATCCCTAATCCCTTCATTGGCCTCATTAAACACCGACGCAAAATATTCATTGAGATATTGCGCCATGCCTAGATTGTCTTTAATCTCCTCTCCGGCAATAGTCTTCAGCGGTCCCACTTCTTCTTTCTTTGCTTTCTTCCTGTTTATGTGGCTGTAAAACCTCTTACTATTGCTTTTAATTCCCCTCGCTAGGTCCAACTCTACACGGCCTTTGGCCTTTCTCACTCTATCTCTACATTCTCTGACTTCACTTTGGTACATTTCCTTACTGATCCCTCCCCTCTTCCACTCTTTGTACGCTTTCTGTTTTTTCCTAATCGCCCCTTTGAGTCGGTCGCTCATCCAGCTCGGTCTAAATCTCTTGCTTGGTAATCTTTTTCCCTTTTTGGGAATACAGGCCTCCGACAGCTCATGCATCTTTAACTTAAAGTAATCCCAGGCCTCTTCTGCCTTTAAATCCATTAATACGTTTGCCCAATCCACTTCCCTTACCAGTCCCCTTAATTTGTTAAAATTGGCCTTTTT
The DNA here is from genome assembly GCF_011386835.1 of Chrysemys picta bellii. Lineage (NCBI taxonomy): Eukaryota > Metazoa > Chordata > Testudines > Emydidae > Chrysemys > Chrysemys picta. The sequence continues at coordinate 353,917,555 of NC_088791.1, forward strand.
AAAATTATAAACCCTAGTCTTTGACTTAATTCTGTTACTCCTTCCCTGTATTTTAAACCGAATTAGCTCATGATCACTGGAGCCCAAATTGTCCCCTACTACCACTTCCTCAACGAGGTCCTCACTACTTACCAGAATCAAATCTAAAATGGCCTCCCCCCTCGTCGGTTCAGCTACCACTTGATGGAGGAATTGATCCGCAAGCACATCTAGGAACATCTGAGCCCTATTATTGCTACTAGCGTTTGTTCCCCAATCTATATCCGGGAAGTTAAAGTCCCCCATAATTACACAGTTTCTATTACTAATTACTTCTCTAAGCACATTAAATAGTTCCTTATCCATATCCTGGGTCGATCCCGGCGGTCTATAGCACACTCCAAGCACTATCCCCGGAGAGGCTCTAGAAGTCCTATTACCCATTGTGAGTATTGCCCAGACGGACTCTGTGTTGTCTAATCCATCCACTATTATTTCTTTACAGTTTATTTCACTATTGACATACAATGCCACCCCCCCACCTTTACCTCTGTTCCGATCTTTCCTAAACAGCGCATAGCCCTCCATACCTGTGTTCCAGTCGTGACTGTCATTCCACCAGGTTTCCGTTATTCCTACGATATCTGGTTTCAGCTCTTGGACCAGGAGCTCCAATTCCTCCATTTTCTTACCTAGGCTTCTGGCATTGGTGTATAGACACCCTAATGTATCTCGTTTAGCCCGTCTCCCATTAGTAGCACTATATGTTGCGGGCCTCCTAGTGTCCGTCCCTCCTGTCCTTCCTATGTCCAATCTCATCTCCCCAGCTATGTCTCCTCTCATTTTACTCACCTTCTCCATACTGGAATCTGGCGTGGAGATTAACTGTGCATCTCCCAACCGTCTCCCCAAACTTGCTAGTTTAAAGCTCTTTTGATAAGATGAGCCAGCCTCCCTCCCAGAAGTCTATTTCCTTCCCTACTCAGGTGAAGCCCATCCCGCGAGAACAGGTGTCTGTCCCCGAAAGCCTCCCAGTGGCCATACATCCCAAAGCCCTCCTTATAGCACCACTCCCTTAGCCAACTATTTATTCTCACAATCCTATCCGCCCTTTGCTGCCCTTCCCTCGGAACGGGCAGAATCCCACTAAAGATAATCTGAGCCTCTATTTCCTTGAGAGTCTTCCCCAGCCTAGCATAATCTCCCTTGATCCTCTCTAACGAGAACCTAGCCGTATCATTCGTTCCTACATGAAGGATTATCAGGGGGTTCTTACCTGCTCCTTGTAGGATCCTTTTCAACCGCAGGTCCACATCGCGTATCCTTGCGCCCGGTAGACAGCACACCCTTCTGTTTTCCGGGTCCGCCCTGGTCACAGGCCTATCCAATCTCCTCAGTAAAGAGTCTCCAATTACATACACCTGCCGTCGCCTGGCAACAGTGCGATCTAGAAATCTAGTCTCCGATCCCTCTAGTCCTGACCTGTGCCTATTCCTATCTTCCCTTATGCCTTCCTGAATCCTCGCGGGGCCCAGAATTGGTGCTGTCTCCATCAACTCCTCCCCCCTCTCTCTTGGACTAGCAGCTCTTCTCTTCTTCCTCACCCTCCCACCTTCAGTCGCCACCTGCTGCCCTTCCACCTCGCTATCCAAACACTCGAACCTATTCCTGAGTTCTATTCCCCCCTCACTGGCCCTTCTTTTCCTTGGCCTGCTTCTCACAGTCACATGCTTCCACCTCCCATGTTCTCTCCCTTCCATTCCCCTCTCACCGTCCTCTACCTCTGCCTCTACCTCCACCACAGGGCATTCTCCTTCCGTCCCCCCTTGCCTGTCCTCCATCAGCTGCTCAAACCCCCGCCTAAACTCCACCAGGGTCTCTACCTGCATCTCCAGCCCCTTAATCTTTTCCTCCAGTAACACTATCAGGCGACACTTCATACACAAATACCTCTGTTCCAGCTCCCCTGCTAGGACCATATACATACCACAGCTTCCACATGCGGCCATCTGCATTCTGTCTGCTGCTGCTGCTTGGCTCATGGCTGCTGCAATCTCTGCCCGCAGCGCCTGTGGACTCAGAGCACACACCACACCGCGCCCTACTGCCTCCCCCCTTACCTCCCCCTGCAAACTCCCTCTCAAACTCCCCTGTTAGCCGCCCTGTTTGCTGCCTCCGGTGCCGCTGCTCGCAGCTGTGCCGCTGCCTGGCTGGGAGGCCGCTTTTATGTTAGAGATAAGGATGGGACGCAGGCTGTGAGGGGAAGATTATCCCATATCCCCCTCATGAGAGATTTTCACAGCTTCTTCTGAAGCATATGGTGCTGGCCATGGGCTACTGTGCTAGATGGACCCGGCTCTGATCCAATCTGGTGGTTCCCATGTTCCTCTACCAAGGTGCAGAGTTGACCTGCTGCAGCCCCCAACCTGGGACACACCTCAGCCAAGATTTCAAGAGGTGCTGAGCTCTCGCATCTCCCACGCTCTGCCACTGGAGTTGCGGGTGCTCAGCGGCTGTGAAAAGCCAGATCCTGAATGACTGAAGCTCAGCATCCAAACAGGAGGGGGAGAAGCTCCAAAAAGTGTGTGTGTGGGGGGGGGGCACCAGTGCCTGAACTGTGGCCTGCCCCCCCGCACTGCCCCTTTCCCCAAGGCCCTGACTTGCCCTGCCTCTGCCCCTGAAAACCCACCTCAACCCTCCTCCCCAAGCCGCTGCCTGCACCGCCCTTCCCCCTGAGGCCCCACCCTCACACAGCACCTTGCCCTGAGGCCCCATCCCACTCCTTCTCCCCGAGCCCCCATTCACTGCTTTCTGCCCCCTTCCTTCCTCGTCGCTCGCCCTTCTGGCTGGTAAACATTGGGAGGACTTAGCCCTCCAACTTTTAAAAGTGATGGGGCCAAGGCCCTTGGTCCCCCTCATTCCAGTGCCCCGTCGTCCCATCCTAAAACCCTTTAAATCAGCAGCCACTTTGGAAACTGTTTGCCTTCAGTGTAGGGGCCTGGACTAGATGACCCGTTGAGGTCCCTTCCAGTCCTACATGTCTAGGATTATCACTGGGTAATGTCCCCTACGGATTCCGGGTCCGGTGGGCTGTCCTGATTGCTTCTGTCTGTCAGGGGCAGAGTCAGAGAATTTGTCTTCTCAGTCCAGACTTGACTGGCAGCAATAGTAAAGGGCGCCAGGAGAGAAGGCTGCCATCGGCCTGTTTGACTCTGTCTCCATTTCTGTATGAGTGTCAGGGACCACAGGTCTTGAACATGAGTCTACAGGGCCCTTTGGCGCTAGTACGCACCTGTGACACAAGGGGTTTTTCCTCCTTATTATGTTGTACACAAGCATATTTGAGTCTTACGTTTTTGCATGAATACTGTGTGTGCCTCAGTTTCCCTGTGTGCTGCACCAATGACTAGGTGGTGGGACTAAGGGTGTGTGACTTTTACAGAGGCCCTCTGGGCCAGGTGAGGCGGCTCCAGCTGCCTGCAAGTAAGCGATGGCCGGTGCCCTCCGTCACCTGAGACCAAAGAGGGGGTGTGATGTTGCACTCTCCATATGCTTTATGAAAATACACTTATAAATGTAAATATGATGTAACTGGAATATGCTTTATGCAAAAGGTCTCTTGTAAGGTATCATTACAAAGCTTATCATCTACTGAGTGTGTTCATCCTATTTGTTTGCATGTATTATTTCTATGTCTAAAGTTAGGAGAATAAGGCCTTGTCTAAACTACACAGCTTTTAGTGACAAGACTTGGGGAGCAAACAGCTGTGCATATCTCTCTATCAGTGTTATAGAGGTTTATGAGTTTATCCTGTATAAGCTTTATACAGAATAAAACAGATTTATTTGGGGTTTGGATGCCATTGGGAAATGGGTGTCAGGGTGCTAGAGAGGTAATCTGCTGAGCTGTTTTTGGTTAAAGTCTGCAGCTTTGAGGGGTGGCCTAGCCCCTACCTCCCTGCTCCCCAAAATGGGCAGACCCCAGAAAGATGCTGATCCATTGGAGAGGGCTCAAAGAAGAGCCATGGGAATGAGTAAAGGATTAGAAACCCTGCCTGATAGTGACAGGCTCAAAGAGAACAATCGGTTTAGTTTAACAAAGAAAAAGTTAAGTCTGTTCACAGTGTGTAAGTATCTACACAAGGAACAAACTTTTAACAATGGGCTCTGCTCCCTAGCAGAGAAAAGTTTCACACTTTCCAATGCTGGAAGTGGAAGCTAGAGACATTCAGACTGGAAATAAAAGGGAGATTTCTAACAGCGAGGGGAATTAACCATTGGAACAATTTACAAGGGTTGTGGTGGATTCTCTATCACTGACCATTGTTAAATCAAGACGGGATGTTTTTCTAAATCTTCTGCTCTGGGAATTATTTGGGGGCAGGTCTCCAGCCTCTGAGTTGCAGGGAATCAGATTGGATGAGCACAATGGTGCCTTCTGGCCTTGGAAATAATGAATCTGAGAATAATGGGGATGTGAAGCCAGCAATGGGCCAGCTCCCTGTGTTAGGCCTGGTCTACACTATGACTTTAGGTCGAATTTAGCAGTGTTAAATCGAATTAACCCTGCACCCGTCCACACAACGAAGCCCTTTACTATGAAATAAAGGGCTCTTAACATCGATTTCTGTACTCCTCCCCAACGAGGGGAGTAGCGCTGAAATCAACATTGCCATTTCAAATTAGGGTTAGTGTGGCCGCAATTCGACGCTATTGGCCTCCAGGAGCTATCCCACAGTGCACCATTGTGACCACTCTGGACAGTAGGGATCTTCCCTGATACCAGCCACACGGTGCGGGGAGGGATAAAGCAATCATCCCAGAGAATTGGATGGGGGGAGTTAGTTTGGTTTCTGCTGCTGTACGTTAACAGGAAAACCGCAGCACTCAATGGGCTTTGCTTGGTATGTGGGAAAGGAGGGCGCTGTTTTTAGGAAGGTTGCAGAAGCCGAAAGACAGTGGCTTACCATGGCCGCATGCAAGCCGAAATCTGTTGCCCGGACCTGTGTCTGTGATCTCTAACACCAAAGCCGCAGGCACTCAATATTAAGATGTAAAATGCGACCTTCTACCGAAATCACATGTGCTATATAATGTGAATAGTGTTGTTCACAGTAAAGATTATAAGCATTGTTCTGTAAAATGTATCTTTTTAAATACTTCCCTCCCTTTTTCCCCAGCTGCAAATTTTTCAAGCCTCCCTCCTCCGTCCCGAAGGCTATCTCAGATAAGGCGGTGAAAAAAAAGGACGTGAGATGAAATGTTCTCTGAAATCATGGAATCGACCCGCAATGAAAGAGCTCTCTCGTTTCTAGTTAACTCTCCTTTCTTCTTAATTAAACAGTCTTGTTTTATTATAAGTGCTCACAAGCACCGTGTGTAATACAGGAGTGGTGATTTACAGCAAAACTCATTGTGACATACTATAGTGATGTTCCCCTGGAATTGTCTGGACTGGTGATCGCTAGGGCTCTCCAATCCTCGACTCTGGGAGCCACCCTTACCCCGCTTTGCTGTGAGAACCCCCACTCCAGGTCTGTACCAGCACAGCCTCTGGCACGTAATCTGCTCCCAGCTACATGAGTGAGCACTTTTGTACAGGTGCTGCTTGCATTGTGCAACCGAATGACACTAGCCAATATCTGCAGTCCCAGACCCAACCCTAGGAACCTCCCTCTTGCATTATCCAATTATGCACGCTGGACACTGCAAGCTTATATGAGTTCATCTGTTTAACAAAATAATTGATATGTACCAGGATTGCTATCCCGAAGGGAGTCCCTGACAGGCTTCAAACCAAACGCACTGCTTCAGGTAGAATAAACAAACACATTTATTAACTACAAAAAGGTCCAACTCGGCTCTCTGGGCTGTTTCTCTGGCTGCTGTGGCTGCTCCCAGCATGGACCTTCTCCCTGGGATGTTTCTCTGACCGCACCGGCTCTGCCTGGCCTGGCTCTGCTCCCAGCTCAGCCCAGGATTCTGTTTTCTCCTTAGCTTGGCCCGCTCTGGCCCAGGCATCCCCAGCTCACACGGAGGATGGGACCCTCCTGACCTCCTCATTGGCCTTCCTGTGCTGTCAATCAGGCTGACTGGGAGTGTTGGCCTCTTCCCTTTGTCCCTGGGTCCTGTCACTCTCAGGGGCCTGGTTTCCCATCGGCCATTCATTTAGGTACTGAGAAAGGGCCAATCATAAATCCTCACTAAGTTTTACTGAGGGGCCAACAGTCCCCTTACATTCCCCTCTGCTAAAATTCTGCCACAGCCATTATATTAACACCAGCACATCTGGGCCCCATATTAACAAGATTAAGCAGCATCACTTTATATAAAAAAGCCATTAACAATCAATAAAAGAACATTTAACATCCAATGTCCACTTCTTTTTACTACACATGACAATATTCATTAAAACATCACTTAGAACAAATAACCTAATCATCTCTAGGTTTAACAGGCAGTACACCCCTGGTTGTTTTCTGGGACCTTCTTAAACCTCGTGGCTTGTTACCCAATTTTTCTATTCCCCTGTCCCCATTTTCATCAGGGTTTGGGTTTGCCCCATTGGTTTCAGTCTCCTTGGGACACACTGCTCTATCCCTCCTATGAGCCCTGCTCAGACTATAAGTCCAATATTTAACTGTTTCCTATGTACAACTCTCTGAGGACGTCCTTGTCCAGTCTGGATAGTGTAAACCGGCAGTTTGGGATTGTTGTGGGTGACCACTGAACTGGTACATGGTTACCAGGTCTGTTGAGAGCCCCACTGGACTTTTCCTACTTTGGGCTGCAACTTTAGTTTTAGTGAGAGCAACTTTGCCAGCTGTTTTGGCCTGTCATGGACACCTTTCAGCCAGACATTGAAATTGGTCACCTCATCCTTAGAAAAAAAAATGATTTCTTGATGCTTCTCTGGCAGCACTCTTAAGTTAGCCATCTGCACATGAACCAGCCCTTGGAGCACCGTTTGAACAGGAACTGGAAGCCTCATGCCATCCAGAATCATATCTTTTACCACACCAATAATCCACATCTGCATTTCCATGCATGCCGGGGCCAAGGAAACATTGCTCTGTAGGACACCAACAGCCTGCAAGAGGTGGAGGTGATCCTTTTCTTAGGATTGTTCTCATTCCCCTAAAACCTGTGCCACCCCATTCTGTATGGAAATTAGCTGATCTAAGGATACCTTCAGGGGCACTGCTAAATCCTTTAGGTGTTGACCCATTGCTTTCATTTTATTTTCAGCCACCTCCTCATTTATATATAAAGAACTCCTACCCCAAAACCATCTGTTCCTAAAATATCCCTTTCCTTTCAATCCATATGGGGTCTGGGAATATCATGAAGTTTTATCCAATTCCTCAAGCCCTTATACTATGATAGAATACACTTTCCACAGTGGGGTTCTATTACTGAAATATTTGACAAGGTAAGATCCACAATTACCTTCTTCAGGGTGTGGGTTGGATTAATTATCAATTGGTTCTTTATGTTGGTTTCAACCACATATGCTGCAGTTTAATTATTTACAAGTAGTTCCAAAATCCACACCTTCATGCATTTTACTCCATGGGGTTCCTGAAGGAACCATTTTCCTCTCATAATGGGTTACATAGAATCATAGAATCATAGGACATTAGGGTTGGAAGAGACCTCAGGAGGTCATCTAGTCCAATCCCCTGCTCAAAGCAGGACCAACACCAACTAAATCATCCAAGCCAGGGCTTTGTCAATCTGGGCCTTAAAAACCTCTAAGGATGGAGATTCCACCACCTCCTTCAGCACCCTCATCGTGAAATAGTTCTTCCTAATATCCAAACTAGACCTCCACCCCTACCACTTGAGACCATTGGTCCTTGCTGTGTCATCTCCCACCACTAAAAACAGCCTAGCTTCTTCCTCTTTGGAAATCCTTTCAGGTATTTGAAGGCTGCTATCAAATCCTCCATCCCTGCTCGCTATTCTCTTCTGCAGACTAAATAAGCCCAGTTCCCTCAGCCCCTCCTAATAAGTCATGTGCCCCAACCCCCGATCTTTTTTGTTGCCTTCCGCTGGACTCTTTCAGTTAGTCCACATCCTTTCTGTAGTGGGGGGCCCAAAACTGGACACAATACTCCAGATGTGACCTCACCAGTGCTGAATAGTGGCTGCCAACTAGACATCGAGACATTGATCACTGTCCATTGAGCCAGATGGTCTAGCCAGCGTTCTATCTACCTTATAGTCCATTCATCCAATCCGTACTTCTTCAACTTGCTAGCAAGTACACTGTGGCAGACCATATCGAAACTTTGCTAAAGTCAAGATAAATCATATCCACCGTTTTCCCCATATCCACAGAGCCTGTTATCTCATAATAGAATAAAGACTTCCCTTGATCTTCTGGCAATGCTCTTACTAGTGCAGCCCAATATGCCGTTAGCCTTCTTGGCAACAAGGGCACATTTTTGACTCATATAGTATCGTAGAATCATAGAATATCAGCTTTGGAAGGTGTGACAGGTTGGATCACAGAAACCCCTTTGGGGCTGCCAACTGATGTGCCAAGACTACTTCTGCCCCTGCCTTTCCTGCCAGCTTGGGACTCCAGGACCCTGCCTGGTTGTGCCAGACACTCTTGCTGGTTACAAACACAGACCCAGGTCTGAACCACGTCCCACAAACTGCAGACTTAACTGAAAGCAGCTTAAGAAGTGTTCCTGTCTCTGACACTCAGATGCCCAACTCCCAATGGGGTCCAAACCCCAAATAAATCTGTTTTACCCTGTATAAAGCTTATACAGGGTAAACTCATACATTGTTAGCCCTCTATAACACTGATAGAGAGATGTGCATAGCTGTCACCCCACCCCATATATACTGTGGATTAAATAATAAGAAAAAAAGTTATTTTATTAAATACAGAATGTAGGAATTAAGTGGTTCCATGTAGTAAGAGACAGAACAAAGTGAATTACCAAGCAAACTAAAATAAAACATGCAAGTCTATGCCTAATACAGTAAGAAAGTTATTACAGATGAAACCTCACCCTCAGATGTTCCAGTAAGCTTCTTTTACAGACTAGACTCCTTCTAGTCTGGGTCCAGCAATCACTCACACCCCCGTGGTTACTGTCCTTTGTTCCAGTGTCTTTCAGGTATCCTTTGGGGTGGAGAGGCTATCTCTTGAGCCAACTGAAGACAAAATGGAGGGGTCGCCGAGGGGTTTAAATAGACTTTCTCTTGTGGGTACTCACTCCTTCCTCCCCCTATTTAGAATCCCAGCTACAAGACGGAGTTTTGGAGTCACATGGGCAAGTCACATGTTTTAGGATGACTCAGAACTTAAAGGTAGCAGCCATGGTTCACATGCTACCTTGAATGTCCTCAGGTAGACTTCTTATAGGTATTGGAGCCTTCCAAGATCCATTGTCCATTAAGTGTATCTTGACTGGGCACTTAACTTGCACATTCCTCTCTAAAGAAGCTGACCAAATGCCTTACTAAGGCTACTTAAAATCAAACCAATACACAGCCAATATTCATAATTCAATACAATATTGATACATGCATACAAATAGGATGAATAGATTCAGTAGATCATAACCTTTACAGAGATATGTTACATGGCATATGTAGCATAAAACATATACCAGTTATGCCATATTTACATTCATAAGCATATTTCCATAAAGCCTTATCGGGTGCAACATCACACCAGTCATCAAAATTGGTCACCTCGTTTTTAGAAGAGATTTCATGATGCTTCTCTGGCAGCACCCTTAAGATAGCCACCTGTGCACCTCACACCCTTCGCCCTTGAGTTTAGAAGACTCATCGGTACTCTTTCTTTGATAGCATTATTCAGTACATTGCCCCAGATGTTGGCTCCACAAGCTCTCAATATCCATTGTTTTTTCCTGGTATCTAGCAGAGTTCATCAAGGATCTTCCCTCTCCAACCTACCCCGCGGGACCCAGGAGACAACTCTACCTCGCCGCTGGAGCCAGTACTCTACTCAGCACAGCATTCTTCTTAGAGTGCCCATGATGTTTCATCCTCATAGTTCCTTCTCTAGGCAACCTTTTTGCTATTACTTTCTGAGTCTTTGGCTAGCTATTTTTAACATTCTTTTTGGCCTTCCTAACTATGTGTTAACATGTCATTTGCCAGAGTTTATGCCTCTTTCTATTTTCCTCAATAGTATTTAACTTCCACTTTTTAAAGGATGCCTTTTTGCCTCTCACTGTTTCTTTTACTTTGTTGTTTAGCCATGGTGGCACTTTTTTGGTTTTCTTACTATCTTTTTTTAAATTTCGGGTATACATTTAAGTTGAGACTTTGTTATGGTGTCTTAGAGAATTTCCATGCAGCTCGCATGGATTTCACTTTTGGCACTGTAACTATTTATTTCTGTTTAACTAAATTCCTAATTTTAGTGTAATTCCCCTTTGTGAAATTAAATGCTACAGTGCTGGGCTGCTGTGGTGTTTCCCCTGCCACAGGGATGTTAAGTTTAATAATATTATGGTCACTATTACCAATGCTTCACTTAGGACTAAATCAAGAACTGCCTTTCTACTTTTGGGTTCCAAGGGCTAGCTGCTCCAATAAGCTGTCCTTTAAGGTGTCAAGAAATTTTCTCTCTTCATCCCCTCCTGAGGTGACATGTATCCAGTCAATATGGCAATAGTTGAAATCCCCCATTATTATTCAGGATTTTTTTTAATAGCCTCTGTAATCTCCTTGAGCATTTCACAGTCACTATCACCATCTTGGTCAGATGATCGTTAATATATCCCTACTGCTATATTCTTACTATTCAAGCATGGAATTACCATCCATACAGATTCTATGGTACAGTTTGTTCATTTAAGATTTTTATTTCATATGTTTCTATGCTTTCTTTCATGTATACTGCCACTCTCCCACCAGCACGACCTGTTACATCCTTCTGATATATTTTGTACCTTGGTATTACTGTGTCCCATTGATTATCCTCATTCTACCAAGTTTTTGTGATGCCTAGTATATCAATATCCTCATTTAATGTGAGGCACTCTATTTCACCCATCATACCAGAAGTCATCAAGAATTTTAGGACATGTGATATGGTCATGTGACCCTGGATTCCAACTTGGGCCAGTAACTGTCCACAAAGAGATGCTGTCAGCTTTGTTTGGTACAGTAAAATTCCAGACACAGGACAGAGGATATTAAAAGACCCCTCAGACATCTCCATTTTATCTTTATTTCTCTGGACTGGGTTTCCAAGAAGGAAGCTCTGAAGAAGGTGTGATGAACCCTGACCAGTTTGGGTAATTTCCAGAGATTCTTTTGCAAACCAACAGTTTATTCCATTATTGCTATGATCCTAAAAATATGAACTCTGAAAAATCACTTGTATGTATCATGTATTAAACATGTATATCTCTTCTTCTTTTCTTTTATTATTAAACCTTTAGATTTTAGTTATTAACAGATTGGCAAGAGCGTGATTATTGGGTAATATCTTAGTTATGTATTTGCCTTGAGATTAGAAAGACCCTATATATGATGAAATTTGTTTTCACTAACAGCTCATTATGGAGTCCAATATCCGGATGGTGAGCCGAAGGCTGGGATGTCTAAGGAGATGGCATTTTTGGTTTCTAGTTAACCAAAGTGGTGAAACAGAACTTTACATTTGTTGTTGGTATTATCGAATGATAGAATAACCAGCAGTCTGGGGTGAGTCTGCCCAATTTCTAAGCAGTTTGTCCTGAATTTCACATCCTCAGCTGTGTCCCACTGGAAAAAGGGGCAGAGGCTTGGAGGACTAAGCGGGGCAGGGCACAGGGCCTCAGAGGTCCAGTTAAAAGCAATTAGAAAGGAGGGAACCCCATTAGTTAATGAGCTGTACACAGACCAATTCCCCAGTCTGTCACATTGACTAAGCACAGTAAGGCCAGGAAAGGATTCAATGTCACTTTGACTGTCCAGTAATTGATTCAGGGAAGAGGGCCCAGCACTGTCTCACCAGACAACTCTGCATGGAGGTCAGTCTGAGAGCCAGAGCACGAGAGAAAAATTTAGATGTCTTTACAAATAAAGAGCCGGAGCAGCCTGTCCCGGATCTGTTTGGTCCTCACACCGTAGATGATGGGGTTTAGCGTGGGGGGCACCAGGAGGTTCACGTTGCCAATGAGAACACGGAAATGCAGGGCCACATTCTGGCCAAACCGGTACGTGAGGGAGGAGAAGAGAGCTGGGATGAAAAAGGCTAAGATGGAACATAGATGGGAGCTGCAGGTCCCAAAAGTCTTGAGCCGGGCATCCTTTGTGGGGAGGCGGAAGATGGCCCTGAGGATCTGGGTATAGGACAATGCAACAAAAACCATATCCAGACCCTTCACACAGAATAACACAAAGAGGCCGTAGTAACTACTTATGCGGGTATCAGCGCAGGCCAGCTTCACCACAGCTATATGTGCACAGTACGTATCGGGGATGATGTTGGTTTCGCAATATGGCCACTGCCTCGTCAGGATGATATAGGGCAGTATGAGCATGCCACCACGCAGCACCACAGCCATGCCAATCTTGGCCACCATGGGGTTTGCCAGGAGGGTGGAATGTCTGAGGGGATCACAGATGGCCACATAGCGGTCAAAACCCATGGCCACGAGGATCCCAGACTCCATCACTGAGAACGAGTGAATGAAGTACATCTGGGTGAGGCAGGCACTGAAATCAATCTCCCTCAAATTGAACCAGAAGATGCTCAACATTTTGGGCAGGAAGGATGTAGAGAGCACCAGGTCAGTGACAGCCAGCATGCAGATGAAATAGTACATTGGGGCACGGAGGCTCCGCTCCCTCTTCACGACGAATAGGATGGTGAAGTTCCCCAAGATGGCTATGGCATACATGGCACAGAACGGGATGGAGATCCAGACATGGGCTGCCTCCAGGCCAGGAATTCCCAGCAGGATGAAGGTGGAGGGGTTGGTGAAGTCGGTTGTGTTAGAATTTGACATGGAGTAGGGGAGAACGTGTCCAACTCTGAGGGAGAACGGTGTCTCCTGCATGTACTGTACGTTCTTCTGACTTTGTGTATGTGCCCAGGCTCTAGGGTGATGGTTGCAGTACCAATGCCTGAATGGAGAGGAAATGTTAATATGGGACACTACATGCACAACTGAGGACTGTTCTCATGGATGAAGGAAATTGGTCACTCTTCACACATTGAAAAATTAAATTTTCACTATTCAGACAAATGAATTATGAACAACTGACCCTACTAATGCCAATTCCATATTTTATGCTGCTCAAAATCTAAGAGTGAAAAAGAAACAAAGCTTTGACAAAACATTACCAGAGGGAAACATCCCAATTAGAACTCACCTCATGGAAAACACCTGAGTGTCATTGATAGCAACTCCATGGAAACAGTTGCTTATTTGCAGCTGTGGCCAAAACAAAGACAATGTTCAGATGCCTAAGGAAGGGGATGGAGAATACTCTGCTCTGGAAACGTGCTCAGTTGTGGACACTCGGTCTGTAAATAGTGTATAGCAGATAGAAAGTGGATTTCTGAGACAGGCTATGAGAATGGGAGAAGCCACCATACGCTGATAGCGTGTTGAGTATAGCGAAGAGACAAAGAAGGGGACATATGATAGAGGAGAGCAAAATAAGGGCTGGAACTGATGACATTCAAATGGAGAAACACAGAACAGTTCCCAACCAGTAATATCTATAGACACTTAGTTTCAGGGTGTTAGTCTGTATCCGCAAAAACAACGAGGAATCCTTGTGGCACCTCAGAGACTTACAAATTCATTTGTGCATAAGCTTTCATGGGCTAGAACCTACTTCATCAGATGAATGGAGTGGAAAATACAGCAGCAGGTATAAATACATGAAAAGATGGGAGCTGCCTTACCAAGTGTGAGGTCAGTCTAACGAGACAGTTCACTCAGTGTTTCAAAGGGGCTAATTCCCCAAAGGAGAGGAAAAAGATCAATAAAAGTGAATGGGAGGAAAAATTTAAAGATTAAAAATGAAAATGAAAATTTGGAGATCTTGAAGAAGAGTTTATGAGATTGGCAAAAGTTCACTATTCCACAGTCAAGAAAGTAGAGAACTTTGGACAAAAACCCGGTTTACTGACAAAGTGAATGCAGCAATTGGGGGAAGGTTGGAATGGGAAGCAATATATAACATATGGGGAAAAGGGAAAATAGAGAGCAAATAATACAAATTGGAATTTATGAATATTGATAAGGCATGCTAAAAACATCATGGAAAAATCCATGCTTCGCAGGTTTAAGGATTACAAAAAGAAGGTTATAAAAGTATACTGAGAACAAAAGAAATCCTAGAAAAGGTATGGCTCAATTCTCTGAGGGAGAAACAAAGTTTGTTAATGTTGCAGGAAAGGTAGATATCTTCAAGATATAGTTGAGTTCTGCATTCGGAAAGAAGCAGTATGAGAAACATATATCACATAAGATGATGAAATACTTTCCAGTCCATTAGCAGTCAAGGATGGCAATAAACAGCATATACAATTGAATCTTAGAGTTCCAAACACCAGAGTTACAAACTGAATGATCAAGTGCACATCTCACTCGTAACCAGAAGTACACACTGAGGCAGCCAGAGAGACAAAAGAAAAAAAATGGGCAGGGGTACAGGACAGTTCTGGGTAAAACGTAAACTATTCAATAAAAAAAAAGGAAAGTTTTAAAGAAAGATTTTACAAAACTAAGAAAGAATGGAAAAGTTGGTCTGGGATTAGTTAAAAAAAAACATAGGAATATAATGAATGCCAGTCAACAACATGGTTTACGGAAAACACGTCTTGTCAAATAAACCCGATTTCATCCTTAAATGAGAGTACACTTTTGATTGAACAAGGGAACCAAGCAGATGCAATACACTTTGATTTCTCGGAGGCATTTGTTTCAATAGCGGGAAAAATTCAGATAAAAAAAATGCACACCTTACAATATCAGTAGAGCACATGTAAAGTGGACTAAAAACTGGCTAACTGAAAGATCTTAGAAAGCAGTTGTCCATGGGCCATTGTCAGTGAATGGGGGTGTTTTTATGAGGTTCTGCAGGGATCTGTTTTTGGCCCAATATTATTCAATATTTTCATCTATGATCTGGAATCAAATAGAAAATCACTGAAGATAAAATTTACAGATGACCCAAAGATTGCCAGATTCGTTACAATGAGGAGGCCAGGGCAGGCATACTGATTGATCTGGAACATTTGGTGAGCTGGGTCCATGCAAACAAAATGTTTTATTACAGACAAATGCAAAGGGATCCTCTCAGAACAGGGAATGCAGTCTCGATCCATAGAGTGGGGCACTGCATTATGGAACGCAGGGACCCTGGAAAGGATTTAGGGGTCATTGTAGACAACCAACTGATTGTGAGCTCCCAGTGTGATGCTGTGGCCAAAAGGGCTGATGTGATCCTTGGATACATAAACAGGGGAATGGTAAGTTGGAGCAGGGGAAGGATTTTACCTCTGCACATGGTATTGGTGAAACCGACCGTTTCCACTCCCGGGTTCCACATTTCAGAAATAATGTTGAAAAATTGGAGAGGGTTCAGAAAAGAGCCACAAAAATGATTGGCGACCGGAGAAAATGCCGGTCAGAGAGAGTGACTTAAGGGGCTTCATTTATTCATCTTAAATACCAATAATGTGCTCTAGTGAGGAAAGGCAAAGCAAGACCCAATCCCTGAAATCTGAAGCCAAAAATATTACTGTTGGAAATAAGGGCCAAGTGATTACCACTCTGGGTGATTAAAATTTGCAACACACTGCGAAGGGAAGTGGTGGATTCTCCAACTCCCCATGCCAGCAGATCCAGACTGGATGCTTTTCTGGAAGATCTGCTTGAGGGCTCACTTAAAAAGCTACAATGGTCCTGCCCTAGTGCTTCAATGTTGACACTACTTACACGGACGGCAGAGGTTCTCCCATCAAAGTCGTTAACCCACCTCCCCAAGAGGAGTAGCTAGGTTCATTGAAGAATTCTTCTGTTGACCCTAATGCCTTCTACACCAGGGTTAGGTTGATATAACTACATTTTTCAGAGGTGTTGATTTTTTCAAAAAAGGCAAATGAAATCATGCGAGGTGATAGTACTCATCTACTCGACATTGGTGAGGCCTCAACTGGAGTATTGTGTCTAGTTTGGGTCACCGATGTATAGGAAGGATGTAGAGAAACTGGAAAGGATCCAGAGGCAAGCGACAAGGATGATCAAAGGGATAGAAGGCAAGCCACATGAGCAAGGGCTGAAGCAACCATTTTTGTTTGGTGTGGAAAAGAGGAGATTGATGGGGAGATCGGAGCAGTTTTTGGATACTTGAAAGGCTGCGATAAGAAAGATGGAGGAATGTTATTATCTTTTGCCGCAGAGCACAGGACAACAGGCAGTGGGTTCAAACTCCAGCATAGCAGATTTCGATTATATCTGAGAAAAATCTCCCTAACTTTAAGAACAGGAGGACAATGAAACAGAAGCTTTGTGAGGTTGTGGAAACTCCTTCGCTGGAAGTATCCCAAAGGTGGCTGGACACCAATCTTTCTGGGATGGTTTAGACACAACACATTCTACATCTTGGCAGCCGGTCAACTCCATGGCTCTATGATTCTCTAAACTAAAATCCTAGATTGGAGCAGGTCTTAGTCACACACATGTTATGAAGCTCGATTCAAAGGTAACTGGGTAAAATATAATGGCCTGTGTTATACAGGATGTCAGGCTCGATGATCAAATGGTCCCTTCTGACCTTAAATCATATGAATCTTTCAGCAAAGAACGTAGATCAGGCATTTATATTTACTCTGTTTCACAACACACAAACAAGGGAACATTCAATTACATTGAAAATCTGAACATCTAACACCTATTTGATCTGTGGAACGCATTGCCGCTGACATTATTGGAGCAAACAGCTTAGCTGAATGGGACTCACAAATTGCTATTGTAGTTGGTTCTGGGGGGCACCCTTAGTTAAGGCTCTCCAAGAGCTTCAATTAGGAGACCTCATTTTCTTTTGTTTTTAAGCTTCCCAAACTGTAACCATTCAAACTTATATTTGCAATGCTGGGTGTCTCCTCCTGGCTGAATTGTGTTTTCAGTGTTTCAGGCATAACGGTTCAGCCAACATCTCAAATGAAGCTAGGAGAGAATATGTGTTGCCCATGTTGAAAAATTCTAATAATTATTCCTCAATGCTTTGCAGCAGATAAAAGTCAGGTAACTCCCCTTCCCCCCCACACACACTTTTAACAGACAAAGCCTAACATTGCAAGGGGAGAACAGTGACAGTGACAGTGTCTGTGCATTAACACACAGCTGGCTCCTGAGTTCTTTATTCAGTTCTTACTCCAAGGGAAATTTTGCCTCACTGGGACCTGAGCAAAATACAGGGCCTGGCCTCCGAATTTGGCCTTGTATTGTACATCTATTAACACCTTTCATCATGAAGGATCCACTGTGCCTCTAAAATACAGCCACCTCAGGGGTTGAGGCCATTGGCGGGGCAGGTGGGTGTCCATAGAAAGGAATGGCAGTTTGCACAGTGATACGGGTAAAACTCACCCCTGTGGCAAGGGCCCTGGGATGTTTAATGGCTGTGCAGAGCATAAAGGACAACAGACCTATTCGCTATGCCATTATGACCATGTTGCTCTTGGTTTGTCCAGCAGCTGAGCTCCTCAGCTAAAGATGGGTACCTGTGAATTGTGAAGTGGAAGTGTCTTTCTTGGGAATCCCCGTCAGGTAGCCGTGTCCCACACCTCTCTCACCCCAGCATCTGCATGAACATCCCACGCTGAGAGCTGACACAGGGCTGAACACCGTTAATAATATAGCTCTTCGTAATCCCAGTTGGGTTCACTCAGCCTCTGGGGGGAGAAGCGGCATCTGGATTCAAACAGGCTGGAGACCGGAGACACTTTTGCTAATATCTTTCTTTCCATGTCTGGGCTTCTGTGCTTTTTGTCCAGCTTCAGGAGTAAACAGTAATTAAGCGACCTTCCCAAAGGGAGATGAGAGCTCTTGGGCTCTGTGCTGAATCAGAGAGGAATTGGCTGCTCTGTGTATTTGTGTATATTTAAAAATTATAGTTTATTAGAAAGAAAATTAGGGATAATGCCTAGACCTCCCTAGGGTCTGATACTCTGTGAATGCCTGGGATGGCTTGGTAGATAGCAGACAGACAGATCTGGAGACAGATGACTGAGGGGAGACAAAAGCACTTTCTGCAGGCACACAGGGCTGTCACTAAGAGATCAAAAGATGAGTAATCATTGGCGGATCTTGAAAACATCTAGCTAGGTAAAGTCCCCATGAACATATCCCCATTATACAGATAGGTAAACTCAGGCAAAGGGAGACATGACTTGGCGAAGATCCCACAGAGAATGACAGACAGAACTCATGAGTCCTGACTCACCTACTGTAACAACCACCTCTCCTTCAGTAACTGAGTGCATGACAATTGGGAAATGGATTCACGGTCTAGGAGGACCTGTTCGTTGGGTGTGTGTGACGAACTTCTCTGGAGTGTAACCTGGAATTGGGATACCGCTCAGCCCTCTGATATACCTGTGACATTGCACTCTATATAATTTTAGGAAAATATGCTAATGAGTGTGAATATGCTTCATACAAAAGGTCTCTTGTAAGGTATCATTACAAAGCTTATTATCTAGTGAGTGTGGTCATCCTATTTGAATGTATGTATCATTCTTCTATCTGAAACTAGAAATATGAAATATAACTCTGGGGGCCTATTGTAATTATGCAAAGTGTGGGCCATTAATGGTGGTTTGGAATCTTGATGGCTCCCATCAACCAGGGCAATTGACTGTGAGTGGCTTTGTTTGCTTGCAGGCCTTCCTGTGAGTCAGGCTGGGAGGAATGAAGGTTTGCGGTCTCACAGGACATGTGATCATGTCACCTGAACTGGAATCCATCTTAAACGTAGTGCTTTTCCATTTAGAAGGAGGGGGTGGGAACCCATAGAGGGACAAAGGATTCCTGCCTTGTGCAAAAGATATATAAGAGGGCAGAAGAGAACAAAGGGGGCTGCAATCATGAGAAATCCCCTAGCTACCACCTGAGCTGGAACAAGGGCTGTACCAGGGGAAAGAATTGTGCCCAGACTAGGAAGGCATCCAGTCTGTGATAGAAGGTTATTGAAACACCTCTGAGGGTGAGATTTTATCTGTATTCAGTTTTCTTACTGTATTAGGCATAGAATTGCGTGTTTTATTTTATTTTGCTTGGTAATTCACTTTGTTCTGTCTGTTATTACTTGGAACCACTTAAATCCTACTTCTTGTATTTAATAAAATCACTTTTTACTTATTAATTAACCCAGGGTATATATTGATACCGGGGGTGGGGGGAGGCAAACAACTGTGCATATCTATTTATCAGTGTTATAGAGGGCAAACAATTTATGAATTTATCCTGTATAAGCTTTATACAGGGTAAAACGGATTTATTTGGGGTTTGGACCCCGTTGGGAGTTGGGCCTCTGAGTGTTGGACACAGGGACACTTCTTAATCTGTTTTCAGTTAAGCCTGCAGCTGTTGGGGGATGTGGTTCAGACCTGGCTCTGGGTTTGTAACAGGCTAGCATGTCCGGATCAAACCAGACAGGGTTCTGGAGTCCCAAGCTGTGATCCAACCCATCACAATACCAATCTGGGCTCCCTCTCACACTGTGAGGTTATGGAAGCCGCTATCCTCTCCAGGTCTTGCACTTATACAGCCTGTCAAGGCTGCTTCCCCACTCTGAACTTTAGGGTACAAACGTGGGGGCCTGCATGAAACTTCTAAGCTTAACTACCAGCTTAGATCTGGTCCGCTGCCACCACTCCCAAAGTGCTAATTCCCTTCCCTGGGTAGCCTTGGCAGACTCTTCACCAATTCCCTGGTGAATACAGATCCAACCCCCTTGGATCTAAAAACAAGGAAAAATCAATCAGGTATTAAGAAAAAGGCTTTAAATTAAAGAAAAGAAAGGTAAAAGAAAACCCTCTGGGAGAGATTAGCATACTGTCTACTCTCACAGACAACAGGTGCAAACACAGAGGATGTTCCCCTGGGCAAACCCTTAGTTACACACACACACAAAAAAATACCCAAAATACCCAATTTGACTATTCCTCTAATTGCACAAGACAGGTTACAAAGAAAAAAACATAAATCTATTTATTTCCTTCACTAATAATCACTACTTGATAAGAGGCTGAATTCTGGAGCTTTCCCACTCCAGTCCAAACTGAAACTTAACAGACAAAGGGAACTTCCCTCTTTCCCTTTGAACCATCTGGTCTTCCCATCCCATTGGTTCCTCTGCTCAGGTGTCAACTAGGCTAGGTGAATGTCTTACCCCTTTACATGTAAAAGAGGCATTAACCCTTATGTTTATGACACGCCCCCCAAATCTCAGACAGTGTTGGACCGCATTGGTTGTGATTTCTTTCTAAACTTTAGAATAAACAGATTAATAAAACACATGCACCCTTACATATCAAGGACGATTTTAACCAGTTGATTTTAGGAAACTTTCATAGGAGAGTGCATCAGCCACTTTGTTAGAAGCCCCTGAAATGTGTTGAATTTCAAAGTCAAAGTCTTGAAGAGCTAAACTCCACCGAAGAAGTTTTTTGTTTTTTTCCCTTGGTGGTATGAAGCCACGTTAGTGCAGCATGGTCGGTTTGTAGTTGGAAACACCATCCCCAAACGTACGGGCGCAGCTTTTCCAGGGCGAACACAATGGCATAGCATTCTTTTTCGCTGATTGACCAGTCGCTTTCCCTCTCAGGCAGTTTCTTCCTGAGAAACACGACAGGATGGAATTCTTGATCCGGTCCTTCCTGCATTAAAACTGCTCCCACGCCTCGCTCGGACGCATTTCTGGTTACTAGGAACGGTTTGTCAAAGTCTGGGGCCCTTAGCACAGAGTCAGACATGAGTGTTGCCTTAAGCTGGTTAAAGGCCTTTTGACACTCATCAGTCCACTGAACTGCATTTGGCTGTTTCTTTCTAGTTAGGTCTGTCAGTGGGGAGGCGATTTGGCTGTAGTGGGGTACAAATCGCCTAAAATATCCGGCCAGGCCTAAGAAGGATTGGACCTGTTTCTTTGACTTTGGAACTGGCCACTTTTGGATAGCATCCACTTTGGCCTGTAGGGGATTTATAGTTCCTTGACCCACCTGGTGCCCCAGGTAAGTCACTCTGTTTTGGCCTATTTGACACTTTTTAGCCTTAACAGTTAGTCCTGCCTGCCGGATGCGCTCGAAGACTTTTTCAAGGTGCTCCAGGTGTTCTGCCCATGAATCAGAAAAAAATGGCCACATCATTGAGGTAGGCAACTGCAGATTCTCCCAATCCCACTAGGAGACCATCTACAAGTGTTTGGAAGGTGGTGGGTGCATTTCGCAGCCCAAAAGGGAGTACATTGAATTCATCCACCCCTGCCTGGGTGACAAAGGCTGACCTTTCCTTGGCAGGTTCATCTAGTGGTACTTGCCAGTACCCCTTGGTTAAGTCTAAGGTAGAGATAAATTGGGCATGTCCCAATTTCCGCAATAGCTCCTCTGTGTGTGGCATTGCATAGTTGTCAGGATGAGTTACAGCATTTAGCTTATGGTAGTCCACGCAAATGCGCATTTCACCTTCTGGTTTGGGAACTAGAACCACTGAAGATGCCCATGCACTGTTAGAGGGGCGGATTATACCCATCAATAGCATGTCCTGGATCTCCTTTTTTATAGCAGTTTGGGCATGAGGTGACTCCCGGTAGGGTGGGGTTCTAATTGGGTAAGCATTACCTGTATCAATGGAGTGATATGCCCGTTCGGTCCGTCCTGGAGTGGCTGAGAACATTGGCACAAAGTTAGTGCACAGCTCCTTGATCTGCTGTCGCTGCAGACATCCAAGTGTTGCGGAGAGGTTCACCTCTTCCACGCCACCGCCACGTTTTCCTTCGTAGTAGACACCTTCAGGCCACTCAATATCATCTGTTTCCTGGGCTGTAAACTGGCAAACATTTAGTTCTCTGGAATAAAAGGGCTTAAGAGAATTAACATTGTATACCTTAGGCTTTATGTTGGAGGTGGGGGATGCTATGAGATAGTTAACAGCTCCTAGACACTCCTGGACCATGAATGGTCCTTCCAACGACGCTTCCATTTTATGGGCCTGGAGCGCCTTTAAGACCATGACTTGGTCTCCTACTTTGAAGGACCGTTCTCAGGAATGTTTATCATACCAGGCCTTTTGCTCTTCCTGAGCATCCTTTAGGTTTTCTTTAGCAAGGGCTAAAGAGTGTCAGAGGGTGCTTTGTAGGTTGCTTACAAATTCTAGAATGTTAGTTCCTGGAGAAGGCATAAACCCCTCCCATTTCAGCTTCACCAACTGTAATGGCCCCTTAACCTCGCGGCCATACACAAGTTCAAATGGTGAAAACCCTAAACTGGGATGTGGTACTGCCCTGTAGGCAAAAAGCAACTGCTGCAACACTAAGTCCCAATCATTGAAGTGCTCATTTACGAATTTACATATCATGGCCCCCAAAGTTCCATTAAACCTCTCCACCAGGCCATTAGTTTGATGGTGGTAAGGGGTGGCAACCAAGTGATTCACCCCATGAGCTTCCCACACGTTTTTCATGGTCCCTGCCAGGAAATTAGTTCCCAAATCTGTAAGGATGTCAGAGGGCCAACCTACCCTGGCAAAAATGTCTGCTAATGCCTGGCACACACTTTTAGCCCTGGTGTTGCTTAAGGGTTGTCAAGGCTGGATCCCCACTTTGAACTTTAGGGTACAAATGTAGGGGCCTGCATGAAAACTTCTAAGCTTAACTACCAGCTTAGCTCTGGTTCCGCTGCCACCATTTCCCAGTTAGATTCCCTTCCTGGGAAGCCCTAAGAAAACCTTTCACCAATTCCCTGGTGAATACAGATCCAAACTCCTTGGATCTTAAAACAAGGAGAAATTAACCATCCCCCCTCCTTCCTCCCACCAACTCCTGGTGAACACAGATCCAATCCCCTTGGATCTAAAAACAAGGAGAAATTAACCTTTCTCCCTCCTTCCTTTCACCAATTCCCTGGTGAATAAGGATCCAAACCCCTTGGATCTTAAAACAAGGAGAAATTAACCATCCCCCCTCCTTCCTCCCACCAACTCCTGGTGAACACAGATCCAATCCCCTTGGATCTAAAACAAGGAGAAATTAACCTTTCCCCCTCCTTCCTTTCACCAACTCCTGGTGAATACAGATCCAAACCCCTTGGATCTTAAAACAAGGAAAAATCAATCAGGTTCTTAAAAAGAAGGCTTTTAATTAAAGAAAAAGGTAAAAATCATCTCTGTAAAATCAGTATGGAAATTAACCTTACAGGGTAATCAAACTTAAAGAGCTCAGAGGACTCCCCTCTAGTCTTAGGTTCAAAGTACAGCAAACAAAGATAAACACTCTAGTCAAAGGTACATTTACAAGTTGAGAAAACAAAGGAAAACTAACACGCCTTGCCTGGCTATTTACTTACAAGTTTGAAATAGGAGAGACTTGTTTAGAAAGATGTGGAGAATCTGGATTGATGTCTGGTCCCTCTCAGAGAGAACGAGAACGAACACACTCTCAAACAAAGAACACAAACAAAAGCCTTCCCCCCCCCAAGATTTGAAAGTATCTTGTCCCCTTATTGGTCCTTTAGGTCAGATGCCAGCCAGGTTACCTGAGCTTCTTAACCCTTTACAGGGAAAAGGATTTTGGAGTCTCTGGCCAGGAGGGATTTTATAGTACTGTACACAGGACAGCTATTACCCTTCCCTTTATAGTTATGACAAGGGTACTGGTTTCGGCCATCGGGTAGCAAAATCCATGAAAGTCAGTATGTACTGCTTTCCTCTGCGTGTCTTCTTTGGGAAAGGAACCAGAATATCCAAAGCTACTCACTGAAATGGGACCTCAATTATGGGTAGTGGTTGGAGAGGGGCTTTGACCTGGTCTTGGGGCTTTCCCACTCGTTGGAACACCTCACAAGTCCTGACATAATTGGCAACCTCCTTGCCCATTCACTCCCAGTGGAAGGACTTCCCCAACCGATCTTTGGTTCTGTTCACCCCAGAATGGTCACTGGGATGATCATGGGCTAAGCCCAAGAGCTTTACCCGATACTTAGTGGGAACTACCAACTGTCTTTGAGGATGCCAATCTTCCTGGTGCCCACCAGAAAGAGTCTCCTCATATAAAAGTCCTTGTTCTACCACAAACAGGGATCGGTTAGAAAAGCTGAGAGGCGGTGGGGTGCTCCGTGCTGCCGCCCAAGCTTTCTGAAGGCTGTCATCTGCTTCCTGCTCAGCCTGGAACTGTTCCCTTGATGCTGGAGACATCAGTTCCTCCTTGGACTGTGGACTTGGGCTTGGTCCATCTGGAAGCGATGCAGGTGCTGGGGCTGTTTCCGTTGACTGTGAACCGCTGTCCGCTGGTGCACTATGTGGTATTTCAGGCTCTGGCAGAGCCTCTTGGGTAGGGTTATCTGCTGCTTCCGCCAGTTCAGGCTCGCTGGTGCCCTCTGGCGTTGGAGTTGTAGACGGGTTTGCAAATGCTGTACTCAGTGCTGGCAATGGTTCTGGTGTTGGTTGTGTTGCCAGTTCCGGTTCTGGGACTGTCTTTGGCTGGGTCTCTGGGATTGGATCCACTATGGCAGTTGCACTCGTTGGCAGGGGATCTGGTTCCACCACCTCTGTCTGGGTCTGGTAACCCAGACGGGGCCCTGGTGGACGGTTCAGGAACAGGGATGGGTGTGAAAGCTTGCTTAGCTTGGCTGCAGGTGACCATTCCCACCCTCTTGGCTAGCTTCACATGGTTGGCCAAGTTTTCCCCCAGCAGCATGGGGATAGGATAATTGTCATAGACTGCAAAAGTCCACATTCCTGACCAGCCCTTGTACTGGACACGTAACTTGGCTGTAGGCACGGTTACAGAGTGTGACATGAAGGGTTGAATTGTCACCAGAGCCTCCGTGTTGATGAGTTTGGGTCCACTAGTGATTGGTGGATAGTCGACACTTGTGCCCCAGTGTCCCTCCACGCGATAACCTTCTTTCCGCCCACTCTCAAGGTTTCCCTTTGCTCCGAGGGTATGAGAGAGGCATCTGGGCCTGGGGATCTTTGGTGTGATTGTGGTGTAATGAACTGTAATCGGTTGGTGTTCTTGGGGCAGTGGGCCTTTATATGTCCCAGTTCATTACATTTAAAACATCGCCCTGCTAAGGTATCACCGGGGCGATGTTGGTTGGTGGAGACTGGTGTGGTGGGGTGAGAAGGCATCGGGGATTTCCCTTGGGATGTAGGTGGGGCCTTGGGTTGTCCCTGGTGATAAGGTTTTGTTTTGGGTTGTCCCTTCTGATATTGGCTCCAACTGCTACTAGTTTTTTTTTCTTTTCTGCCACCTCCACCCATTTGGCTCCAATCTCCCCCACCTCAGTTACAGTTTTGGACTTCCCATCTAGGATGTACCTTTCTATTTCCTCAGGAACACCCTTTAAAAACTGCTCCATTTGCATTAGGAAGGGCAACTCTTCTGTAGATTTAACACTTGCTCCTGATATCTAGGCATCCCAATTTTTCCCAATGTGGTAGGCATGTCGGGTAAATGACACGTCTGGTTTCCACCTTAGGGCTCTGAACCGCCGAGGGGCATGCTCAGGTGTTAGCCCCATTCTGATTCTGGCCTTGTTTTTAAAAAGTTCATAACTGTTCATGTGTTCCTTAGGCATTTCAGCCACCACCTCTGCTAAGGGTCCACTAAGCTGCGGCCTCAGCTCTATGTTGTACTGGTCTTTAGTGATGTTATACCCAAGGCAGGCCCTTTCAAAATTTTCTAAGAAGGCCTCAGTATCATCACCTACTTTGTAGGTGGGGAATTTTCTGGGATGGGAAGTGGTACCTGGAGAGGGGTTGCTAGGGTTGGCTGGTATATCCGGCCTAGCCCTTGCTAATTCCAGTTCATGCTTCCTCTCTCTTTCCCTCTCCTCCATAGCTCTCTTGTGGGCAGCCTCCTCTGCCTTTATTTCTAATTGTTTTAATTCCATCCGTCTCTTATGTTTGTTTTCTTTTTCTGTTGCTTCCAGTCTACCCAGTTCTATTTTGTTAGCTTCTTCACTGGTAATCATTTTCCTGCTTTCTTGTGCTGGGCCACACCCCTCTGCAGTTCACTGAAACTGGGATGCACTTAGCTCAGGGCTGCTTAGCTAACAGAGACTTTCTAACTAGCTATACCGAGAGGTAGAAAGAAAAAAAACGAATTCAGCTTGTAAATTCCTTTTCGCAAGCTGCTTGCTCACTGTGTGAACCCTTCTCTTAACAATGACCCTTGTTAAAAAAAACTTAACACCTCTGCTTTCATGCAAGGATGAGATAAGATATGCATCTATCTTAAGCTCTGCTAGAAAGCAGCTAGAAAGGAGAAAAAAAATCTTATTGGCTTTTGGTTTAAAATGATCCCACCGCTCTGCCACCATGTCAAGGCTCCTTCCCCACTATGAACTTTAGGGTTAAGATGTGAGGGCCTGCATGAAAACTTCTAAGTTTAACTACCAGCTTAGATCTGGTCCGCTGCCACCACTCCCAATGGGCTAACTCCCTTCCCTGGGTATCCTTGAGAGACTCTTCCACCAACTCCCTGATGAACACTGATTCAAAACCCCTTGGATCTTAAAAAAAGGAGGAATTAATCATTCCCCCCCCACCATTCCGTTTCCCCCCACCAATTTCTGGTGAGTCCAGATCAATCTCCTTGGATTTTAGAACAAAGAAAAATCAATCAGGTTCTTAAAAAGAAGGATTTTAATTAAAGAAAAAGGTAAAAACCATCTTTGTAAAATCAGGATGGAAAATAACTTTACAGGGTAATCAAACTTAAAGAGCCCAGAGGAATCCCCTCTAGCCTTAGGTTCAAAGTTACAGCAAACAGAGGTAAACACCCGAGCAAAAGGTACATTTACAAGTTGAGAAAACAAAGATAAAACTAACATGCCTTGCCTGGCTGTACTTACCAGTTTGAAATATGAGAGACTTGTTCAGAAAGATTTGGAGAGCCTGGATTGATGTCTGGTCCCTCTCAGTCCCAAGAGCGAACCCCCCCCCCAAAAAAGAGCACAAACAAAAGCCTTCCCCCCACCAAGATTTGAAAGTATCTTGTCCCCTTATTGGTCCTTTGGGTCAGGTGTCAGCCAGGTTACCTGAGCTTCTTAACCCTTTACAGGTAAAAGGATTTTGGAGACTCTGGCCTGGAGGGATTTTATAGTATTGTACACAGGAGGTTGTTACCCTTCCCTTTATAGTTATGACACATGTCTTACACAATTCTGGATACAACAGGAGATTAACTGAAAACATACAAAAAAATTAGGATTCCAAACAGGATAGTCAGGGCTCCCTGAAACAACCAGCTTTCTATGCCAGAGAAATTGAACAGGTTACTTAGACACTTCCATAAAGAACTAAGCTTTTCATGGGGAAGATATGCGATTTGTTTTAAGTGGCTAGCACAATTTATTACCTCATTGGTGTTGTCAGGTTTATACACACAACATTATTTTCCAATGAGAGCACAGGTTCCTTCTTTGGCCACCAGCACTATGTCCAATGCCTGATGGTTTTGGACGGCCATCTGTCAGACCACCCCTGTTTCTTTGGCCAGAGCTCTTAAATTTTCTTTGGTTTTATTTGCCATTATTTTAGCTACTGCTTGTAACCTCAAGAGCCTTTTTGCATGGTGTATTACTCCCCCGGTGAGATAAAGGAACTGCCAATGGCCTTTTTCCAAGTTAAGGGGCTTATGTTATTTACATACCTTGGGGCATCTGATAAGTCCTTTTTTTTTGCCTGAAATTACAGAGACGTTCTCCTGGGAAGGACCCTAGCACTCGAATTTTGGGAAGAGTCGGGCGGGATAACAGATACCTGACCAGTTAGCAGGTAATGCAGTATAAGCTTTGGTCCCACAAACCCAACAATGACCTATTAAGACTGCGAAGAATCGGTTGCATTCATTTGTCGCATAGGTGCCTGCAAAGGAGGAGTAATATCCCCCAAAGGGCACATGGTAATTCTCCTTAGGAGGAGTGGTGTTATTTGAATGGCATTGAAAGACTGTATTGTTTTCACTAAGGTTACTGTAGAGGGAACATGAGATTGATTTCTCTTTTTGATCCGAGGTTGAGAAAAAAGTCATATCCCCATACCTGACCCACCACTTTTTAGTTTTGTTCTAATAATCCCATACATCATTGGCCACAATATGCTGAAGGCAACAGCTCCTTCCCAGATCCAGCCCTATCCCATTACACATCCAACACCAATGACCTTTTCCCTCCACCACACTTATCCATTTAGGTACATTTATTCCCACCGCTTCCCAAGTGTCATTGCTGTTCCATGTTTTGTTAAATTGATGAGGTCTTCCAGTTAGATCTGGGGAATTGAGTGGGATTGCCAGGACAGTAACACCAGCTTGAGAGTGGGCTGGGATGTGGCTGCAGACCCAGCAATTAGAGATATTAAGGGTCTGAGCTATCCACACTTATTGCTGGATAAAAGAATTTTCATTGTGGACTTCCTAGACCTTAAGACACCAGCAGCCGAGGAACAGGCACCAACAGAGGCACACATTAGAGGCAAGGCCCTTCTGTTTCTGACAACCTGAACCGAGGGAATCGCAGTCACGGTTTAATGTCCACCAGGCAGCAGGCGCTAGGCTCGCTACTGCTTCTTCTTCGGCCTTGCTTTAGGTCTTCGTCTGCTTCTGGCATCCCTTACGAGAGCGTAGATTGTAAGCTATTGCAGACTATTTCTCTACGTCTTCTTCTGGAGTCAGAATTGACTCTGCGTGGTCCTGAGGTGATGATTGGTTCACTGGGGGTGGTGCCTTCTTACACTGTGAAGCATGTATCCACGTTGCGATGCCAGATAGTTTAACAGCTGTCTGGGTAGTAAGCAGTACCTGATGAGGACCCTTGCACCGGGGTTCCAAGGCGTGTTTTCGATGATGGTGCCGTATGTAGACCCAGTCACCTGGTTCGAGGTCGTGGCAAGCATCAGAGTTGGGTTCTGTCAGCCAGGCGGCTCGAACCTGTGAATGAAAGTGACTTACGGCTTGCTTTAGTCCCTTGCGATATTAAAGGAACGTACTGTGAGTTAAGTTCAAGTCTGGGACTGGAGTAATGGTAGCCATAGCTCGCATGGGGCGTCCCATAACAATTTGAAAAGGACTCAATTTATGTCTTTGGGATGGAGTGGATCGCATTTCCATAATGGTCAGTGGTAAAGCTGCTGGCCAGCTTAACCCT
The DNA here is from genome assembly GCF_011386835.1 of Chrysemys picta bellii. Lineage (NCBI taxonomy): Eukaryota > Metazoa > Chordata > Testudines > Emydidae > Chrysemys > Chrysemys picta. The sequence continues at coordinate 353,946,917 of NC_088791.1, forward strand.
GTAGAGTCACAAATCTTAGCAAGCTTATTCTTAAGTACACCATTTCATCTTTCAACTGCACCTATGCTCTGTGGGTGGTAGGGACAGTGCAGCAGATGTGTGATATGTAATATACGATTCAAGTGCTGAACAAGTTGTCCGGTAAAATTTGTACCCTGGTTACTGGACAGAGCGGCAGAAATTCCCTTGGCAGGCATAATATGATTTAACAAACATTTAGCAACAGACAGTGAGTCAGTCTTGCGACAAGGAAAGGCTTCAATCCAACCAGAAAATAAACATACCGTAACCAAAATAAATTCATATCATTGACTCTTAGGCATTTGTACAAAATCAAGTTGCCAATGCAAGAATGGTGCCTGGGGCAGGCCCCGGAACCCCTGAGCCACTTTTCCAGGTTTACAAATATTGTGGCTTTGGCAAGTGGTACAGGCGGCACAGTGGCGGGCTGAAAAAGAGCTGAAATGGGGGGCCCACCATCCTGCCTTAGTTACAGCAGAGACCATTCCCTCCTTTCTGACATGCGAAACACCATGTAGCAGGGTGGACAGAGACAGGTAGAGTGAAAAGGGGGACTCAAATGCGACGGTAGGTGAACGCCAAAGGGAATCAGGATGTAGAGAGCAACCTTGGGCAGCCCACGAGTCTTTTTCAGCTTGTGGGGCAGAGTCTTGGAGCAGGGTGAGGTTAGTGAGGGACGGCAGTGGTATAGAAAAAGAAAGGGAACCTAGAAATGCATCTGGGAAGGTTCTATGGCAGCAGCATGTTTAGCAGAGGTGCTAGCAAATGTGTTACCTGTACAGTTCTCCCAGTCATCGCAAACCCAGCCATCTATGTTTCTAATCCCCCAAAACTATTACCTGTCTCCCTCTGTGTAGAATCCCCTCTACAAGATGGAGTTTTGGAGTCACCTAGGCAAGTCACATGTCCATGCATGACTTAGTTCTCTACAGGAACATTCCCAGGAAAACTCAGATGAGGATTGGTGTCTATTAAAGTCTATTGTCAGCTTAAGTGATTCTTCATTGGGCAATTACTGAGAAAAGTCTTTTCTCAAGAAGCTGACCAAATGCTTCACTGAGGCTACTTAAAATCAAACAAGTACACAGCCAATATTCATAACTTCGAATACAAAAATGACACATGCATACAAATAGGATGAATAGATTCAGTAGATCATAACCTTTGCAGAGATATTTTACATGACATATGTAGCATAAAACATATTCCAGTTATGTCATATTTATAATCCTAAGCATATTTCTGTAAAGCATTGTGGGGTGCAACATCACAGCCTGGCTCAGGGCAAGGGTCTCCCAGCCCATCCCCATTGCAGGGACCCAGCCGGACATTGTAACTGAGATTTAGGGCCTACAAGCTGTATGATGCTCAGGCTTGCTCACCTCCCACCCAATCCTGCACCCAACCCTCAGTTGCTTTTATAGGTCTTCCTGGATTCCCGCTCTGCTCCTGATTGTCCTATTGGCCCCAGAGCTGCATAAACTGCAGGCTACTTGTCAGGCTGCAGCAGCTCCTGTCCCAGACCCGGAGCAGAGGGAACTCAGCTGGGCGCTGGAGGGAGGGAGGTGGAGATGATCCAGCTAGTGAGTGGGGATGGGGAGAAGAGCAGTGAGCAACAAGGGTGAGCTTTTGGGGAAAATGCAGAACGGAGGCAGGGCCTTGCTGGAAGAAGTAAAAGGGGGCAGGGCCTTGGGGGAATAGGCAGGGCCAGGCACGGGCCCTCCGGGGTCCAGTTAAAATCAATTAGAAAGGTGGGAACCCTTTGTTAATAACACAGACCTATTCCCCAGTCTGTCATGTTGACACAGCACAGTAAGGCCAGGAAAGGATTCAATGTCACTTTGACTGTCTAGTAAATGATTCAGGGAAGAGGGCCCAGCACCATCTCACCAGCCAGCTCTGAATGCAAGTCGGTCTGAAAGCTAGAGCACCAGGAGAAAAATTCAGATGTCTTTATGAGTAAAGAGCCGGAGCAGCCTGTCCCGGATCTGTTTGGTCCTCACACCATAGATGATGGGGTTTAGCGTGGGGGGCACCAGGAGGCTCACGTTGCCAATGAGAACATGGAAATGCAGGGGCACATTCTGGCCAAACCGGTATGTGAGGGAGGAGAAGAGACCTGGGATGTAAAAGGCTAAGATGGAACAGATATGGGAGCTGCAAGTCCCAAAAGTCTTGAGATGGGCATCCCTTGTGGGGAGACTGAAGATGGCCCTGAGGACCTGGATATAGGACACAGCAATTAAAACCATATCCAGACCTTTCACACAGAATAGCACAAAGAGGCCGTAGTAACTACTGATGTGGGTATCGGCACAAGCCAGCTTCACCACGGCTATGTGCGTGCAGTGTGTGTCAGGGATGATGTTGCTTTTGCAATATGGCCATTGCCTCGTCAGGAGGGTATAGGGCATTACGAGCATGCCACCGCGCAACACCACAGTCAGGCCAATCTTGGCCACCATGGGGTTTGCCAGGGTGGTGGAATGTCTCAGGGGATTGCAGATGGCCACATAGCGATCAAAAGCCATGGCCACGAGAATCCCAGACTCCACCACTGAGAAGCAGCGAATGAAGTACATCTGGGTGAGACAGGCACTGAAATCGATCTCCCTGGAATTGAACCAGAAGATGCTCAGCATTTTGGGCAACATGGATGTAGACAGGACCAGGTCAGTGATGGCCAGCATGCAGAGGAAATAGTACATGGGGGCACGGAGGCTCGGCTCCCTCTTCACGATGAACAGGATGGTGAAGTTCCCCAAGATGGCTGTGACATACATCGTGCAGAAGGGGATGGAGAGCCAGACATGGGCTGCCTCCAGGCCAGGAATCCCCAGCAGGATGAAGGTGGAGGGGTTGGTGAAGTCGGTTGTGTTGGAATCTGACATGGAGTAGGAGAGAACGTGTCCAACTCTAAGGCAAAATGGTGTCTTCTGCATGTACTATACATTCCTCTGACTGCCTGTATGTGTTCAGGTTCTAGGGTGATGGTCGCAGGACAAATACCTGGATGGAGAGACAATGTTAATATGAGAAACTACATGCACTATAGAGGGCTGTTATGAAGAGTGAAAAAGAAACAAAGCTTTGACAAAACATGAACCGAAGGGAACCATCCCTAGAACGCACATCATGGAAAAACCTGGTCGTCATTGATAGCAGCTCTATGGAAACAATTGCTCATTCATAGCAGTGGTCAAAACAAAGACAATGTTCGTAGGCCTAAGCAATGGGGTGGAGAATAACCGGCTCTGGACACACGCTCAGTTGTGGACATTCAGTCTCTATAAAGGATATAGCAGATAGAAAGGGGATTTCAGAGACAAGCTAAGAGAAGGGGAGAGGCCGCTATATGCCGACAGACTGAAAAGTCTGGGACTGTTGAGTTTAGAGAAGACACAAAGAAGGGGGCATATGATAGAGGAGAGCAATATAAAGAATCAAACTGATTACATTCAAATGGACAAACACAGAACAGTTAGCAACCAGTAATATCTATAGACACTTAGTGTTTCAAAAGGGCTATGTAGTGAGGCGATGACTCACCGGAGTGGTGCCTCCTGCTCGTCGTCTCGGGAATTAGCTCTCCAGCATATGGAGTGCCTCCTCCTGGACTCTGGCCCCCATGTCCCTTCTGGACCCCGGTGCCCCTTTACCTTGGGGTCCTGCCCCATGGAAATGCCCCCACATTCTGGGTCTCCCCTCAGAGGGGAACCCCCAACCCTCTATCCCCACCTTGCCTCCGTGGCTACTGCCAGTCATCATCTAGTCCCCGCTCATTGGGGCAGACTGCAGTCTGTCATGGCCACTCATCATTGGCAAGGAGGTTGGACCAGTTGCCTCTGCCTATTCCCAAGCTGCACCTCTGTAGCCCCAGTACCTTCACCAAGGCCTTCAGCCTGGTGGTTTACCAGGCTGGAGCTCCCCAGCTCCCTTTGCCCTTTTCCCCAGCACTGCTCCGCTTCAGGTACCTCGCTGCCAGGCAGCTAAGCCTTCCCACTCCAGGGCTAGAGTGACACTCTTTCAGCTCCTGGCCCCCGGTCCTCTTATCAGAGCCAGCTGAGCCCTAACTGAGCTGGCCACATCTGTGGTCAGCTACCCAGGTGCTTTCACTTCTTTTCCCAGCCACAGCCCTCTCCAGGGCTGCTTTTCCTATTGGCTCCCTGGGGCAGCCCTCTCCCAGGGCTGTTTTAACCCCTTCAGGGAAGGATGGGATGATTACCCCGCTACAGGCTAATTCCCCAAAGGAAAGGCAAAAGATCAATAAAACTGATTGTGAGGAAAAATTTCAAGAGAAAAAATGAGAATGAAAATTGGGAGTTCTTGAAGAAGAGTTTATTAGATTGGCAAAAAGCCACTATTCTACTGTCAAGAAAGTAGAGAACTTTCGACAAAAACCTGGTTTGCTGATAAAGCAATTGGGGAGGGATGGAATGGGAAGCAATATATAACAAATGGGGAAAAGGGAAAATAGAGAGCAAATAATACAAATTGGAATTTATGAATATTGATAAGGCATGCTAAGAAAATCATGAAAACATCTGTGCGTGGCAGGTTTAAGGATCACAAAAAGGAGGTTATTAAAGTATATTAAGAACAAAAGAAATCCTAGAAAAGGTTTAGGGCAATTCTTTGAGGGAGAAATGAAGTTTTTTAATGTTGCAGAAAAGGAAGATATCTTCAACATATAGTTGTGTTCTGCATTTGGAAAGAAGCAGTATGAGAAACATGTATCCCATAAGATGATGGAATACTTTCCAGTTCATTAACCATCAAGGGTAGCGATAAATAGCATCTACAATTGAATCTTAGAGTTCCAAACACCAGAGTTACGAACTGACTGATCAAGTGCACATCTCACTCGTAACCAGAAGTACACTCTGAGGCAGCCGGAGAGACAAAAAAAAAAAAAAGTGGGGGAGGGAGGCAAATACAGCACAGTTCTGTGTTAAACGTAAAATATTCAATAAAAATAATGAAAGTTTAAAAAAAAGAATTTACAAAGTTAAGAGACAAATGAAAAGCAGGTCTGGGATTAGTTAAAAAACAAGTCATAGGAATATAATTAATGCCAGTCAACAACATGGCGAATGGAAAACATGTCTTGTCAAATTAACCCGATTTCATCCTTAAATGAGAGTACACTTTTGATTGATCAAGGGAACCAAGCAGATGCAATACACTTCGATTTCTCTGAGGCATTTGTTTCAGAGAGGAAAAAAATTCAGATAAAAAAATGCACACTATACAATATCAGTAGAGCACATGTAAAATAGACAAAAAACTGGCTAACTGAAAGATCTTAGAAAGCAGTTGTCAATGGGCCATTGCCAGTGAATGAGGCTGTTTTTGTGGGGTTCTGCAGGGATTCGTTTTGGCCCACTGCTAATCAATATTGTCATCAATGATCTGGAGGCAAATAGAAAATCACTGCACATAAAATATGCAGACGACCGAAAGATTGGCAGATTTTTTACAATGAGGAGGCCAGGACAGGCATACTGAGTGATCTGGAGCAGTTGGTGAGCTGGGCCCATGCAAACAAAATGTTTTAATACAGACAAATACAAAGGGATCCTCTTGGAACAGGGAATTCAGGCTCAACCCACAGACTAGGGAACTGTATTATGGGACACAGGAACCCTGAAAAGGATGTAGGGGTCATTGTAGACAACCATCTCATCGTGAGCTCCCAGAGCGATGCTGTGGTCCAAAGGGTGACGTGCTCCTTGGATACATAAACTGGGGAGTGGTGAGTTGGAGCAGGGGAAGGATTTTACCTCTGCACATGGCATTGGTGAAACCGACTGCGTCCAGTCCCTGGGTCCACATTTCAGAAATGATGTTGAAAAATCGGAGAGGGTGCAGAAAAGAGCCACAAAAATGATTGGAGACTGGAGAAATGCCAGTCAGAGAGAGAGACTTAAAGAGCTTCATTTTTTCATTTTAAATACCAATAATGGGCTCCTTAATCTAGTGAAGAAAGACAAAGCAAGACCTAATTGCTGGAATCTGAAGCCAGACCAATTCCAGTTGGAAATAAGGGCCAATTTTTTAGCACTCAGGGCGATTAACATTTGGAACACACTGAGAAGGGAACTGATGGATTCTCCAACTCCGCATGTCTGCAAATCCAGACTGGATGCTTTACTGGAAGATCTGCTTAAGGGCTCGTCTACACATAAAAAGCTACCATAGAGCTTCAATGTAGACACTACATACACCGATGGCAGAGGTTCTCTTGTCAGCATAGTTAATCCCTCTCCCCAAGAGGTGGTAGCTAGGTCAATTGAAGAATTCTTCTGTTAACCTCATGCTGTCCACACCAGGGATAGGTTGATATAGCTACATCTCTCAGGGGTGTGGATTTTTTCAAAAAAGGCAAATGCAATGTTAGGTTGTAAAAATGGAAGCATAACATGCAAATCATGGCTGGTGATACTTCGCATCTCCTCGGCGCTGGTTAGGCCTCAGCTGGAGTATTGTGTCTAGTTTGAGTCACCAATGTATAGGAAGGATGTAGAGAAACTGGAAAGGATCCAGAGGCAAGCAACAACGATGATCAAAGGGATAGAAGGCAAGCCATATGAGCAAGGGCCAAACCAACCATATGTGTTTTGTTTGGAAAAGAGGAGACTGAGGGGGAGATGGGAGCTATCTTCAGATATATGAAAGGCTGCAATAAGAAAGATGGAGGAAAGTTATTCTCCCTTGCCACCGAGCACAGGACAACAGGCAGTGGGTTCAAACTCCAGCATAGCAGATATAGATTATATCTGAGAAAAAACTTCCTAACTTGGGTGATTGTGGAAACTCCTTCGCTGGAGGTACCCCAAAGGTGGCAGGACACCAGTCTCTCTGGGATGGTTTAGACACAACACATCCTGCATATGGGCAGGGGGTCAGACTAGCTGACACTTCTATTCCTTTCTAACCCCATAGCTCTATGATTCTATAATGTAAAATCCTAGAGTGGAACAGGTCTTAGTCACACACAAGTTATGAAGCTCGATTCAGAGGTAACTAGTTAAAATTTAATGGCCTGTGTTATATAGGACATCAGACTGGATGATCTAATGGTCCCTTCTGACCTTAACTAATATGAATCTATGACAAAGAAAGTAGATCAGGCATTTGTATTTACTATGTTTCACAACACATGAACAAGGGAACATTCAATTACATTGAAAATCTGAACATCTAACACCGATAAAAGAAAATTGTTTACATTATACCTATTTGGCCTGTGGAACTCATTGCCAATGATGTTATTGGAGCAAAAAGCTTAGCTGAATGGGACTCACAAATGGATTGGCCATTGTAGGTGGTTCTGGGGGCACCCTTAGATAAGGCTGTCTGACCCCTTCAATTAGGAGACCTCATTTTCTTTTGTTTATAAGTTTGCCAAACTTTAACTGTTTGGACTTATATTTTCAATGCTGGGTGTCTGCTTCTGGCTGAATTGTGTTTTGAAACACAATACAAGGCATAACAGTTCAGCTGATGTCATGAATGAAGCTAGAAGAGAAGATGGCTTGTCCATGTTGAAAAATTCCTATAATTATTCCAGTGAAGTGCCCTTCCACCTCAATGCTTTGCAGCAGATAAAAGTCAGACAATGACCTCCTCCCTCCCTCCCCACCCCTTGACATCCAGAGCCTGGTGATGCAAGAGGAGGAGGTGAGAGTGTCTGTACATTAACAAACATCTGGCTCCTGAGGTCTTTACTCAGTTCTTATGCCAAGGGAAATTTTGTTTCAGTGGGGCCTGAGCAAAATACAGGGCCTGGCCTCCGAATTTGGCCTTGTATTGTACATCTACTAACACCTTTCATCATGAAGCATCCACTGTGCCACTAAAATGCAACCAGCTCAGGGCTTGAGGCTATTGGCGGGGTGGGTGGGTATCCACAGAAAGGAATGGCATGTTGGACAGTGATACTGGAGCAAACTCACCCCTGTGGCAAGGGGCCTGGGATGTTTAATGGCTGTGCAGAGCAGAAAGGATGACAGACCTACTCTCTATTCCATCATACCCATGTTGCACTGGGTTTGTCGAGCAGGTGAGCTCCTCAGCTTCAGATAGGTACCTGTGAATTGTGAAGTGAAAGTGTCTTTCCTGAGAATCCCGGTCTGGTAGCCATGTCCCACACCTCTCTCACCCTAGTAGCTGCATCAAGAAAAGCCAAAACAAGGGTGTGCACCATTTATAATATAGGTCTTTGCAATCCCAGTAGGGTTTGCTCAGCCTCTAGGGGAGAAGCGGCATCTGGATGTAAACAGGCTGGAGACCAGAGACACTCTAGCCAGTGTCTTTCTTTCCATGTCTGCGCTTCTCTGAGATTTATCCAGCTTTAGGAGTAAACAGTAATTAAGGGACCTTCCCAAAGGGAGATGAGAACTCTTTGGCTCTGTGCTGAGTCAGAGAGGAATTGGCTGCTCTGTGTATTTGTGTATATTTAAAAATTATAGATGATTAGGAAGAAAACTAGGGATAATAACTTGGCCTCCGTAGAATCTGTTACCCTGTAAATGCCCAGGATGGCTTGGTAGCAAGTAGACAGACAGATCTGGAGACAGATGACTGAGGGGAGACATGAGCACTTTCTGCAGGCACACAGAGCTGTCACTAAGATATCAAAGATCAGTAATTCTCATCAAGAACTATCATCAGACTGAGTGGCAGCTTTAATTGACAGATTCTGAAAACACGTAGCTAGGTAAAGTCTCTATGAACATATCCTCATTATACAGATAGGTAAACTCAGGCAAAGGGAGACATGACTTGGCGAAGGTCCCACAGAGAATGACAAACAGAACTCATGAGTCCTGACTTGCCTACTGTAACCACCATCTCTCCTTCAGTAACTGAGTGCATGTCAACAGGGAAATGGATTCACGGTCTAGGAGGGTGTGTGTGTGGGTGGTGTGTGACGGACTTCCCCGGGTGTGACCTGGAACTGGGATACCACTGAGCCCTCTGATATACCAATCTGGGCTCCCTTTCACGCTGTGAGGCTATGGGAAGCCGCTATCCTCTCCAGGTCTTGCACTACACAGCCATACACAGACCAGGCCACACCCTGCTGCAGTTCGATGAATGCTTTCACTAGCCACTCATGAACCAACTATAGAGAGGTTCCAGCCAGTTGCCCCTAGCTCCCCAGCCTAGGACCCCAGAGCTGTACTGTCTTGCCCTTGTCAGAAGTCTGACCAGTGGAAGTTTATTATCCAGTCTGCCCCTCTCCCAATGTGGAGAGGAGAATGCACCAACTCGATTTCCTGAGGAGATTTCCCTTTTGCATTTCAAACAGCACACATTTTAGGGGAAGGGATAGCTCAATGGTCTGACCTTTGGTCTCCTAAACCCAAAATTGTGAATTTAATCCTTGAGGGGGCCACTTAGGAATCGGAGGCAAAAATCAGTACTTAGTCCTGCTTGTGAAGGCAGGGGGCTTGACTCAATGACCTTTCAGGATCCCTTCCAGTTCTATGAGATAGGTATATCTCCATATATTATATTATAGTTTTAGGGAAAATATGTAAAACAGATTTATTAAGCACAGAAATATTTTAAATGACTATAAGTAATAGCATACAGATCAAAGTTCGTTACCTCAGAAATAAACAAAATTGCAATGTATGTTCTATACACTAGATAGGATAACATGAGGGGGAAAGGAGTCCAAAAGAGCTGGCTGTATTTTAAAGAATCCTTATTGAGGTTGCAGGAACAAACCATCCCGATGTGTAGAAAAAATAGTAAATATGGCAGGCGACCAGCTTAGCTTAACAGCGAAATCCTTGCTGATCTTAAATACAAAAAAGAAGCTTACAAGAAGTGAAAGAATGGACAAATGACCAGGGAGGAGTATAAAAATATTGCTCATGCATGCAGGAGTGAAATCAGGGAGACCATATCACACTTGGAGTTGCCGCTAGCAAGGGATGTTAAGAATAACAAGAAGGGTTTCTTCACGTATGTTAGCAACAAGAAGAAGGTCAGGGAAAGTGTGGGCCCCTTACTGAATGGGGGAGGCAACCTAGTGACAGAGGATGTAGAAAAAACTAATGTACTCAATGCTTTTTTTGCCTCTGTTTCACGAACAAGGTCAGCTCCCAGACTACTGCACTGGGCAGCACAGTATGGGGAGGAGGTGACCAGCCCTCTGTGGAGAAAGTAGTGGTTCAGGACTATTTAGAAAAGCTGGACGGGCACAAGTCCATGGGGCCGGATGCGCTGCATCCGAGGGTGCTAAAGGAGTTGGAGGATGTGATTGCAGAGCTATCGTCCATTACCTTTGAAAACTCATGGCGATCGGGGGAGGTCCCGGATGACTGGAAAAAGGCTAATTTAGTCCCCATCTTTAAAAACAGGAAGAAGGAGAAACAGGAGAACTACAGACCAGTCAGTCTCACTGTAAGCTAGAAATAGGAGGGAGTTTTTTGTTTTTGTTTTTTTGCGTAATGTCAGAGATACGTTTCCAACTTACGCAAAATTCGAGTTACGCAAGGCATTCCAGAATGCAATACTTGAGTAAGTTGGGGAGCATCTGTATATAACTTTAGGTACAAAAATGATACATGCATACACATAGGGTTATCATATTCAGTAAATCATAACTTTTCCATTGGTAGCTTACATGACCTACCTTATATAAAATACATCATAATCATATCACCAAGGTAAATATGGGGGTGCCAGGGTGCAGCTCTGGGGCACAGAATGTCACACCTCCCCCTTAGTGTTAGACACTGATTACTGCAGAGGCACTGTGCCAAAGCCCTCTTTAGGTTTTGACCATACAACTCCCAAATGTTGCAAACATTGTAGTGTTACCCACAGGTGTTATTGCAAAGGTCTGTGTACCTTTTAACAGTTTGTAGAGCAGCCTAGTGATCACAAAAGTCAAGAAGTGTGCCTTCTTTGCATCGCTAGAAAACATCTAGTGGGGGGAGGGATAGCTCAGTGATTTGCGCATTGGCCTGCTAAACCCAGGGTTGGGAGTTCAATCCTTGAGGGGGCCACTTAGGGATCTGGGGCAAAATCAGTACTTGGTACTGCTAGTGAAGGCAGGGGGCTGGACTTGATGACCTTTCAAGGTCCCTTCCAGTTCTAGGAGATAGGATATCTCCATTAATTTAATTTAATCTCTTTGTGTCTGTGCAGCATGGTTAACCATTGTGTTTTTCCAAATGGGGATAACTCAATAGAGATATTCACCAAGGCCATGAGGTGTACCTCAGTTTCCCCTTCCACACAGAAGACCAGGTTTATTATGGTTTCCCTGCTGTGGCAAGCTTTGAGCCTGCTTACAGGTGTTAGCTGAGAAGCAGTATCCCCATAAGGCTTTTTGTTTACTACTCCTATTATGTCAAAAACTTTCCCAAAACCATGCATATTACACTTTTCAGAGGTTTCAGCATCAATACCAAATTCTTTGTTATAAGAATAACCATTAGCTACAAACTTTGCAAAATAAGATTTCACAACAACACTAAACCCATGTTAAGGTTCAGGAAGGAGTTGAAAGACACAAAAGGTATTGAACAAACCAAACTGTCTGAGCAGAAGGTGCAGAATAATAACAATTATTTGGGACTTTGCATGTTGGCTAGCTCTCTGTGGAACTCCTTCCAAGCCCCAGGGTTATGTGCATGCAAAAAATATATGCACACACCTTCAGTCATTCCCTGTGATCTCTACTCCAAGCACTGGGACCTTCCCCACCCTCTAAGAGGTGTGTATATTCTCACCAACCCTTACACAGCTGCTTTCTCTGTCTTACCAGCCCATGGAATTACCTCCTCCCCGCTCTCTGTTGGGGCATTAGCATTTTCAAAAACAATTGTCTCTTCTGTAGGATCTACATTCTGTCCTAAAGAGACTGAGTTAGTTTTCACAAGCACATCAGGAACAAAGTCCTGCAAAATTGGGACCTGCATTGGGATACCCTCCATCATCCCCCGCTCTATCGCTGAGAGGTCAGTTGTGTGACTGTTCCCCTCTGGGAAGTCAGCTACACAGTTCCATCTCGTCGCCTGAGCCACAGGTTGGGAGCCTGGGTGCACAGATACCGAACCATCCATTCTGTTCTGGGCATCCTCCCCCATGTGATCAGTGAGGAGACATTTCTGTACCCCCACTATTCCTCCCCGAGTTACCTTCTCTGGCCCCACTCCCCAGATATCTTAATTATATATTTGCCTTGAGATTAAAAAGACCCTATATGTGATTAAATTGGTTTTCACTAACCGCTCATTATGGAGTCAACTGTCTGGGTTGGGATGCCAAAGGAGACTGCATTTTTGGCTTCTAGTTAACTAGTGTGGTGAAACAGAACTTTATGTGTGTTGTTGGCTTGGTACAATCTAATGATCGAACAACCACCAGTATACGTTGAATCTGCCCTATTTCTCAGCAGTTTCTCCTGAATGTGGCATCTTCAGCTGTGGTCCACTGAGGCATGGTGACACATGAACACAACTGATAGGTGCTTCACAGCCTTTCGCTCACTCCTCTCAGGAGGTATCCCCCTTTTACACCTGGGGAAACAGAGTCAGCAGGAATGGATGTGTCTTGCACTGGGACCATAGCCCTGAGTACATAGATTGCTTATTCTGTCTCAGACCAGGCTCGTATGGACCATGCAGCAGCACAGAGGCCTGCTACTCTCTCCATTGGTGTATTGAGTGCAGGGAATCAAACCAATTTTCAGTGGGGTTGCACTCACTTGCACCAGCAGAGCATTTGTCCCAAGTCATTGAAGTAAAGATAAAGCATCAACAGAGACCGGTGAGCTGAGAGTGAAGAGTCCCAGCTCTGCCACGGATTTGCTGGGTGACCTTGGGCACAGCCTCTCCATGCATTAAATGGAGATTATTATTTATTATGTCTAGTGGGCTGCTACTGAAAGGCCCTAATCAGAATCACAGACTGCAGTGATTTGGTTCCTTGCAGCACATAGTTGGGCTCTGAGCTCTGTGTAGAGTTCAAGGCAGCGTGTGGTCCCTTGTAAACAAGCAAGACAAGGCTGAAGACTGAGCTGGGTGGAAACCTGTTTTTGTGGCTGTAGTTTTTAGCTGTTTCATAAATTCCTCCTGCTTAAGAAGGACGGCAACTCCATTGACCGTGACACAGAAATAAACTCATTGCATCTAATACAACCCAGAGGAGCAATGCCAGTTCATGACCAGAGCAGTGGTGCTGCTGGGGACGGGATGGCAGGTATCCATTTCCTATTCTCATATCTGGTATCGACTCACTGTGTGGCCTTGAGTAAATCACGTTACCTCTGTGTAGCTCAGTCTGTTCATGTCATGGATAGAACGCTGCCTTGCAGCGAAGATAAAGAGCTTCTACATGTAGAGATCAAAACCATCATGCAGAGCGTATGTTAGACTCAACTTCACTGTTCAGCTTCAGCCCCTGGGCAGTGGCTGCCCTGTAGTTCCAAATAAGGTGCTGTGTACGTGTGTAAATAGGTGACTAATTGTAGCTGTGCCGTTTATCTCCCTCCCTTAGAGCTACCAACGCCACCCCAGCCTCTGTCCAGCATCCTGCCTTCCCAACTAATGGAGGGGCTTTTTCTTGAGCCTCTTTCAGCTGTTATTACCCTAGCTTCAAAGCTGACCCCTTCCCTACCCCCGAGGCCAGGCTCAGGGCAAAGGGCTCCTATCCCATACTCATCGCAGGGATACTACCTGCTACAGGCCCCCAGCAAAGAGGAACAAAAGGGAAATAAAAGCTAAAGAAATGAGCCAGGCCTTGGGGGAATAGGCGGGGCACGGTGCAGGGCCTCGGGGGTTCAATTAAAAACAATTAGAAAGGAGGGAAGCCTTTGTTAATGAGCTGTACACAGACCGATTCCCCAGTCTATCACATTGACACAGCGCAGTAAGGCCAGGAAAGAATTCAATGTCACTTTGACTGTCTAGTAAATGATTCAGGGAAGAGGGCCCAGCACCATCTCACCAGCCAGCTCTGAATGCAGGTCGGTCTGACAGCTAGAGCGCCAGGAGAAAAATTTAGATGTCTTAATGACTAAAGAGCCGGAGCAGCCTGTCCCGGATCTGTTTGGTCCTCACCCCGTAGATGATGGGGTTTAGCGTGGGGGGCACCAGGAGGCTCACGTTGCCAATGAGAACACGGAAATGCAGGGGCACATTCTGGCCAAACCGGTACGTGAGGGAGGAGAAGAGACCTGGGATGTAAAAGACTAAGATGGAACAGAGATGGGAGCTGCAAGTCCCAAAAGTCTTGAGACGGGCATCCCTTGTGGGGAGACTGAAGATGGCCCTGAGGATCTGGATATAGGACACAGCAATAAAAACCATATCCAGACCCTTCACACAGAATAGCACAAAGAGGCCGTAGTAACTACTGATGTGGGTATCGGCACAAGCCAGCTTCACCACGGCTATGTGCGTGCAGTGTGTGTCAGGGATGATGTTGCTTTTGCAATATGGCCATTGCCTCGTTAGGATGAGATAGGGCAGTATGAGCATGCCACCGCGAAACACCACAGCCAGGCCAATCTTGGCTACCATGGGGTTTGCCAGGATGGTGGAATGTCTCAGGGGATCGCAGATGGCCACATAGCGATCAAAAGCCATGGCCACGAGAATCCCAGACTCCACCACTGAGAAACAGTGAATGAAGTACATCTGGGTGAGACAGGCACTGAAATCGATCTCCCTGGAATTGAACCAGAAGATGTTCAGCATTTTGGGCAGCATGGATGTAGACAGGACCAGGTCGGTGATGGCCAACATGCAGATGAAATAGTACATGGGGGCACGGAGGCTCGGCTCCCTCTTCACGACAAACAGGATGGTGAAGTTCCCCAAGATGGCTGTGACGTACATGGTGCAGAAGGGGATGGAGAGCCAGACATGGGCCGCCTCCAGGCCAGGAATGCCCAGCAAAATGAAGGTGGAGGGGTTGGTGAAGTCGGTTGTGTTGGAATCTGACATGGAGTAGGGGAGAAGGTGTCCAACTCTTCTGTCTCCTGCACATATCATACATTCATCAGACTTTCTGTATGTGCCCAGGCTCTAGGGTGATGGTTGCAGTATTAATACCTGGATGGAGAGACAATGTTAATATGAGACACTACATGCACTACTGGAAGCTGTTCTCAAGAGTGAAGCAGATTTTTCACTCTTCACACATAGAAAAATGACATTTTCACTATTCAGAGAAATAAATTATGAACAACTGACCATACTAATGCCAATTCCATATTTTATGGTGTTCCGTACATCAAGAATTCCTACATATCTTGGTATGGGAAACCTTAATAGGCACCAGTGGGAAACATGAGTGTGGCTACTGGCTATTCATCATTGTTCCTTAATACAATGAAAAACAGGCTAGAGCGTCCATTCTGCAGGGAGTTCCCCATTCACCCTATTGCTCAAAATCTAACAGTGGAAAAGAAACAAAGCTTTGACAAAACATGAACCAGAGGGAAAAAACTAGAAAAAAACGCAACTAGAAACAAAACCCAACAAACAAAACCCCAAACAAACCCAACTAGAACCAAACTCAGGGAAAAGACCTAGGCGTCATTGATAGGAGCTCCATGAAAACAGTTACTCATTCACAGCCATGGTGAAAACAAAGACAATGTCCGTATGCCTAAGCAATGGGGTGAAGAATAACCTGCTCTGGACACGTGCTCAGTTGTGGAAACAAAGGCTATATCTACACTACAGGGGGGAGTCGATTTAAGATACGCAAATTCAGCTACGTGAATAGCATAGCTGAATTTGACGTATCACAGCCGACTTACCCCGCTGTGAGGACGGCGGCAAAATCGACCTCTGCGGCTTCCCGTCGACGGCGCTTACTCCCACCTCCGCTGGTGGAGTAAGAGCGTCGATTCGGGGATCGATTGTCGTGTCCCGACGGGACGCGATAAATCCATCCCCGGGAGGTCAAGTTCTACCCGCCGATTCAGGCGGGTAGTGTAGACCCAGCCTCAGTCTCCATGAAGGATATAGCAGATAGAAAGGGGATTTCTGAGACAGGCTATGAGAAAGGGAGAGGCTGCCATATGCGGACAAACTGAAAAGTTTTGGACTGTTTAGTTTAGAGAAGAGACAAAGAAGGGAGCATATGATAGAAGAGAGCAAAATGAAGAAAGAACTGATTACATTCAAATGGACAAACAGAGAACAGTTCCCAACCAGTAACATCTATAGACACTTCGTATTTCAAAAGGGCTAATATTCCCAAAGGAGATGCAAAATATCAATAAACTGATTGGGAAAAAAAATTTAAGAGAAAAAATGAGAATGAAAATTGGAATTTCTTGAAGAAGAGTTTATTAGATTGGCAAAAGGCCACTATTCCACTATCAAGAAAGTAGACAACTTTGGACAAAAACCCGGTTTACTGATAAAGCAATTGGGGAGGGACGGGATGGGAAGCAATATATAACAAATGGGGAAAAGGGAAAATAGAGAGAGAAAATAATACAAATTGGAATGTATGAAAATTGATAAGGGATGCTAAAACATCATGGAAAAATCCATGCTTCGCAGGTTTAAGGATCACAAAAAGGAGGTTATTAAAGTATATTAAGAAAAAAAGAAATCCTAGAAAAGGTTTAGGCCAACTCTTTGAGGGAGAAACAAAGTTTGTTAATGTTGCAGAAAAGGGAGACGTGGTCAAGAAATAGTTGAGTTCTGCATTTGGAAAGAAGCAGTATAAGGTACTCATAGCACATGAGGTGATGAAATAATTTCCAGTCCATTAACAATCAAACATGGCGATAAACAGCATCTAGAATGGAATCTTAGACTTTCAATCACCAGAGTTACAAACTGACTGATCATGTGCACATCTCACTCGGAACCAGAAGTACACAGAGAGGCAGCTGGAGAGACAAAAGGGGAAAAAAAGGGTGGAGTGGGGAAACAGGGCAGTTCTGTGTTAAACGTAAAGTATTCAGTAAAAAAAGGGAAAGTTTAAAAAAAAAGATTTTACAAAATTAAGAAAGAATGGAAAAGCTGGTCTAGGATTAGTTAAAAAAAAAAAGTCGTAGGATTATAATTAATGCCGGTCAACAACATGTCTTGTCAAATCAACCCAATTTCATCCTTAAATGAGAGTATATTTTTGACTGATCAAGGGAACCAAGCAGATGCAATAGAGTTTGATTTCTGTGAGGCATTTCTTTTAGTAGGGGAAAAAAATAAGAGAAAAAAATACACACTATACAATATCAGTAGAGCACATGTAAAGTGGACTAAAAACTGGCTAATTGACAGATCTGAGAAAGCAATTCAGTATATTCATCAATGATCTTGAAACAAATGCAGAATCACTGCAGATAAAATTTACAGATGACCCAAAGATTGGCAGATTGGTTACAATGAGGAGGCCAGGGCAGGCACACTGATCGATCTGGAACATTTGCTGAGCTGGGCCCATGCAAAGAAAATGTTTTAATACAGATAAATACAAAGGGATCCTCTTGAAACAGGGAATGCAGGCTCCACCCACAGACTAGGGAACTGTATTATGGGACGCAGGTACCCTGAAAAGAATTTCATGTCATTGTAGACAACTAACTCATCGTGAGCTCCCAATGTGATGCTGTGGCCAAAAGCACTGTGGTGATCCTTGGATGCATAAACAGGGGAGTGGGAAGTTGGAGAAGAAGAAGGATTTTACATCTCCACATGGTATTGGTGAAACCGAATGCATCCAGTCCTGGGATCCACATTTCAGAAATAATGTTGAAAAACTGGAGAAGGCACATAAACAGCGACAAAAATGATTGGAGCTTCAATTATTCATCTTAAATACCAATAACGTGCTCTTTAGTCTAGTAAAGAAAGGCAAAGCAAGACCTAATCACTGGAATCTGAAGCCAGACAAATTCCAGTTGGAGAAAAGGGCCAAGTGTTTAGCACTCAGGGCAATTAACACTTGGAACACACTGAGAAGGGAAGTGGTGGCTTCTCCAACTCCGCATGTCTGCAGATCCAGACTGGATGCTTTACTGGAAGATCTGCTTAAGGGCTCGTTTACACATAAAAAGCTACAATGGTGCTGCCATAGAGATTCAATGTGGACACTTCTTACACCGACGGCAGGGGTTCTCCTGTCAGTGCAGTTAATCCACCTTCCCAAGAGGTGGTAGATAGGTCGACAGAAGAATTCTTCCATTGACCTAATGCCTTCTACACCGGGGTTAGGTTGACATAGCTACATCTCTCAGGGGTGTGGATATTTTCAAAAAAGGCAAATGCAATGTTAGGTTGTATTAAGGGATGCATAACATGCAAATCATGGGAGGTGATAGCACTCATCTACTTGGCACTGGTTAGGCCTTAGGTGGAGTATAGTGTCTAGTTTGGGTCACCGATGTATAGGAAGGATGTAGAGAAACTGGAAAGGATCCAGAGGCAAGCGACAACGATGATGAAAGGGATAGAAGGCAAGCCATATGAGCAAGGGCCGAAGCAACCATTTGTGTTTTCTCTGGAAAAGAGGAAACTGAGGGGGAGACGGGAGCGATCTTCAGATATTTGAAAGGCTGCGATAAGAAAGATGGAGGAAAATTATTCTGCCTTGCCGCAGAGCACAGGACAACAGGCAGTGGGTTCAAACTCCAGCATAGCAGATTTAGATTATATCTGAGAAAAAACTTCCTAACTGTAAGAACAGGAGGACAATGGAACAGATGCCTTGGGAGGCTGTGGAAGCCAAAGGTGGCAGGACACCCAATTTTCTGGGCTGATTTAGATACAACACATCCTGCATCTGGGCAGGGGGTCAGTCTAGCTGACGCTTGCATTCCTTTCTAACCCCATAGCTCTATGATTCTATAATGTAAAATCCTAGAGTGGAACAGGTCTTAGTCACACATAAGTTATGAAGCTCGAATCAGGGGTAGCTGGGTAAAATTTAATGGCCTGTGTTATACAGGATGTCAGGCTGGATGATAAAATGGTTCCTTCTGACCTTAAATCATATGAATCTATCAACAAAGAAAGTAGATCCGGCATTTGTATTTACTCTGTTTCACAACACACAAAAAAGGGAACAATCAATTACATTGAAAATCTGACCATATAACACTGAGAAAAGAAAATTGTCAAAATACTTCATATTTGGCCTGTTATACTCCTTGCCACCGACATTATTGGAGCAAACAGCTTAGCTGAATAGGATTCACAAATGGATCGGCCATTGTAGTTGGTTCTGGGGACACCCTTAGTTAAGTCTGTCTGACACCTTCAATTAGGAGACCTCATTTTGAATTCTTTATATGTTTGCCAAACTTTAACCATGTGGACTTATATTTGCAATGCTGGCTGTCTGCTTCTGGCTGAATTGTGTTTTGAAAATTTCAGGCATAACAGTTCAGCCAACATCTCAAATGAAGCTAGGAGAGAAGATGTCTTCCCCATATTGAAAAATTCTTATAGTTATTCCAGTGAGGAGCTCTAGCACCTCCATGCTTTCCAGTAGATACAATTAAGGTAACTCCTCCCTGACCCCCCGCGTTAAGAGCCAGAGCCCTGAAATGCAAGAGGAGGAGGTGACAGTTTCTCTGTATTAACACACATCTGGCTCCTGAGGTCTTTACTCAGTTCTTACTCCACGGAGAATTTTCCCTCAGTGGGGCCTGAGCAAAATACAGGGCATAGCTTCCGAGTTTGGCCTTGTATTGTACATCTACTAACACCTTTCATCATGAAGGATCCACTGTGCCTCTAAAATGGAGCCACCTTAGGGGTTGAGGCTATTGGCAGGGGCAGGTGGGTGTTCACAGAAAGGAATGGGATTTTGGACAGTGATAAAGGAGCAAACTCACCCCTGTGGCAAGGACCCTGGGATGTTTAATGTCTGTGCAGAACAGAAAGGAAAACAGACCTATTCTCTATCCCATTACGCCCATGTTACACTGGGTTTGTCCAGCAGGGGAGCTCCTCAACAAGAGATGGGTACCTGGGAATCCTGAGACAGAAGTGTCTTCCCTGGGAATCCCCCTCAGGTAGCCGTGTTCCACACGCCTCTCACCCCAGCATCTGCAGCAACATCCCATGCTGAGAGCAAACACAGATCTGTGCACCATTTATAATAGAGCGCTGTGCAATCCCAGTGGGGTTCGCTCAGCCTCTTGGGGAGAAGCGGCATCTGGATGTAAACAGGCTGGAGACCGGAGACACTTTAGCCAATGTCTTTCCTTCCATGTCTGCACTTCTGTGTTTTTTGTCCAGCTTTAGGAGTCAACAGTAATTAAGGGACTTTCCCAAAGGGAGATGAGAACTGTGTGGCTCTCTGCTGAGTCAGAGAGGAATTGGCTGCTCTGTGCATTTGTTTATACAGTGAAGCCCCACTAGACCGTGATGTTTGGGGTCCAAAAAATTACATCGCGCTAAATGCGGGGTCGCGGTATAGTCAGTGGTCCCCAAGGCGGTGCATTGAGGCGCGCCACCTAGTGCCCCTAGTGCCTAGTGCCCAGCAGGGGAGAGAAGCTGCGGCCCCGCGCCTGCCGGGGACAGTGAGCACCAGCACCCGCAGCCCTGTTGTTCTCTGTCCCGGGCAGGTGCGGGGCCACGGCTTCTCTCCGGCTTCAAGAGGAGCTGTGGCCCCACGCCTGCTGGGGACAGAGAGCTCCAGGGCTGCGGGCGCCGGGGCTCTCTGTCCCCGGCAGGCGCAGGGCTGCAGCTTCTCTCCCCTGCCTGGCACTAAGCGGGGGCACGTCAATGTCCCGGCAGCCATCATGGCGTTGGGGACCATTGGTACAGTACATACAGTACTGTATTACTGTGTGTCTTAAAGAGGGGCCAAATTGTGATCGTGTTATATGCGATTTCACGTTACAGCAGGGCGCCTTATTATGGGGTTTGACTGTATTTAAAAATTATAGTTGATTAGGAAGAAAACTGGGGATAATAACTTGGCCTCCGTAGAGCCTGATACCCTGTAAATGCCGACGATGGATAGGTAGATAGTAGACAGACATATCTGCAGAGAGATGACTGAGGGGAAACATGAGCAGTTTCTGGAGGCACATGGGGCTGTCGCTAAGACATCAGAGATCAGTAATTCTCATCAAGAACTATCATCATACGGTGCTGCACCTTTCATTGATGGATCTTGAAAATACCTAGCTAGGTAAAGTCCCTATGAACATATCCCCATTATACAGATAGGTAAACTCAGGCAAAGGGAGACATGACACACCCTCAGTCGTTCTCTGTGATCTCTACTCCAAGCACTGGGACCTTCCCCACCCTCTAAGAGGTGTGTATATTCCCAGCAACCCTTACACAGCTGCTTTCTCTGTCTTACCAGCGCATGGAATTACCTCCTCCCCTCTCTCTGTTGGGGCATTAGCATTTTCAAAAACAATTGTCTCTTCTGTAGGATCTACATTCTGTCCTAAAGAGACTGAGTTAGTTTTTACAAGCACATCAGGAACAAAGTCCTGCAAAATTGGGACCTGCATTGGGGTACCCTCCATCATCCCCCTCTCTATCGCTGAGAGGTCAGTTGTGTGACTGTTCCCCTCTGGGAAGTCAGCTACACAGTTCCATCTCATTGCCTGAGCCACAGGTTGGGAGCCTGGGTGCACAGATACCGAATCATCCATTCTGTTCTGGGCATCCTCCCCCATGTGATCAGTGAGGAGACATTCCTGTACCCCCACTATTCCTCCCCCAGTTACCTCCTCTTGCCCCACTCCGCAGATACATACTGCTATGCTCTCTAGAGTGGGATCTATCCCATGCTCAGCCAGAAAGGTCTCACAGTTAACAGATTGGGCAGTTGTCTCACGGACATTCCTGGTGTGTTGTTGCCATCTGTGCAAAACCACACCTTTAACCATTGAGTTTAGAAGACTCACCAGTACTCTTCCTTTGATGGCGTTATTCAGTACATTGGCTGGCTGGAGCCCATTAGCTTACCCCGGATGTAGGCTCCACAAGCGCTTGATATCCATTGGTTTTTCCTGGTATCCAGCAGAGTTCATCAAGGATCTTCCATCTCCAACCTACCTGATGAGACCTGTCTGCTCAAGCCAGTACTCTATTCAGCACAGCACTCTTCTTAGAGTGCCCGTGATGGATCATCCTCTTGATTCCTTCTCCTCGCAACTTTTTTGTTATTACTTTTTGCGTCTTCAGCTAGCTGTTCTAAAAATTCTTTATGGCCTCCCGAATTACATTTTTACACTTCATTTGCAGAGTTTATGCCTCATTCTATTTTCCTCGTTAGGATTTAACTTCCACTTTTTAAAGGATGCATTTTTGCCTCTCACTGTTCTTTTACTTTGTTTAGCTATGGTGGTTCTTTTTTGGTTCTCTTGGGATGTTTTTTTTTTTAATTTGGGGTATAAATTTAGTTTGAACTTATATTATGGTGTCCTTAAAAATTTCCATGAAGTTTGCAGAGATTTCACTTTTGGCACTGTACCTTTTTTATTTCTGTTTAACTAACCTCCTCGTTTTCTGAAGAAGTGAGGTTCTTACCCACGAAAGCTTATGCTCCCAATACTTCTGTTAGTCTTAAAGATGCCACAGGACCCTCTGTTGCTTTCTTCTCGTTTTAGAGTATTTTGGTCAGTATTACTAATGCTCCATTTAGGACTAAATCAAGAATTGCCTTTCCCCTTGTGATTTCCAGGGCTAACTGCTCCAAGAAGCAGTCATTTAAGGTGTCAAGAAGGTTTATCTCTGCATCCCATGCTGAGGTGACATATACTCAGTCAATATGGGGATAGTTGAAATCCCCCATTATTATTCAGGGGTTTTATTTATTTATTTTTGAACATCTCTAATCTCCCTGAGCATTTCAATATCACTGTCACCACCCTAGTCAGGTGGTCGGTAATATATCCCTACTGCTATATTCTTACTATTCAAGCATGGAATTACCATCCATAGAGATTCTATGGTACAGTTTGTTCATTTAAGATTTTTATTTCATATGATTCTATGCTTTCTTTCATATATAGTGCCACTCCTCCACCAGTACAACCTATTATGTCCTTCTGATATATTTTGTACCCTGGTATTACTGTGTCCGATTGATTATCCTCATTCCATCAAGTTTCTGTGATGCCTAGTATATCAATATCCTCATTTAATATGAGGCACTCTAATTCACCCATCGTATTATTTAGACTTCTGGTATTTATATATAAGCACTTAAAATTGTCACTTTTTAACTGTCTGCCATTTCACAATGTAATGCAATGGGAATCTCTTTCATTTGACTGTTTCTCATTAGATCCTATCTTTTTTTAATTATTTTCCATGCTCTCGTCCTTAGTAGGACATAGCGAATCTCCATTAATAGATTCTCCCCTAAGAGATGTCTCTGTCTGAATCACGTGGTCCTCCGCACATGTCAGCGTTCCACCAGCCCTTATTTTAAAAACTGCTCTACAACCTTGTTGATTTTAAGTGCCAGCAATCTGGCTCCATTTTGGTATACGTGGAGTCCAGCCTTCCTGTATAGGTGCCTCCTTTCCCAAAAGTTTCCCCAATTCCTAATAAAACTAAACCCCTCTGGCCTACACCATGATCTCCTCTATGCATTGAGAACCTGCAGTTATTCTTCTCTATCTTGCTCTGTGTGTGGAAGCGGAAGCATTTCAGAGAATGCCACCATGGAGGTCCTCGACTTCAACCTCTTTTAAATTTGGCCTCCAGGACCTCTCTATCCTTCCCTATGTCATTGGTACCTCCCCAGCACTACACATAAGTGTATCCAAGTGTGGGGGGAGGGATAGCTCGGTGGCTTGAGCATGGGCCTCCTAAACCCAGGGTGGTGAGTTCAATCCTTGAGGGGGCCATTTAGGGATCTGGGGCAAAAATTGGGGATTGGTCTTGCTTTGAGCAGGGAGTTGGACTAGATGACCTCCTGAGGTCCCTTCCGATCC
The DNA here is from genome assembly GCF_011386835.1 of Chrysemys picta bellii. NCBI lineage: Eukaryota > Metazoa > Chordata > Testudines > Emydidae > Chrysemys > Chrysemys picta. The sequence continues at coordinate 353,970,858 of NC_088791.1, forward strand.
TGTGATTCTATCTCAAGAGATTTGCAAACTTCACATCTGGCAGGCCAGTCACCATGTGATTCTCCTGGTCATTGCAAGCCCAGCTATCTATGTTTGTAATAATGAAATCCCTCAAAACTATTACCTGTCTCTTCCTATTGACCCTGGACTCCCACTTGGGCCAGTAACTTTCCACAAAGAGGTATTCTTGCCTTATTTTGGAACAGTAAAATTCCACACACAGGACAGAGGATATTAAAGGACCCCTTAGACATCTCCATTTTATCTTCATTTCTCTGGACTGGGTTTCCAAGAAGGAAGCTCTGAACAAGGTCTGATGACCTCCGACCAGTTTGGGTAATTTCCAGAGATTCTTTTGCAAACCAGCAGTTTATTCCATTACTGCTATGATCCTAATCTATGCACTCTGAAAAATCACTTGTATGTATCTGATATATCAAACATTTATATCTCTTCTTCTTTTCTTTTATTATTAGACCTTTAGTTTTTAGTTACTAACAGATTGGCAGCAGCGTGATTATTGGGCAATATCTTAATTACGTATTTGCCTTGAGATTAAAAGGACCCTATATGTGATTAAATTGGTTTTCACTAACCGCTCATTATGGAGTCAACTGTCTGGGTTGGGATGCCAAAGGAGACTGCATTTTTGGCTTCTAGTTAAGTAGTGTGGTAAAACAGAACTTTATGTATGTTGCTGGCTTGGTACAATCTAATGATCGAACAACCACCAGTATGCGTTGAATCTGCCCTATTTCTCATCAGTTTCTCCTGAATGTGGCATCTTCAGCTGTGGTCCACTGAGGCATGGTGACACATGAACACAACTGATAGGTGCTTCACAGCCTATTGCTCACTCCTCTCAGGAGGTATCCCCCTTTTACACCTGGGGAAACGGAGTCAGCACGAATGGATGTGTCTTGCACTGGGACCATAGCCCATGAGTACCTAGATTGCTTATTCTGTTTCAGACCAGGCTCGTATGGACCATGCAGCAGCACAGAGGCCTGCCACTCTCTCCATTGGTGTATCTAGTGCAGGGAATCAAACCAATTTTCAGTGGGGTTGCACCCACTGGCACCAACAGAGCATTTGTCCCAAGTCATTGAAGTAAAGATAAAGCATCAACAGAGACCGGTGAGCTGAGAGTGAAGAGTCCCAGCTCTGCCACGGATTTGCTGGGTGACCTTGGGCACAGCCTCTCCATGCATTAAATGGAGATTATTATTTATTATGTCTAGTGGGCTGCTACTGAAAGGCCCTAATCAGAATCACAGACTGCAGTGATTTGGTTCCTTGCAGCACATAGTTGGGCTCTGTGCTCTGTGTAGAGTTCAAGGCAGCGTGTGGTCCCTTGTAAACAAGCAAGACAAGGCTGAAGACTGAGCTGGGTGGAAACCTGTTTTTGTGGCTGTAGTTTTTAGCTGTTTCATAAATTCCTCCTGCTTAAGAAGGACGGCAACTCCATTGACCGTGACACACAAATAAACTCATTGCATCTAATACAACCCAGAGGAGCAATGCCAGTTCATGACCAGAGCAGTGGTGCTGCTGGGGACGGGAGGGCAGGACTCCCATTTCCTATTTTCAGATCTGGCATCGACTCATTGTGTGGCCTTGAGTAAATCACTTTACCTCTGTGTAGCTCAGTTGGTTCATGTCATGGATAGAACGCTGCCTTGCAGCGAAGATAAAGAGCTTCTACATGTAGAGATCAAAACCATCATGCAGAGCGTATGTTAGACTCAACTTCACTGTTCAGCTTCAGCCCCTGGGCAATGGGTGCCCTGTAGTTCCAAATAAGGTGCTGTGTACGTGTGTAAATAGGTGACTAATTGTAGGTGTGCCGTTTATCTCCCTCCCTTAGAGCTACCAACGCCACCCCAGCCTCTGTCCAGCATCCTGCCTTCCCAACTAATGGAGGGGCTTTTTCTTGAGCCTCTTTCAGCTGTTATTACCCTAGCTTCAAAGCTGACCCCTTGCCCTACCCCCGAGGCCAGGCTCAGGGCAAAGGGCTCCCAGCCCATACTCATTGCAGGGATCCTACCTGCTACAGGCCCCCAGCAAAGAGGAACAAAAGGAAAATAAAAGCTAAAGAAGTGAGCCAGGCCTTGAGGGAATAGGCGGGGCACGGTGCAGGGCCTCGGGGGTTCAGTTAAAAGCAATTAGAAAGGTGGGAACCCTTTGTTAATGAGGTGCACACAGACTAATTCCCTAGTCTGTCACGTTGACACAGCACAGTAAGGCCAGGAAAGGATTCAATGTCACTTTGACTGTCTAGTAAGTGATTCAGGGAAGAGGACCCACCACCATCTCACCAGCCAGCTCTGAATGCAGGTCGGTCTGACAGCTAGAGCACCAGGAGAAAAATTCAGATGTCTTTATGACTGAAGAGCTGGTGCAGCCTGTCCCAAATCTGTTTGGTCCTCACACCGTAGATGATGGGGTTTAGCGTGGGGGGCACCAGGAGGTTCACATTGCCAATGAGAACACGGAAATGCAGGGGCACATTCTGGCCAAACCGGTACGTGAGGGAGGAGAAGAGAGCTGGGATGAAAAAGGCTAAGATGGAACATAGATGGGAGCTGCAGGTCCCAAAAGTCTTGAGCCGGGCATCCTTTGTGGGGAGGCGGAAGATTGCCCTGAGGATCTGGGTATAGGACAATGCAACAAAAAACATATCTAGACCCTTCACACAGAATAGCACAAAGAGGCCGTAGTAACTACTTATACGGGTATCAGCGCAAGCCAGCTTTACCACGGCTATGTGCATGCAGTGCGTGTCGGGGATGATGTTGGTTTTGCAATATGGCCATTGCCTCGTCAGAAGGGGATAGGGCAATATAAGCATGGCACTGCGCAGCACCACGGCCAGTCCAATCTTAGCCACCATGGGGTTTGCCAGGATGGTGGAATGTCTCAGGGGATTGCAGATGGCCACATAGCGATCAAAAGCCATGGCCACGAGAATCCCAGACTCCACCACTGAGAAGCAGTGAATGAAGTACATCTGGGTGAGGCAGGCACTGAAATCGATCTCCCTGGAATTGAACCAGAAGATGCTCAGCATTTTGGGCAGCATGGATGTAGACAGGACCAGGTCGGTGATGGCCAGCATGCAGATGAAATAGTACATGGGGGCACGGAGCCTCGGCTCCCTCTTCACGATGAACAGGATGGTGAAGTTCCCCAAGATGGCTGTGACATACATGGTGCAGAAGGGGATGGAGAGCCAGACATGGGCCGCCTCCAGGCCAGGAATGCCCAGCAGGATGAAGGTGGAGGGGTTGTTTAAGTCGGTTGTGTTAGAATCTGACATGGAGTAGGGGAGAAGGTGTTCAACTCTGAGGCAGAACGGTGTCTCCTGCATGTATCGTATGTTCCCCTGACTTCCTGTATGTGCCAAGGGTCTAGGGTGATGGTCGCAGTACAAATACCTGTATGGAGAGACAATGTTAATATGAGACACTACATGCACTACTGGAAGCTGTTCTCAAGGGTGAAGCAGATTTTTCACTCTTCACACATAGAAAAATGACATTTTCACTATTCAGAGAAATAAATTATGAACAACTGACCATACTAATGCCAATTCCATATTTTATGGTGTTCCGTACATCAAGAATTCCTACATATCTTGGTATGGGAAACCTTAATAGGCACCAGTGGAAAACATGAGTGTGGATACTGGCTATTCATCATTGTTCCTTAATACAATGAAACCCAGGCTAGAGAGTCCATTCTGCAGGGAGTTCCCCATTCACCCTATTGCTCAAAATCTAACAGTGGAAAAGAAACAAAGTTTTGACAAAACATGTACCAGAAGGAAAAAACTAGAAAAAAAACCAACTAGAAAGAAAACCCAGCAAACAAACCCCCAAACAAACCCAACTAGAACCAAACTCAGGGAAAAGACCTGGCGTCATTGATAGGAGCTCCATGAAAACAGTTACTCATTCACAGCCACGGTGAAAACAAAGACAATGTCCGTATGCCTAAGCAATGGGGTGAAGAATAACCTGCTCTGGACACGTGCTCAGTTGTGGACACTCAGTCTCTATGAAGGATATAGCAGATAGAAAAGGGATTTCCGAGACAGGCTATGAGAAAGGGGGAGGCTGCCGTATGCGGACAGATTGAAAAGTCTGGGACTGTTTAGTTTAGAGAAAAGACAAAGAAGGGGGCATATGATAGAAGAGAGCAAAATGAAGAAAGAACTGAGTATATACAAATGGACAAACACAGAACAGTTCCCAACCAGTAACATCTATAGACACTTTGTGTTTCAAAAGGGCTAATATTCCCAAAAGAGATGCAAAATATCAATAAACTGATTGGGAGGAAAAAATTGAAGAGAAAAAATGAGAATGAAAATTGGGAGTTCTTGAAGAAGAGTTTATTAGATTGACAAAAGGCCACTATTACACTATCAAGAAAGTAGAGAACTTTGGACAAAAACCCGGTTTACTGATAAAGTGAAGGCAGCAATTGGGGAGGGAGTGGATGGGAGGCAATATATAACAAATGAGGAAAAGGGAAAATAGAGAGAGAAAATAATACAAATTGGAATGTATGAAAATTGATAGGGATGCTAAAAACATCATGGAAAAATCCATGCTTTGCAGGTTTAAGGATCACAAAAAGGAGGTTATTAAAGTATATTAAGAAAAAAAGAAATCCTAGAAAAGGTTTAGGCCAACTCTTTGAGGGAGAAACGAAGTTTGTTAATGTTGCAGAAAAGGGAGACGTGGTCAAGAAATAGTTGAGTTCTGCATTTGGAAAGAAGCAGAATAAGGTACTCATATCAAATGAGGTGAAGAAATAGTTCCCAGTCCATTAACAGTCAAACATGGCGATAAACAGCATCTACAATTGAATCTTAGACTTTCAATCACCAGAGTTGTGAACTGACTGACCAAGTGCACATCTCACTCGGAACCAGAAGTAAACAGTGAGGCAGCTGGAGAGACAAAAGGGGGGAAAAAATGGTGGAGGGGAGAAATAGGGCAGTTCTGTGTTAAATGTAAAGTATTCAGTAAAAAAGGGAAAGTTTAAAAAAAAAGATTAAACAAAATTAATAAAGAATGGAAAAGCTGGTCTAGGATTAGTTAAAAAAAGTCATAGGATTATAATTAATGCAGGTCAACAAAATGGTTTATGGAAAACATGTCTTGTCAAATCAACCCAATTTCATCCTTAAATGAGAGTACACTTTTAATTGATCAAGGGAACCAAGCAGATGCAATAGAGTTTGATTTCTGTGAGGCATTTCTTTTAGTAGAGGAAAAAAATAAGATAAAAAAATGCACACTATACAATATCAGTAGAGCAAATTTAAAGTGGACTAAAAACTGGCTAATTGAGAGGTCTCAGAAAGCAGTTCAGTATATTCATCAATGATCTCGAAGCAAATGCAAAATCACTGCAGATAAAATTTACAGATGACCCAAAAATTGGCAGATTGGCAAGCGACAATGATGATGAAAGGGATAGAAGGGAAGCCCTATGAGCAAGGGCCGAAGCAACCATATGTGTTTTGTTTGGAAAAGAGGAGACTGAGGGGGAGATGGGAGCGATCTTCAGATACTTGAAAGGCTGCGCTAAGAAAGATGGAGGAAAGTTATTCTGCCTTGCAGGAGAGCACAGGACAACAGGCAGTGGGTTCAAACTCCAGCATAGCAGATTTAGATTATATCTGAGAAAAAACTTCCTAACTGTAAGATCAGGAGGACAATGGAACAGATGCCTTGGGAGGCTGTGGAAGCCAAAGGTGGCAGGACACCCAATTTTCTGGGCTGGTTTAGATACAACACATCCTGCATCTGGGCAGGGGGTCAGTCTAGCTGACGCTTGCATTCCTTTCTAACCCCATAGCTCTATGATTCTATAATGTAAAATCCTAGAGTGGAACAGGTCTTAGTCAAACATAAGTTATGAAGCTGGAATCAGGGGTAGCTGGGTAAAATTTAATGGCCTGTGTTATACAGGATGTCAGGCTGGATGATAAAATGGTTCCTTCTGACTTTAAATCATATGAATCTATCAGCAAAGAAAGTAGATCAGACATTTGTATTTACTCTGTTTCACAACACACAAACAAGGGAACATTCAATTACATTGAAAATCTGACCATATAACACTGAGAAATGAAAATTGTCAAAATACTTCATATTTGGCCTGTTGTACTCCTTGCCACCAACATTATTGGAGCAAACAGCTTAGCTGAATAGGATTCACAAATGGATCGGCCATTGTAGGTGGTTCTGGGGGCACCCTTAGCTAAGTCTGTCTGACACCTTCAATTAGGAGACCTCATTTTCAGTTGTTTATATGGTTGCCAAACTTTAACCATGTGGACTTAAATTTGCAATGCTGGGTGTCTGCTTCTGGCTGAATTGTGTTTTGAAAATTTCAGGCATAACAGTTCAGCCAACGTCTCAAATGAAGCTAGAAGAGACAATGTCTTGCCCATATTGAAAAATTCTTATAGTTATTCCAGTGAGGAGCTCTAGCACCTCCATGCTTTCCAGCAGATAAAATTAAGGTAACTCCTCCCTGACCCCCCGCGTTAAGAGCCAGAGCCCTGAAATGCAAGAGGAGGAGGTGACAGTGTCTCGGCATTAACACACATCTGGCTCCTGAGGTCTTTACTCAGTTCTTACTCCACGGAGAATTTTCCCTCAGTGGGGCCTGAGCAAAATACAGGGCATAGCTTCCGAATTTGGCCTTGTATTGTACATCTACTAACACTTTTCATTATTAAGGATCCACTGTGCCACTAAAATGGAGCCACCTCAGGGCTTGAGGCTATTGGCAGGGGCAGGTGGGTATCCACAGAAAGGAATGGGATTTTGGACAGTGATAAAGGAGCAAACTCAGCCCTGTGGCAAGGACCCTGGGATGTTTAATGGCTGTGCAGAGCAGAAAGGAAAACAGACCTATTCTCTATCCCATTACGCCCATGTTACACCAGGTTTGTCGAGCAGGTGAGCTCCTCAGCAAGAGATGGGTACCTGGGAATCCTGAGACAGAAGTGTCTTTCCTGGGAATCCCCCTCAGGTAGGCGTGTCCCACACCTCTCTCACCCCAGCATCTGCAGCAGCATCCCACGCCGAAGCCAAACGCAGGGTGTGCAGCATTTATAATAGAGCTCTGTGCAATCCCAGTGGGGTTCGTTCAGCCTCTAGGGGAGAAGCAGCATCTGGATGTAAACAGGCTGGAGACCGGAGACACTCTAGCCAGTGTCTCTCTTTCCATGTCTGCACTTCTTTGGGTTTTGTCCAGCTTTAGGAGTAAACAGTAATTAAGGGACCTTTCCAAAGGGAGATGAAAACTGTGGGGCTCTCCTCAGAGTCAGAGAGCAATTGGCTTCTCTGTGTATTTGTGTATATTTAAAAAAATTATAGTTGATTAGGAAGAAAACGGGGATAACAAGTTGGCCTCCGTAGAGTCTGATACCCTGTAAATGCCCACGATGTGTAGGTAGATAGTAAACAGACAGATCTGCAGACAGATGACTGAGGGGAAACATGAGCACTTTCTGCAGGCACACGGGGCTGTCGCTAAGACATCAGAGATCAGTAATTCTCATCAAGAACTATCATCATACGGTGCTGCACCTTTCATTGATGGATCCTGAAAACACCTAGCTAGGTAAAGTCCTTATGAACATATCCTCATTTTACAGATAGGTAAACTCAGGCAAAGGGAGACATGACTTGGCGAAGGTCCCACAGAGAATGACAGACAGAACTCATGAGTCCTGACTCACCTACTGTAACAACCACTTCTCCTTCAGTAAATAAGCACATGACAACTGGGAAATGGACTCATTGTCTAGGAGGACTTGTTCGTTGGGTGTGTGTGATGGAATTCTGTGGGGTGTAACCTGGAACTGGGATACCGCTGAGCCCTCTGGCTTACTAATCTGGGCTCCCTCTCACACTGTGGGGTTATGGGAAACCGCTATCCTCTCCAGGTCTTGCACTTACACAATCATACACAGACAGGGACACACCCAGCTGCAGTTTCATGAAAGCTTTCACTAGCCACCCATGAACCAACAAGAGAAAGGTCCAGCCAGTTCCCCCCAGGTCCCCAGGCTCTGACCCCAGAGCTGTACTGTCTTGCCCTTCTCAAAAGTCTGACCAGTGTAAGTTTATTACCCAGTCTGCCCCTCCCTCAATGTAGAGAGGACAATGCACCAACTCCATTTCCTGAGGAGATTTCCCTTTTGCATTTCAAACAACACTCTGTTTTAGGAATAGATTTTAAGTGACTATAAGTAAGAGCGTACTGATCAAGGTTCGTTACCTCAGAAATAAACAATATTATAATGTATGTTCTATACACTAGACAAAATTTTAATCAATCCGTGTCTCACCCTGATGGTACAAACATCCCACCAGTCTTCCATACCCCTTCAGCCTGGGACCACAGTTTCAGTTCAGTCCTTGTTCCTAAGTTGCTTCCACATGTTGAGTTGTGGAGGGAGTGAGACCATGTGGAGGGAACTTCATTTTTTTAAAGGAAAAGCCCCCAGCACAATTAGTGGGAAAGTACAGCATAAAATGGAGTCCAGTGTCACATGAGCTGGTCACATGCCCTTCCCATTACCCATATCCTGGCTAGAGTATTCACAGGAAAGTCACAGGTGCAGATAAACTTCTTCTAAGACCTATTGTTATTTTTAATGGGCCATTACCCTGAATGGTACATCCACAATGTGCTGGCTAGACTGGATGTAAATTATATTGTGAATGTTACCCTGGAGTAAACACACTTCAAATACTGGTACTTCATCAATATTTATAACTTTAGGTACAAAAATGATACATGCATACACATAGGGTTATCATATTCAGCAAATCATAACTTTTCCATTGGTAGATTACATGACCTACCTTATATAAAATACATCATAATCATATCACCAAGGTAAATATGGGGGTGTCAGGGTGCAGCTCTGGGGCACAGAATGTCACACCTCCCCCTTAGTGTTAGACACTGATTACTGCAGAGGCAGTGTGCCAAAGCCCTCTTTAGGTTTTGACCATACAACTCCCAAATGTTGCAAACATTGTAGTGTTACCCACAGGTGTTGTTGCAAAGGTCTGTGTACCTTTTAACAGTTTGTGGAGCAGCCTAGTGATCTCAAAAGTCAGGAAGTGTGCCTTCTCTGCATCGCTAGAAAACATCTCTTTGTGTCTGTGCAGCATGGTTAACCATTGTGTTTTTCCAAATGGTGATAACTCAATACAGATATTCACCAAGGCCATGAGGTGTGCATCAGTGTCCCCTTTCACACAGAGCAGATTTATTATGGTTTCCCTGCTGTGACAAGCTTTGAGCCTGTTTCCAGGTGTTAGCTGAGAAGCAGTATCCCCATAAGGCTTTTTGTTTACTACTCCTATTATGTCAAAAACTTTCCCCCAAACCATGCATATTACACTTTTCATAGGATTTAGCATCAGTACCAAATTCTTTGTTATAAGAATAACCATAGCTAGAAACTTTGCATAATGAGATTTCACAACAACACTAAAAGTTGTATCCCAAGTATGAATTTTGAAGAATTGTTACTATACCACGCCTTTTGCTCAGACAGTTTGGTTTGCTCAATACCTTTTGTGTCTTTCAACTCCTTCCTGAATCTTAACATGTGTTTATTTACTGGTTTTTCTTTCCCCTCAGTGTCCCCTTCAGTAGGGATCTTAGTCTAATGACATCTTTGGATTCTTGGTATTCCACGGTCAGGTGAAGTAAGGATATAAGGGGACTTTGCATGTTGGCTAGCCCTCTGTGGAGCTCCTTCCCAACCCCAGGGTTATGCCCATGTGAAAAATCTACACCCTCACCCTCGGTCGTTCCCTGCAATCCCTACTCTAAGCACTGGGACCTTTCCCACCCCCCTTTCCTGGAGAGTTGTGATCTGTGCTTTCTGGGCTAAGAAATGTTTACTTTCTCAGCAACCCTTACACAGCTGCTTTCTGTGTCTTACCAGCCCATGGAATTACCTCCTCCCCTCTCTCTGTTGGGGCATTAGCATTTTCACAAACAACTGTCTCCTCAGTAGGATCTACATTCTGTCCTAAAGAGACTGAGTTAGTTTTCAGAAGCTCGTCAGAAACAAAGTCCTGCAAAATTGGGACCTGCATTGGGGTACTCTCCATCATCCCCCTCTCTATCGCTGAGAGGTCAGTTGTGTGACTGTTCCCCTCTGGGAAGTCAGCTACACAGTTCCATCTCATCGCCTGAGCCACAGGTTGGGAGCCTGGGTACACAGATGCTGAATCATCCATTCTGTTCTGGGCATCCTCCCCCATGTGATCAGTGAGGAGACATTCCTGTACTCCCACCATTCCTCCCCCAGTTACCTCCTCTGGCCCTGCTCCCCAGATACATACTGCTATGCTCTCTAGAGTGGGATCTCTCCCCTGCCCAGCCATGAGGGGCTCACAGCTAACAGCTTGGACAGTTGTCTCACTGACAGGCACTACACCCTCTGAGATTCCTGAGGTGGTGTTGCCTCCTGCTGCAATATTAAAGGACTCTCATCCATCTCCTCAGTGGTTTCCACAATTTTATCATCCCTCTCTGTGTTCCCCTCTGGGAAACATCCTCCTATGCCCCCTAGCATTGGGTTTGTCCCTTGTTTAGCTGCAACCTGGACATTTTTCTCCCTGACAGGCAATGCACTCTCCTCCCTCCCTGAGGAGACGCTGCGTTCAGCTGCAGGGCAGGAGTTGGTCTCAACCATCCCCATCCCAGGAAGCATGCAGCTTCTCCCAGCTGCAGAGGAATCAAGGAGAGTCTCTCTCATTCCTTCAGCAGTTCCTGGGACTTTCCCTCTGGTCCCAGCAAATTCTCCTTCTTCCCGGAGGCGGATACTTTAACAGCCCAAGCTACATGGAATAAATCATAACCAATTAGCAGATCAATAGGGTTATCATCTACTGATAATACAGCTTCCAAATCCTTGGGTTCCATGTGAACTTTAGCCATATGTACATGGGTTTTGTGACCTCCTACTAATAAAAGCTCTGCCATCTGTCCTGGCAGTGTGTCACCTTCTTGCACTATGCTCCTTCTAACCACAGAAATTTCTGCCTGTATTTTCCCACTGAAGGTGTTCCCTGCCACAGTTGCTGACAGCCTTGATGTGCTTCATGTCTAGTTGTGCAGTGGCTAATTGTACAGCCGAGTATGATAAGTGACAGGTGTCTGAGAGGTTTCTGGGCTCAGGGTCGCAGCATTCCCATGGGCTACCTGCTGCCTGCTTCCTCCCAGCACTGGGCATTGATTCCTCATGTGGTCAGTGGAATTACACTGATAGCACCTCCTGGGCTCTTCTGCTTCTACAGGAGATTTGGGACGGGGTTTAGAGGAATGGGATAAAACAGAACCTGCTTCCCACTAAGTGTAAACCCTTCTGACTGTGGTTTATTCACAACAGATGCTTGTGTCTGCTCAAAATCATCAGCTAGAGAACCCATCTCATCCACAGGTTTCATATTTTTGTCCCAAAGACACAGTTTTACATCATCTTTATATATGCGTAATAAATGCTCCTGAGTAACAAGATCAAACATTCCTTCAAAGCTTCTAACACCTTTGCCCCTTACCCACTTCCCCATCAAATCTTTCATTTTGTTTAAATATTCCACATTCCTCATGCCAGCACCCCTGTTAGGATTCCTCAATTTCACTCTATATCTTTTAGGGGTAATCTGAAATTATTTCAAAAACATTTAGTTGAATTTACAATAATCTAAAGCATCTTCAATTGCCATTTTATTGAATATACGCAGTGCTTTACTAGTTAATTTTTACTAATGTGGGCATCTTCTTGTTATCAGGAATCTTACGAATCACACACAGCCTCTCAAAGGTAGTGAAGGATTCAGCAATATCACTTGCCTCATTGTATGCACAATCCAACTGTTCCCAATTTTGGATTTTTGAAGAGGTGGGAATCAGTGGAGTGCGAAGTTTCTGGTTCTGCTTTTCCAGCAAGTCCAATTGGTGTTTCCACTCTCCCTCTCTCTCCTCAATTTCTTGTTGTGTTAGTTCCAGAGCCCTCCTGTGTTCAGCCTCCTCTCTGGCAGGCTTCTGCCTGCTTTAGCTCCACAATATTCATATGTTCTTTTTCTTTATCTGCTGTCTGCAATCTGAATAGCTCCAGCTTCACAATTGTTTTGCTGTTTTCACTTATTTTGCTGCTTTTCTGTCCCTGTTTCCCTTTCCCGAAAAAAGCAAATGAATTGGTAACCTCTTTGACTGATCTCCAGCTACCACACTTAAAGTCTCACTGAAAAATCTCTGCACCGGTGTCTGAAGTGCAAATCTCACTCAGAACAACAAGCTGTGCACTTCACCCTGATCACCGCGCCACTATGACCGACTTCCCTGGGGTGCAACCTAGAACTGGGGTACAGCTGAGCCATCTGGCATACCAGTCTGGGCCCCCTCTCACACTGTGATAAAGTGAAAAGCTACAAACCCCTCCAGGCCCTGCATTCACACAAACATTCACAGGCAGGGACACACCTAGCTAAGTTACATGAATGCTTTCGCCAGCCACTCATGAAACAACAATAGAGAGACTCCAGTCAATTCACCCCAACTTCCCAGCCTAGGAGAATGCACCAGCCCTGGTTCTTGAATAGATTTTCCTTTACACTTCAAACAACACACTGGTTTAGGCAAAACAAATTAAACCAGCTTTATTAACTTCAGAAAGATAAATTTTAAGTGATTATAAGTAATAACTGTACAGATCAAAGTAGATTACCTAACAAATAAAGCAAAATCACAATCTGAGTTCTGTAAACTAGAAGATATTTTAATCAAGCAGTGTCTCACCCTCATAGTACAAACAGTTCACTAATCCTCCATACACACAGTGGAATTTCTCCTTTCCAACCTGGGACCACCTCCCCAGTCATAGCCCTTTTCCTCTAGCTGAGTTTTCAGATGTTCAGCTGTGGGTTGCAGTGAGACCAACTGGTGATGTCACATCTCCCTTTTATAGCTTCTGCCATAAGGGGGAAACTTCATTGTCCCAAACAAAGCCTGCAGCACAATTAGTGGAAAATACAGGCACAAGATGGAGTCCAGTGTCACATGCGCTTGTCACATGCCCTTGCAAGCTTCCATGAGTCACAGCGGGGGCCATTACCCATATTCTGGCTAGAACGTCCACAGGAAAGTCCATCAGGTGGGGATAAGTTTCTCCCATGGCCCATTGTGTTCACTGATGGGCCATCCAGTTGAATAGTCCATTCACAATGTGCTGTCTAGACTGGAAGTAAACTACCTTGTGGGACTTACCACAGGAGCAAACACATTTGAAATGCACATTTATAGTCAATAATTGTTACTTTTGATACAAACATGAGACATTCATACAGATAAAATAATCATATTCATCAAACTATAACTTTTCCTTAGACATCTCACATGATATATTTTATACAAGATTTGTTGCAACTATATAACTGTGGTAAATATGGGGGTGGAAAGGTTCTGCTTTGGGTTACAGCATGTCACAGCAATATATCTATCGAACTAGATCTCTCTGATCTAGTAGTTGTATTTTTATATAAGGCATACATCCATGTCCTGAAAAATACTACATTCTGGTCTGTACGACAGGAGGAAAGCAAGTTGAGGTTCAGAGTAGAGGAAAATGAAAGAGTGTTTTCCGCACTATCCATCTCACACACAATACATGAGCCTCTCAAAATGTCCCTCCCCCTTTCCTTTTTCAGTGAGTGTCACCTGCACTTTCTGTTTGTCAGAACTCAGCAGCAAACACATTGCTGGTTCAAAAGACAGTTTGTCACAGTATCTGAGGAGCCATTTGTCCCATCAGAAATCATAAACATTTTCATGGCAAATCCAAAGGAACGTAGCCCCCTTACAACCCAAGCGATGTCAGATCAATCTCTGGGAAGGTGTTTAAGGAGGTCTGGTTGTATATTTGGTTTATGTCCATCCCTGTCAGTCTTGTCGTGCCACTGAAGCTTTTGACTACCGTGTGATCGCTGGCCATGTAGTGGCATTCCTAGGTATGCCAACTTCAGAATGTGCTGGTCTTTCATGCTAGTAATGTGTCCCTATCAAAAAAGCTGCAAAAACTGACACAGTGCTGATGGGGGCTGTTGCTGGGTTCAAAATATCCTCACTCCTGACCTTGTGCTACCACCTGATATGGAGCAGGCGCTGGAGATTCTGAGCATTGAAAACGTCAGCCCAGAGTTCCTCAGCCTTCCTCAGCCCCCACATTTCTCTTCCATCCATGGGAGCTGGGGAACCCATTGTTCTGTAGATCTGCAGCTTTGTAGCAAGTTTGCTGCCATGACATCCTCACAAAGGCTGCAGAAGAGAGCAGGGTAGGAGCTGCTCCTCTACGAGCGCCCACATCTTTCGAGCAGCCTCCAGCCCTGTCTCTTAAGCTGCCACTTGTCCATCAGTCCCCCCAGACAGGTTAATGCTGAGCTAGGTGCAGTTTTTAGCTGCAGGCTGCTTGACGGTAATGGCCAAGAACTTAGTTTTATCTGGATTAATAACCAGACTAATGTGCACAGCTTCTTGCCCTGCCAGATCAGCTCTCAGATGCAGCGATTCACAGTGCTACACCTGCAATTTCCACTGAAGTTGATGGAATAACAGCCCCTAGAGCATTTGTAACTGGCACCTAGAGTGGGATGCAAATTAGAGGTGACAGAGATAGGGAGCCGTGTGTGTGTGTGGGGAGGTGAGTTACAAAGAAAAGGGAGATATGGATCTAAATGCATGGAAAGGATGAGAGAGAGAAAGAGAGAGAGAGAGAGAGAGAGAGAGAGAGCGTGATGGGATGAAACCCACTAGAACAGGGGCTCCCTGCCTCTGCCATTCTGGGGAGCACTTTCCAAGGGAGAAAAAAATCCTCTCCCTGACCCCAAACCGGCACTGCCTGGTTCAGGAAGCATTTCCTTCAGGGGAGCCCGGCTGAATCAGTCTGGGAACCAGAGTACTCCGGGAAACACCGAGGGCAGAGGAGCCACATCTGGGTGAGGAGAACATCTTGTGGACACCTCCCCACCCAACCCTACTCCCCTTCCACACACAGTCCTTCAACATCTGTGTAGCAGGTCCATGTTTGCTGTCACAGTCCCGCTCAATCTCCCATGGGTGGACAGACACCACACAGCTGTGTTTGAGTCCCACACACTGGACCCATGTGCTTTTGAGTCAGAGCAGCGTTCAGGCCCTGCCTCTGGCTCTGAGTTTCTAGGCCCACTCTCACTGCAAGCAGAGAGCTGCACACCAAGAGACTAGGCCCTGAGACCAGTTTCGTCTCAGTTCCCCCAGACTCTCCAATTGGTTCAGCAGACCCTTCCCAGAGCTCCCCCTTGAGTGCACTCTGCTTCCAGTTTCTCTCTTTCGGGGCACAGGATCATTAAAGCAAACAGACCCACGCCTTGCAAAGGGATTCTGTGACACATGGCCAGAAAGGGTTAAGATACTTGCAGGATGATTGACCCAGGTTCACCCCTTAGAGACACGTTAGAAAATAAATCTGATAGCGTCTAACTAAACATTCCCTAACCAAACTATTTCTTCTAGGTATGGAAAGTACTTTTTCATACCTGGTTCAAACCTTATATAGCATTTCTGCTTATAGCATTGCTGTTCCATGCTCCTGCAACCCAGAGAACAACAGACAAAGGGAAAGTTTTTCCCCCCGATTTTAAAAAGTTCTACCTTCCCATGGGCTCTTTTGGCCAGGTGCCAACTACTTTTCTTTTACCTGTGGGCTTGCTAACCCTTTAGAGGTGAAGCAAGCATTGAACAGACACCAAGAGGGATTTTACAGCTAACTGGCTGGCTGCGTATCCATAAGGGAGCTCTCCCCCTTCATTTATCACACATGCCTTCTCCTCCAGCTGGATTCTGTCTCTCTGCTGCAGCCATAGCCCTGCAACCAAAGAGTCCCCCTCCCGCCCTTGTGCCTCTCTCCTGGCCCAGTTTCTTCTGGCTCATCCAGTCGCTGTGTTTTTAAAGGGCTGAACCAACACCTCTTCTCTGTTCCCTCTTCTTGGGAAGTTCCATTCCTTCCATGCCCACCCCTCTGTAGAGAAGCTGGAGAAAAGTGGATTTTATGTAGACTACAGTTACTCCCATCTTCTCTCCCAGTGAGATCTCGTTAGATGCTGATAGCCTTTAATGACCAACCTATTTATAGACAGATGCCTTCCCCTCAGCCACCTGCCTCTGACCACAACCATGTGAGGAACAAGTATAGTAAAGGCCCAAAGACATAAGGATACGGATGGCTCACAAAATCAAACGTGAGATAATAAGGTTTCCACCCAACACACTTTTACCCCAACAGTCTGGTTTTTGGCTTCTGTGTCTGAGTGACATTTAGGGTGGCCAGGTACCCAGTTCTCCACTGGAAAGTCTGGTTGAAAAGGGGATCTGGCAGTGTCCAGTTACTGCAGGGTTGGGGGAGGCACCAGGTCATTAACCCGTGCCAGCCCCTGCTGATCTAGAGCCATCTCCTTTTTGCAGGAAGGGTCCTTGACATGCTGAAGCAGCTCCCATCCCACCCCCAGAGCAGAGGGAGCCCAGCTGGGCAGGGGCGCCATGTAGAGAAGTCAGGTGGGCTCTAGCCTACCCTGAGTTTCATACCTGAGGTCTGCTCACAGTGCACACCCTAGCCCCAGATGTAGCTCTTAACTGCAACACAGCTTGACTGTGGTATGTGATGAGTTCTGTGGGGCTCCGAGCCTCTGCCTTTGTTTATAAACAGAGGCAGGGTAATTAAGATAACAAAAGGCTTGTCAAAATGATGGAGTCAAAAATAGTGTTACCCATCAAGAAAGAGATCTTGGAGACATTGTGGATAGTTCTCTGAAAACATCCACTCAATGTGCAACAGCAGTCAAAAAAGCTAACAGAATTTGGGAATAACTAGGAGAAAATATATACAGAAATATAATATTGCCTCTATATAAATCTATGGTAGGCCAACATATTGAATACTGCATGCAGGTTTGGTCACCCCATCTCAAAAAAGATGTACTAGATTTGGAAAAGGTACAAAGAAGGGCAACATAAGACTGGTACTTTTCAGCTTTGAAAACAGTCGGCTAAGGGTGATATGGTATAGGTTTATAAAATCAAGACTGGTGTTGAAAAATCAAATAAGGAAATGTTATTTACTCCTTCACAAAACACAAGGGGTCACACAAGGAAATTAATAAGAAGCAGATTTAAAACAAAGAAAGTATTTCTTCACAAACAACCCGTGGAATTTTTTGCCAGGGGATGTTGCAAAGGCCAAGACGATAACAGGGTTCAAAAGAGAACTAGATAAGTTCATGGAGGATAGGTCCACCAATAGCTAATAGCCAGGATGGGCAGAGATAGTGTCCCTCACCGCTGTTTGCCAGAAACTGGGAGTGGGTGACAGGGAATTAATCACTTGATGATTACTGTCATGAATATAGGGGGAAGGGTAGCAACCTTTATGTATGCAGTAGCATAAAATCCTTCCTTGGCAGCTGCACTGGATTGCCTTACCTGTAAGTGGTTAAACAGTTCAAATAACTTAGTTGGTACCTGACCAGAGGGACCAATGAAGAAAGAAGATACTTTCAAATATGGGAGGGGTGAAGGATTTGTTTGTTGTTCTCTTTTGTTGTTTCCTCTCCGGAAGGAGGGACAAGACAAACAGGTACAATAGCTCATGAAAATATACCAGGAATAATCCATCTGAAACCACAGAAACTATGAGTAGGGCAAGGAAATGCGTTAGGTTATCTTTTGTTTTGGCTTGTGAATTTTCCTATGCTACAGATGTAGTTTTATTCCTGTTTTTTGTAGCTATGAAGCTGAGTCCAGAACAGAATACTCTGTGTTTTAAATCTTTTTATTACCCTGTAAAGTTACCAGAAATCCTGATTTTGCAGGTGTGATTCTTTTATTTTTTTCTTTATAAATAAAGAACCTGATTAATTTCGGTGTCCTGAGGACAAACGGTCTGTTCTGTTCTCACATTGATTAGGCAACTGGTTGGTATATTATTCCAAGCCTCCCCAGGAAATGGGGTGAAGTGACTTGGGGGGATATTTTGGGGATATAGGGATTCCAAGTGACGCTTCCCTGAATTTTTGTGTAAATCACTTGGTGGTGGCAGCAATACCGTCCAAGGACAAGGGAAGTAATTTGTGCCTTGGGGAACTTTTAACCTAAGATGGTAGAATATAAGCTTAGGGGGTCTTTCATGTGGGATCCTACATCTGTACCCCAAAGTTCAGAGTGAGGGAAGAACCCTGATAATTACCAGATTAGATCATGGAAGATAGATCCACCAATGGCTAATAGCCAGGATGGGGAGAGATGGTGTCCCAAGCCACTGTTTGCCAGAAACTGGGAGTGGGTGACAGGGCATGAATCACTTGATGATTACCCTGTTCTGTTCGTTCCCTCTGAAGAACTTGGCATTGGCCACTGTTGGAAGACAGCAACAGAGGGTCCTGTGGCACCTTTGAGACTAACAGAAGTACTGGGAGCATAAGCTTTCGTGGGTAAGAACCTCACTTCTTCAGATGCAAGTAATGGAAATCTCCAGAGGCAGGTATATATCAGTGTGGAGTTAACGAGGTTAGTTCAGTCAGGGAGGGTGAGGTGCTCTGCTAGCAGTTGAGGTGTGAACACCAAGGGAGGAGAAACTGTTTCTGTAGTTGGATAGCCATTCACAGTCTTTGTTTAATCCTGATCTGATGGTGTCAAATTTGCAAATGAACTGGAGCTCAGCAGTTTCTCTTTGGAGTCTGGTCCTGAAGTTTTTTTGCTGTAAGATGGCTACCTTAACATCTGCTATTGTGTGGCCAGGGAGGTTGAAGTGTTCTCCTACAGGTTTTTGTATATTGCCATTCCTGATATCTGACTTGTGTCCATTTATCCTCTTGCATAGTGACTGTCCAGTTTGGCCAATGTACATAGCAGAGGGGCATTGCTGGCATATGATGGCATATATAACATTGGTGGACGTGCAGGTGAATGAGCCGGTGATGTTGTAGCTGATCTGGTTAGGTCCAGTGATGGTGTTGCGGGTGTAGATATGTGGGCAGAGTTGGCATCGAGGTTTGTTGCATGGGTTGGTTCCTGAGTTAGAGTTGTTATGGTGCGGTGCGTGGTTGCTGTTGAGAATATGCTTAAGGTTGGCAGGTTGTCTGTGGGCGAGGACTGGCCTGCCTCCCAAGGTCTGTGAAAGTGAGGGATCATTGTCCAGGATGGGTTGTACATCACTGATGATGCGTTGGAGAGGTTTAAGCTGAGGACTGTAGGTGATGGCCAGTGGAGTTCTGTTGGTTTCTCTTCTGGGCCTGTCTTGTAGCAGGAGGCTTCTGGGTACACGTCTGGCTCTGTTGATTTGTTTCTTTATTTCCTTGTGTGGGTATCGTAGTTTTGAGAATGCTTGGTGAAGATCTTGTAGGTGTTGGTCTCTGTCTGAGGGGTTGGAGCAGATGCGATTGTACCTCAGTGCTTGGCTGTAGATGATGGATCGTGTGGTGTGACCGGGGTGGAAGCTGGAGGCATGAAGGTAGGTGTAGCGGTCGGTGGGTTTTCGGTATAGGGTGGTGTTAATGTGGCCATCGCTTATTTGTACGGTGGTGTCCAGGAAGTGGACCTCCCGTGTAGATTGGTCCAGGCTGAGGTTGATGGTGGGGTGGAAGCTGTTGAAAGCATGGTAGAATTCTTCCAGGGTCTCCTTCCCATGGGTCCAGATGATGAAGATGTCGTCAATATAGCGTAGGTAGAGAAGGGGCATGAGTGGACGAGAGCTGAGGAAGCGTTGTTCCAGGTCAGCCATAAAAATGTTGGCATATTGTGGGGCCATGCGGGTGCCCATAGCGGTGCCACTGGTCTGGAGGTATATATTGTCACCAAATTTGAAATAATTGTGCGTGAGGATAAAGTCACAGAGCTCAGCAATAAGTTGTGCTGTGTCATCATCAGGGATACTGTTCCTGACAGCTTGTATTCCATCTGTATGTGGGATGTTTGTGTAGAGAGCCTCTACATCCATGGTGGCTAGGATGGTGTTTTCTGGGAGGTCACCAATGCAGAGACCAACACCTACAAGATCTTCAACAAGCATTCTCAAAACTACGATAGTATAAGAGCTGAGTGGGTCTAATACTTATTTCTCTTTCTTTCTTTTATATAGGAATTAGATGCAGTGCTCCTGTCAGCTAATTGCTAAGTTATCTGCCAAAACCCAAGAGTTTTCAAGAGCCCAAGAAGTCCCTGGAATCATAGTCAAGGTGGATGCACCCTAAAAAAATCTGAAATGTCTTCCTTGCAGCTGAGGATGGGGGGAGTGAGGTGGAAATGATCCAGTGAGTGACAGGGGGAGGGGAGGAGAGGAGCAACTGATGGGGTGAGATCTTGGGCAGAAGAGGCAGAGCAGGGGCACAGCCTTGGCTGAAGAGGTGGAGTGAGGGGAGGGGTTTCGGGGATGCAGTTACCAGCAATTAGAAAGGTGAAAACCCAATGAATTGTACATAGACCAATTCCCCAGTTTTTCACGCTGACACAGCACAGTGAGATCAGGAAAGGATTTAATGTCCTTTTGACTGCTCAGTGAGTGATTTAGAGAAGAGGGCCCAGCACCACATCACCAGCCAGCTGTGCAAGGAGCTCGGCCTGAAAGCCAGAGCACAAGGAGAAAACTTTTAGGTCCCTTTATGAGTAAAAAACTGGAGCAGCCTGTCCCGGATCTGTTTGGTCCTCACCCCATAGATGATGGGGTTTAGCATGGGGGGCACCAGGAGGTACATGTTGGCCATGAGAACGTGGAAATGCAGGGGCACACTGTGGCCAAATCGGTGCGTGAGGAAAGAGAACAGAGCTTGGATGTAAAAGGCTAAGATGACAAAGAGGTGGGAGCCAAAGGTCCCAAAAGTCTTGAGCCGGGCATCCTTTGTGGGGAGGTTAAAGATGGCCCTGAGGATCTGGGTATAGGACACGGCAATAAAAACCACATCCAGTCCAATCACAGAGAATACCACAAAGAGACCATAGTAACTACTGATGCGGATGTCGGTGCAAGCCAGCTTCACCACGGCTATGTGCTCGCAATACGATTGGGGGATAATGTTGGTTGTACAATATGGCCACCTTCTTGCTAGGAAGGGATAGGGTAGTGCGAGCATGCCACTGCGCAGCACCACGGCCAGGCCAATCTTGGCCACCACATGGTTTGTCAGGATGGTGGAATGTCTCAGGGGATCACAGATGGCCACGTAGCGATCCAAACCCATGGCCACGAAGATCCCAGACTCAATCGCTGAAAAGCAGTGAATAAAGTACATCTGGGTGAGGCAGGCACTGAAATCGATCTCCCTGGAATTGAACCAGAAGATGCTCAGCGTTTTAGGCAGGATGGACGTGGACAGGACCAGGTCAGTGACGGCCAGCATGCAGAGGAAATAGTACATGGGCCCATGGAGGCTCGTCTCCCTCTTCACAATGAACAGGATGGTGAAGTTCCCCAAAATGGCTATGGTGTACATTGCACAGAAGGGGATGGAGAGCCAGATATGGGACACCTCCAGCCCAGGAATGCCCAGCAGGATGAAGGTAGAGGGGTTGGTGAAGTCGGTTGCGTTGGAATCTGACATGGAGTAGGGGAAGGTGTCCAACTCTGAGGCAGAACGGTGTCTCCTGCATGTACTGTACGCTCCCCGGACTTACTGTATGTGCCCAGGGTCTAGCATGATGGTCGCAGTGCAAATTCCTGGATTGAGAGACAATGTTAATATGAGACATTACATGTACTACTGGAGGCTGTTCTCATGGGTGAAGCAGATTGTCCTCTCTTCACACACAGAAAAATGACATGTTCATTATTCAGATAAATGAATTATGAAAAAATGACCCTACTAATGCCAATTCCATATTTTATGGTGCGCTATGTGACAATAATTCCTACATGTTCTGTTGTTGGAAACCTTAATAGACACCAGCAGGAAACATGAGCGTGGATTAAAAAAAAACATGTACCTGAGGGAAACATCCCAACTAGAACACACATCAGGGGAAAGACCTGGGAGTCATCGATAGCAGCTTAAAGGAAACACTGGCTCATTCACAGCAGTGGCCAAAACAAAGACAAATTCGGATGCCTAAGGAATGGGATGGAGAATACCCTGCTCTGGACATGTGCTCAGTTTTGGTCACTCAGTCTCTATAAAGGATAGAGCAGATAGAAAGGGGATTTCTGAGACAGGCTGTGAAAATGGGGGAGGCTGCCATCTGCGGACTGAAAAATCTGGGCCTGTTTAGTTAAGAGACGAGATAAAGAAGGACGCTTATGATAGAGGAGAGGAAAATAAAGTTTGCCAAACTTTAAGCCTTTGGACTGAAATTTCACATGCTGTTTGTCTGCTTCCAGCTGATTTGTTTTTTCATTTCCAACATAACGTTTGAGCCGACTTCTCAAATGGAGCTAGGAGAAAAGATGTGTTGCCCATGTTGAAAAATTCTTATAAATGTTCGAGTGAGTAGCCCAAGCAGCTCCATGGAGATAAAAGTCAGGTAACAGCCCCCGCTCCCCCGTTAACAACCAGAGCCCTGAAATGCAAGAGGAGGAGGTGACTGTGTCTCTGCATTAACACACAGATAGCTCCTGAGGTCTTTACTCAGTTCTTACTCCAAGGGGAGTTTTGCCTCAGTGGGGCCTGGGTAAACTATGGGCCGGGGCCTCAGAATTTGGCCTTGTATTGGACATCCTGAAGGATTCACTGTGACACTGAAATGCAGTGACCCTGGGGCTGGAGGCCATCCGCCCAGAGGGCCCAGCAAAGAGGGACATTTCAGCCCGTTATACTGAGGCAAACTCACCCCCTGTGGCAAAGGCCCTTGGATGTTTAATAGCTGTACAGAGCAAAAAGGACCACAGTCCTATTATTTATCCCATCACATCCACATTGCACTGGGTTTGTTTAGCAGGTGAGCTCCTCAGCAAGACATGGGTACCTGTAAATATTGAGATGGAAGCGTCTTCCCTGGGAATCCCCCTCAGGTAGCCGTGTCCCACACCTCTTTCACCCCAGCATGTGCAGCAACATCCAATGCCAAGAGTCGACACAGGGGTGTGCACCGTTTATAATATAGCTCTGTGCAATCCCAGGGGGGTCACTCAGCCTCTAGCAGATAAGTGAGCAACTGAATATAAACAGGTTGAAGACAAGCCTGTCTGGGCTTCTGTGTTCTTTGTCCAGATTTAGGAGTAAACAGTAATTAAGGGACCTTCCCAAAGGAAGATGAGAACTCTTGGGCTCTGTACTGAGTCAGAGAGGAATTGGCTGCTCTGTGCATTTGTGTATATTTACAAATTATAGTTGATAAGTAGGAAAACTAGGGATAATACTTAAAACTCCATTGGGTCTGATACCCTGTAAAATCCCAGGAGCGATGGGTAGATAGTAAACAGACAGATCTATAGGAAGATGCCTGAGGGGAGACACCAGCACTTTCTGCAGGCACACAGTGCTGTTACTACGGGATCAGAGTTCAGTAATTCTCATTAGTAACTATCATCAGACTGTTCAGCACCTTTCATTGAAGAATGTTCAAAACACCTAGCAAAGGAAAGTCACTATAACCATAGCCCCATTAAATAGATAGGTAAACTAAGGCACAGGGAGGTGTTATATTGTCAAGGTCACATGGAGATTGGGTTGCAGGATGAGAGACAGAACCAGGTGTTCTGACTTCCCTGCCATAAGCACGTCACACCAAGAGAGAAATGGACTCCTGCTCTGGCAGGGGCTGTTCATTGGTGGGATGCAGGGGAAAAGATGGAAGACGGAGCCTGAGGCTTCGCCACCCTCTCAAGATGAATATGAGGTTTTCAGAAATAGCTGGAGGTTGTGAGCTCCCTGCTCCTGTGAGGTGTGAACTCTGGGACTCCACTTCTGCTCTCACTCAGAAACCTGCCAACACATGTGTGACGCTCTGTACTCCTTCACAAAACACATAACTAGGGGTCACACAATGAAATTAAGCATTATTTAAAGCACAGTCAACCTGTGTAACTTTTTGCCACCGCATGTTACCAAGGCTAAAACTGTAACGTGAGTCCAATAAGAACCAGATTAGTTAATGGAGGATAGGTCCACCAATGGCTAATAGCCAGGATGGGCAGAGATGGTGTCCCAAGCCGTTGTTTGCCGGAAACTGCGAGTGGGTGACAGGGCATGAATCACTTGATGATTACCCTGTTCTGTTCATTCCCTCTGAAGCACTTGGCATTGGCCACAGATGGAAGACAGAATACTGGACTAGATGGACCATTAGTCTTACCCAGTATAGTCATTCTGATGTTCTTATACAGACCCCAGATGTATCTGTCGCCTGCCATAACCTACTAGACCCCACTGCCCTCCTAGAACTGAGATAGAACCCAGGAGTCCTGATGGGGTCGCTGTCTGTATACAGTTAGTAACAAAGTAAGTGTAACTTTAGCACCCTCGTGGCCAAAATGGAGTCTGCTCTGCCGGCAGCTCTGGCCAAGAAATCCCTTCCACCCCAGGGGCACCTGTTCCAAACCCCCCAGAGTGAACACACACACATCCACAGGAAAAGCACAATGGATATAACAAAGGGAGATATTTATTTACAGAGGGATGAGAGGAGAAACACAAGAAGGGGAAATATAGGGGGAGCAGTAGACCAAGGATGCATCCAAGCCAAGGCCCCACGGGCCCAGTGGTAGCACAGTCTGGAAGGGCAGACACCGAGCAATGTGTCTGCACACAGAGTTCAGGAGTCCTGAGCAAAGTTCCAGTCCAGTGGTGAGACTTGGGTGCTCCTGGTCGTCTTCGGCGCCAGTGAACTTTCCCCCAACAAACCCCTCCGGTGACCTCTTCTGCCGCTCCCTGCGAAGCAACACCGAGCGACCACCTCCGCACTTAACTAGCTAGCAACTGCCCTCCTCCTTGTCCCCAATGCAGCGTCACAAGCCCCAGTTCTCACAGCCCCATGCAGCTCTGGGCAGCCGTGATACTGGGTCCAGCTCCGGCCTGTCCTCGGGCGAGTCCTCCCTGGCACAGTGCTCCTCCTGGCGCCTGTCCTGAGCTGTCCCCGATCGGTCCTGTCCTTCCCAGGCTTCAGGCAGGTTCTCTGCTGCTTCCTTTGCCAGGGCCTCCGGGCTGCTCTCTCCCTCCCAGCTCCAGCCCCACCCCATGGAGTTTCCCTCCTTTTTTCTCACTCTTCCCCTCCCCCCTAGAAAAAAAATTTAAAGGGGCCATGCTCTCTAAACCCCAAAGGGGTTACATAAGAATATATATTAAAATTTTAAACCTAACCTGTGTCCTTTAAGTGACTTGCAACAAGATGTCAGAACACTTTAGTATTAGAGCTCAACGGGTCTAATACTTATTTCTCTTTCTTTCTTTTCTATATGAATTAGATACAGTGCTAATTGCTAAGTTATCTGCCAAAACCCAAGAGTTTTCAAGAGCCCAAGAAGCCCCTGGAATCATGGTCAAAGTTCACCCACAATAACAAAATCTGAAATGTCTCCCTTGCAACTGAGGATGGGGGGAGGGACGTGGAAATGATCCAGTGAGTGACAGGGGGAGGGGAGGAGAGGGGCAACTAACAGGGGCAGAGCAGGGGCACAGCCTTGGAAGAAGAGGTGGAATAAGGGGAGGGGTTTCGGGGGTGCAGTTACCAGCAATTAGAAAGGTGGCAACCCAATGAATTGTACATAGACCGATTCCCCAGTTTGTCACACTGACACAGCACAGTAAGATCGGGAAAGCATTTAATATCTTTTTGACTGATCAGTAAGTGATTCAGGGAAGAGGGCCCAGCACAACATCACCAGCCAGCTGTGCATGGAGCTTGGACTGAGAGCCAGAGCACAAGCAGAAAACTTCAGGTCCCTTTATGAGTAAAGAGCTGGAGCAGCCTGCCCCGGATCCTTTTGGTCCTCACCCCATAGATGATGGGGTTTAACATAGGGGGCACCAGGATGTACATGTTGGCAATGAGAACATGGAAATGCAGGGGCACATTGTGGCCAAACCGGTGTGTGAGAAAGGAGAAGAGAGCTGGTATGTAAAAGGCTAAGATGACACAGAGGTGGGAGCCGCAGGTCCCAAATGTCTTTAGTCGAGCTTCCTTTGTGGGGAGGTGGAAGATAGCCCAAAGGATCTGGGTGTAGGACACGGCAATAAAAGACACATCTAGTCCAATCACAGAGAATACCACAAAGAGTCCATAGTAACTACTGATGTGGATGTCGGCGCAGGCCAGCTTCACCACGGCTATGTGCTCGCAATACGATTGGGGGATAATGTTGGTTGTACAATATGGCCATCTTCTCGCTAGGAAGGGAAAGGGCAGTGTGAGCATGCCACTGCGCAGCACCACGGCCAGGCTGATCTTGGCCACCACAGGGTTTGTCAGGATGGTGGAATGTCTCAGGGGATGGCAGATGGCCACGTAGCGATCCAAGGCCATGGCCACAAAGATCCCAGACTCCATCACTGAGAAGCAGTGAATGAAGTACATCTGGGTGAGGCAGGCACTGAAATCGATCTCCCTTGAATGAAACCAGAAGATACTAAGCATTTTGGGCAGTGTGGACGTGGACAGGACCAGGTCGGTGACGGACAACATGCAGAGGAAATAGTACATGGGCACATGGAGGCTCGTCTCCCTCTTTACAATGAACAGGATGGTGGAGTTCCCCAAGACGGCTATGGCGTACATTGCACAGAAGGGGATGGAGATCCAGACATGGGCCCCCTCCAGGCCAGGAATGCCCAGCAGGATGAAGGTGGAGGGGTTGGTGAAGTCGGTTGTGTTGGAATCTGACATGGAGTAGGAGG
This sequence comes from Chrysemys picta bellii, assembly GCF_011386835.1. Taxonomy (NCBI): domain Eukaryota; kingdom Metazoa; phylum Chordata; order Testudines; family Emydidae; genus Chrysemys; species Chrysemys picta. Next base: position 353,997,764 of record NC_088791.1, read on the forward strand.
GAAGGTGTCCAACTCTGAGGCAGAACGGTGTCTCCTGCATGTACCATTCATTCCTCTGACTTCCTGTATGTGACCAGGATCTAGGGTGATGGTCACAGTGGAAATGCCTGGAAGGAAAGACAATGTTAATTGGAGACATTAAATGTACTGCCGGAGGATGTCATCATGGGGGGAGCAGATTGGTCGCTCTTCAAACACTGAAAAATGACATTTTCACTATTCAGAGAAATGAATTACGAACAACTGACACTACTAAGGCCAATTCCATATTTTATGGTGCTTCATGCAATAATAATTCCTACACATAGTGGTGTGGGATACCTTAATAGGCAGCAGCAGGAAACACGAGTGTGGATGCTGGTTATCCATCACTGTTCCTTAATGCAATGAAAGCCAGGCTAGAGAGTCCATGCTAGAGGGAGTTCCCCATTCACTCGGCTGCTTAAAATCTAAGAGTGGAAAAAAAAAAGATTTGAGAAAACATGTACCAGAGGGAAACATCCTAACTAGAACACACCTCAGGGGAAAAACTTGGGCATCATTGATAGCAGCTTAACGGAAACACCAGCTCATTCGCATCAGCGGCCAAAACAAAGACTATGTTCAGATGCCTAAGGAATGGGATGGAGAATACCCTGCTATGGACATGTGCTCAGTTTTGGTCACCCAGTCTGTATAAAGGATATAGCAGATAGAAAGGGGATTTCTGAGACAGGCTGTGAGAATGGGGGAGGCTGCCATCTGCGGACTGAAAAGTTTGGGCCTTTTTAGTTTAGAGAACAGACAAAGAAGGGGGCTTATGATAGAGGGGAGGAAAATAAAGTTTGGAACTGATTACATTCAAATGGACAAAGAGAGAACAGTTCCCAACCAGTAATATCTATGGAAACTTTGTGTTTCAAAATGGCTAATTCTGCTAAGCTGAAGTAAATTGTCAGCAAAACTGATTGGGAGGAAAAATATCGAGAGAACGACTCTTTACGAAGAGTTTATTAGATAGCTCAGAAGCCACAATTCCACAGTTAAGAGTGTAGACAACTTTGGCTAAAAAACCCTGTTCAGTGGCAAAGTGAAGGCAGCAGTTTGGGGGTGGGGGGAAGCAATATACACACACACACACACACACACACACACACACACACACACACACACACACATACACAAAACTGTCTCTTTCGTCTAGTGGAGAAAGGCAGAGCAAAGCCCAATGACTGAAAGATGAAGCCAGACAAATACCAGCAGGAAATAAGTACCAAATTTTTAGCCCTGAGGGTGATTAACATTTGGAACAAACTGTAAAGGGAAGTGGTTGATTCTCCAACTCTGCATATCTCTAGATCCAGACTAGATGTTTGTTTCTGCTTGAGGACTTGTCAACACTGAAAATGCTACTGTGGAGCTGTCTTATCGCTTCAGTGTGGACACTCCTTACACCAATGGCAGGGGTTCTCGCATTGGCGTAGGTAATCTACCTCTCCAAGAGGTGGTACCTAAGTGGATAGAAAAATTCTTCCGCCAACTCGTGCCAATTATATCTGGGTGAGGTTGATATAGCTACAGCTCTCAGGGGTGTGGATTTTTTTGCTGTTGCAAAAAAAAAATCAAATGTAATTTTTGGATGCATTAGCAGAGGCATATCATGCAAGTCAAAGGAGGAGATAGTACCGCTGTACTGGGGCCTAGTTAGGTCTCAGCTGGAGTACTGTGTCTAATTTTGGTCACCAATGTATAGGAAGGATGTAGAGAAACTGGAAATGACCAGAGGCAAGCGACAAAAATGATGAAAGGGAGAGAATTCAAGCCATATGAGCGAACGCTGAAGGAACTGGGTATGTTTAGTTTGGAAAAGAGGAGATTGAGGAGGACATGGCAGCCATCTTTGATAAAGGCTTCCATAAAAAAGATGAAGAAAAGTTGTTCACTCTTGCCATGGAGGGCAGGAAAAGAGGCAATGGGTTCAAACTACAGCACAGCAGATTTAGATTAAATCTCAGGATAAACTTCCTAACTGTAAGAACAGGAGGACAATGGAACAGACACCTCGGGAAATCATGGAGGCTCCTTTACTGCAGGTTTTCAACAGGAGGCTGGCAGTGATCTGACCTGCATGGCTTAGACACAACAAATCCTGCATCTTGGCAGGGGGTTAGATTAGCTAACCCTGGCGGTTCCTTCTCACCCTGTGGCGCTAGGATTCTATGATATAAAATGCCAGTGTAGACCAGGCCTTAGTCAAACACAGGTCATTGGGCTCAATAAAGGGGTAACTGGGTGAAATTGAATGCCTTTTGTTATACGGGAATTTAGACTGGATGATCTAACGGTCCCTTCTAACCCTATAAATGTATCAATAAAGAAAGTGGGTCAGGCATTTATATTTACTCTGTCTCACAACACACAAGGAAGGGAAAATTGAATTCCATTGAAAGTCTGAACATATAACACTGAAAAGAGAAAATTGATTATATGATTCATATTTGGCCTGTGGAACTTCTTACCAGACACGTTACTAGAGCAAAGAGTTTAGCTGAATGGGATTCACAAACGGTTTGGGAGGGTTTGAGCATTGGCCTGCTAAACCCAGCGCTGTGAGTTTAATCCTTGAGAGGGCCACTTAGCGATCTGAGGCAAAATCAGTACTCGGTCCTACTAGTGAAGGCAGGGGGGCTGGACTCCATGCCCTTTTGGGGTCCCTTCCAGTTCTATGAAATAGGTATATCTCCATATATTTTTATTTTTTTGTTGTAGGTGGTGCTGGTGGCACCACCATTAGATAAGGCTGTCTGACACCTTCCATTAGGAGACCTCATTTTCAGTTGCTTACAAGTTTGACAAACTTTAAGCATTTGGACTGAAATTTCACATGCTGTTTGTCTGCTTCCAGCTGAATTTCTTTTTGCATTTCCGACATAACATTTGAGCCGACTTCTCAAATTAAGCTAGGAGAAAAAATGTGTTGCCCATGTTGGAAAATTCATATAATTGTTCGAGTGAGGAGCCCAAGCACCAACATGGAGATAAAAGTCAAGTAACAGGCCCTCCCTCCCCTGTTAACAGCCAGAGCTCTGAAATGCAAGAGGAGGAGGTGACAGTGTCTGTGCATTGACACACAGCTGGCCCCTGAGGTCTTTACTCGGTTCTTACTCCAACAGGAGATTTGCCTCAGTGGGGCACGGAAAAACTACGGGCCACGGCCTCACAATTTAGCCTTGTATTGTACATCCTGAAGGATCCACTGTGGCACTGAAATGCAGCCACCTTGTGGCTGGAGGCCATCATCCCAGGAAGGCACAGCAAAGAGGGACATTTTAGCCGATGATACTGAAGCAAAGTCATCCTCTGTGGCAAAGGCCCTTGGATGTTTAATGGCTGTGCAGAGGAAAAAGGACCACAGACCTATTATTTATCCCATCATACCCATGATGCACTAGGTTTGCTGAGCAGCTGAACTCCACAGCAAGACAAGGGTACCTGTGAATTCTGAGATGGAAGCATCTTCCCTGGGAATCCCCCTCAGGTAGCTTGTGTCCCACACCTCTCTCACCCCAGCATCTGCAGCAACATCCCACGTTGAGAGCCGACACAGAGGTGTGCTCCATTTATAATATAGCTCTGTGCAATCCCAGGGGGGTTCACTCAGCCTCTAGCGGATAAGCAAGCATCTGAATGCAAACAGGCTGGGCTTGTATGTTCTTTTTCCAGCTTTAGCAGTAAACAGTAATTAAGGGACCTTCCCAAAGGGAGATGAGAACTCTGGGGCTCTGTGCTGAGTCAGAGAGGAATTGGCTGCTCTGTGCATTTGTGTATATTTAAAAATTATAGTTGATAATTAGGAAAACTAGGGCTAATGCTTAAAAGTCCATCAGGTCTGATACCCTGTAAATTCCTAGACAGGATGGGAAGAAACTAGACAGACTGATCTATAAAAAGATGCCTGAGGGGAAAGAGGCACTTTCTGCAGGCACATGGTGCTGTTGCTAAGGGATCAGAGATCAGTAATTCTCACCAGTAACTATGATCATACTGTGGAGCACCTTTCACTGAAGGATGTTCAAAACACCTAGCAAAGGAAAGTCACTATGACCATAGCCCCATTAATCAGATAGGTAAACTGAGGCAAGAGGAGACATTATTTGGCCGAGGTCTTAGAGATTGGGTGGCAAGATGACAGACCACACTCAGGCATCCTGACTTCCATGCCATTACCATGGTCTCTCCGTCACACCAAGAGGGAAATGGACTCCTGCTCTGGCGAGGACTGTTCATTGGGTGGGATTCAGAGGAAAGGCTAGAAGAGGGAGCCTGAGCCTTCACCACCCTCTCAAGGTGAATCTGAGGTTTTCAGAACTACCTGGAAGTTGTGAGCTCCGGGCTCCTGTGAGGTGTGAACTCCGGGACTTCACTTCCACTGTCACTCAGAAACCTGCCAACGCATCTGTGACGCTCTGTAACTCAGGGGAACACCCTGTATACCCATATTCATCATTATTTGATTGTGTGGTATCCAGTGCAAAGTTTGTGATGTTGGGTGTGTGTGACGCTCTAAGGTGATGACGCTCTAAGGTGTCAGGTTTCAGAGCAGTAGCTGTGTTAGTCTGTATCACCAAAAAGAACAGGAGTACTTGTGGCACCTTAGAGACTAACAAATTTATTAGAGCATAAGCTTTCGTGGACTAAAACCCACTTCATCGGATGCATGCAGTGAAAAATACAGTAGGTGTGTAAAATGCAGTGAAAAATATAGTGTATATATATACACAGAGGACATGAAAAAATGGCTGTTGCCATACAACTATAATGAGAGTAATCAGTTAAGGTGGGCTATTATCAGCACCCATTTTTTCATGTCCTCTGTGTATATATATATATCTCTCTTCCTACTGTATTTTCCACTCCATGCATCCGATGAAGTGGGTTTTAGCCCACAAAAGCTTATGCTCAAATAAATTTGTTAGTCTCTAAGGTGCCACAAGTACTCCTGTTCTTTTTGCTCTAAGGAGTGATGCTCTTTCAAATGTTTTGCTCTTTTGCACTACACAAGGCTCTTCACATTTCTGTAACGTGTGTAATAACCTGCTCTCTCTGCCTCACCGGGGCTATGTCTACACTACACACCTTACAGCAGCACGAATGTACTGCAGCAGCTGTGCCACGGCAAGGTCTGCTGTGTAGCCGCTCTATGCTGGCAGGATAGAGCTCTCCGCCATCATAATTAAACCACCCCTACTCTGCGGCAGGAGCTGTGTCAGCTGGAGAGCGTCTCCTGCCAACATGGGGCTGTCCACACCGGCACTTTTGTTGGTGAAACTTTTGTCGGTCAGGACTGTGTTTTTTTCACAACCCAGGCAGAGAAAAGTTTTATCGACAAAAGTGCTAGTGTAGACAAAGCCTGAGTTGCATACCAGTAAAGACGCCCACTGCCTAAAGTCTGCACTGTTTAAGAAGATTGCTATTTTCTGCTGGTCTCCATTCTCACCAAACCCATCTGCTTGCATAGGTATATCTCAAAACTCTGCCTGAGTCTCTTCCCAGAGTCTGCTGCATTACCCGAGAGTTTCAAGTCCTTGGGGGGTTTCAGTTGTTCCATCTCTAGGGTGGCTACTTCGTTCTTTCACCACAGCCCTGTTACCTCTGCCCTCTCCTCTGGTCTCCTCTCTGGTACCAGGGGTTGTCTTGGGAATTCGTCAGAAGGAGGCTTAGTCTGCACTCGAAGAAGGGAGGTGTGATTAGAACTAAAGCAGAGTAACAAAAGCTAACGGAGAGCCACGCGCTCCCAGCTGTGTGTCTGGTGCAGGGGCCACTCAATGGCCTGTTCTCGCTAGCCCCAATCTAGTTCCCCGAACACGTGCTCTGCTCTTAAAGGCCCAGGACATTCTTCTCACACCCAGGGCAGGGCTGTGCATTTCAGCTGTCTCACCCCCACCCAGCAGCCTGTGTAACCACCCATTCTTAGTACTGCTACTCCCCCATCTACCCACCTACCCGCTTTCTGGTTTGTTGCACACAGTAGCTGTGACTTGTATTAATTTGATTGATAAGCTCTTTGCGGCAGGGTCTCTTTCTCCTTCTGTGTTTACAAATTGCCCAGCACAAGGGGCCCTGAACTGGAGCGGGGCCTCTGGAGGCTTCCGCAACACAAATAATGATCATAAATAATCAGCACAATAATGCAGCCAAATCAGGGCCTCCCCCTCCTTTGCCTTCAGCTACAGATGAAGGTCAAACCATGCTTGCCAGCTATAGAGTGTTAGTAACTTTAATACAGGTGGACACGGCACTTCTGTTGCCCTTTGCAGGAGAATTCATTCAGTCTCATGTCAGTGCTTAATAACCCAGGTGCTCCTCACTGGAGAAATACCCCGATTAGCCAGATGAGTAGGCAGAGAGTTCAGCTGTGGGAATCCAAGTGTCCTCCAGCTGGAGCACTCCTGGAAAGACTGACTGAGCCTGGAACATTAGATTTCAATTCCACATGGGAAGAAATGAACCAAGAGGGAGAGAACAAATCCACTGCAAAGACTAATCCAGTCCAAAACACAGCTGGAGTTACAGCTCGCAAGGGCTCTGGAGGGTAACAAGAAGGGTTTGTACAGGTATGTTAGCAACAAGAAAAGGGTCAGGGAAAGTGTGGGACCCTTAATGAATGGCTGAGGCAACCTAATGACACAGGATGTGGAAAAAGCTGATGTACTCAATGCTTTTTTTCCCTCAGTCTTCACAGACAAGGTCAGCTCCCAGACTGCTCTCCTGGGCAACACAGTATGGGGAGGAGGTAAGGAGCCCTCAGTGGTGAAAGAACAGGTTAAGGACTATTTAGAAAAGCTGGATATGCACAAGTCCGTGGGTCCAGATCTAATGCATCCAAGAGTGCTGAGGGAGTTGGCTGATGTGATTGCAGAGCCATTGGCCATTATCTTTGAAAACTCATGGCGATCGGGGGTGGTCCCGGATGACTGGAAAAAGGCTAATGTAGTGCCCATCTTTAAAAAAGGGAAGAGGAAGGACCTGGGGAACTATAGACTACTCAGCCTCATCTCAGTCCCTGGAAAAATCATGGAATAGGTCCTCAAGGAAACCATTTTGAAGAACTTGGAAGAGTGGAAGGTGATCAGGAACAGTCAACTTGGATTCACCCCTAGTTCTTTTGTTACGAGAAATAGTAAACAACACTTCCTTATCTACTTTCTCTACACCATTCATGATTTTATAGACCTCAATCATATCTCCCGTTAGTCGTCTCTTTTCCAAGCTGAAAAGTCCCAGTCTTATTAACCTCTCCTCATACGGAAGACTTTCCATACCCCTAATCCTTTTTGTTGCTCTTTTCTGAACCTTTTCCAATTCCAATATATATATATTTGAGATGGGGCAACCGCATCTGCACACAGTATTCAAGATGTGGGTGTACCATGGATTTTTATAGAGGCAACATGATATTTTCTCTCCTATTATCTATCCGTTTTTTAATTATTCCCAGCATTCTGTTTGCTTTTTTGACTGCTGCTGCACATTGAGTGGATGTTTTCAGAGAACTATCCACAATAACTCCAAGATCTCTTTCTTGAGTGGAAACAGCTAATTTAAACCCCATCATTTTATATGTATAATTGGGATTATGTTTTCCAATGTGCATTAGAATAATAGAATCATAGAATATCAGGGTTGGAAGGGACCTCAGGGGGTCATCTAGTCCAACCCCCTGCTGAAAGCAGGACCTAATCCCAACTAAATCAACCCAGCCAGGGCTTTGTCAAGCCTGACCTTAAAAGCCTCTAAGGAATGAGATTCCACCACCTCCCTAGGTAACCCATTCCAGTGCTTCACCAGCCTCCTAGTGAAAAAGTTTTTCCTAATATCCAACCTAGACCTCTGCCACTGCAACTTGAGACCATTGCTCCTTGTTCTGTCATCTGCCACCACTGAGAACAGCCGAGCTCCATCCTCTTTGGAACCCCCCTTCAGGTAGTTGAAGGCTGCTATCAAATCCCCCCTCATTCTTCTCTTCTGGAGACTAAACAATCCCAGTTCCCTCAGCCTCTCCTCATAAGTCATGTGCTCCAGACCCCTAATCATTTTTGTAGCCCTTCGCTGGACTCTTTCCAATTTTTCCACATCCTTCTTGTAGTGTGGGGCCCAAAACTGGACACAGTACTCCAGATGAGTCCTCACCAATGTCGAATAGAGGGGAATGATCACGTCCCTCGATCTGCTGACAATGCCCCTACTTATACAGCCCAAAATGCGGTTAGCCTTCTTGGCAACAAGGGCACACTGTTGACTCATCTCTAGCTTCTCATCCACTGTAACCCCTATGTCCTTTTCTGCAGAACTGATTCCTAGTCATTCGGTCCCTAGCCTGTAACAGCGCATGGGATTCTTCCGTCCTAAGTGCAGGATTCTGCACTTCTCCTTGTTGAACCTCATCAGGTTTCTTTTGACCCAATCCTCTAATTTTTCTAGGTCCCTCTGTATACTATCCCTACCCTCCAGCGTATCTACCACTCCTCGCAGTTTAGTGTCATCTGCAAACTTGCTGAGAGTGCAATCCATGCCATCCTCCAGATCATTAATGAAGATATTGAACAAAACTGGACCAAGGACCGACCCCGGGGCACTCCACTTGAAACCGGCTGCCAGCTAGACATGGAGTCGTTGATCACTACCTGTTGAACCCAAAGATCTAGCCAGCTTTCTATCCACCTTATAGTCCATTCTGCCATCCCATACTTCTTTAACTTGGTGGCAAGAATACTGTGGGATACCATATGAAAAGCTTTGCCAAAGTCAAGGAATAACACATCCACTGCTTTCCCCTCATCCACAGAGTCAGTTATCTCCTCATAGAAGGCAATTAGGTTAGTCAGGCATGACTTGCCCTTGGTGAATCCATGTGTGACGGGTTGGATCACAGAAACCCCCTTGGGAGCTGCCACCCGATGTGCAAAGACTACCCCTGCTTCTGTTTTCCCTGCCAGCTCAGGACTCCAGCACCCTGTCTTGCTGAGCCAGACACTCCTGTTTGGCTCCACACACAGATCCAGGGTCTGAATCTCCTGTCCCAAAGCTGCAAGTTTACTCAAAAACAGCTCGCAGTAGTGCGCTTGTCTTTAGCACTCAGATGCCCAACTCCCAATGGGGTCTAAACCCAGATAAATCCGTTTTACCCTGCATAAAGCTTATGCAGGGCAAACTCATAAATTGTTCGCCCTCTATAACACTGATAGAGAGATATGCACAGTTGTTTGCTCCCCCAGGTATTAATACATACTCTGAGTGAATTACTGAATAGAAAGTGATTTTATTAAATACAGACAGTAGGATTTAAGTGGTTCAAAGTAGTAACAGACAGAACAAAGTAAGTCACCAAGCAAAATAAAATAAAATGCGCAGATCTATGCCTAATCAAACTGAATACAGATAATTTCCTCACCAGTTCCAGAGTGCTCCCTTTTACAGGCTAAGCTCCTTTTATCCTGGGTCCAGCAATCACTCACACCCCCTGTAGTTACTGTCCTTTGTTTCAGTCTCCTTCAAGTATCCTGGGGGGGGGGTGGAGAGGCTCCTTCTTTAGCCAGCTGAAGACAAAATGTAGGGGTTTCCCACAGGTTTAAGTAGACTCTCTCTTCTGGGTGTAGACCTCCCTCCTCTGCAAAGCCCAGCTCCAAGATGGAGTTTTGGAGTCACCTGGGCAAGTCACATGCCCCTGCATGACTCAGTCTTTGCATTGTCCACATGGCATCTTGCATGTCTCCAGGAAGACTTCTCATGTGGATTGGAGCATTCCAAGATGCATTGTTCCCTAAGTGTCTCCTGATCAGGTACTTAACCTGGCAAATTCCTTCCTAAAGAAGCTGACCAAATGCCTCACAAAGCTTACTTAGAAATCAGGCAAGCATACAGCCCATATTCTTAAGCTCGAGTAGAAAATGATATATACGTACAAATAGGATGAATAGATATAGTAGATCACAACCCTTACGGAGATATGTTACATGGCACAGGCAGCACAAAACATATTCCAGTTATGTCATACATACATTTATAAGCACCCCCTCCCCATAAAGCCTTATGGGGTACACTGTCACACCATGCTGCCTGTTCCTGATCACTTTCCTCTCCTCTAAGTGCTTCAGAATTGATTCCTTGAGGACTTGCTCCATGATTTTTCCAGGGACTGAGGTGAGGCTGACTGGCCTGTAGTTCCCCGGATCCTCCTTCTTCCCTTTTTTAAAGATGGGCACTACATTAGCCTTTTTCCAGTCATCCGGACCACCCCTGATCGCCATGAGTTTTCAAAGATAATGGCCAATGGCTCTGCAATCACATGCCAACTCCTTTAGCATCCTTGGATGCAGCGCATCCGGCCCCATGGACTTGTGCTCGTCCAGTTTTTCTAAATAGTCCCGAACCACTTCTTGCTCCACAGAGGGTTGGTCACCTTCTCCCCATACTGTACTGCCCAGTGCAGCAGTCTGGGAGCTGACCTTGTTCGTGAAGACAGAGGCAAAAAAATCATTGAGTACATTAGCTTTTTTCACATCCTGTGTCACTAGGTTGCTTTGTTTATCAAAGCTTTGTTTTTTTTTCACATTCCGATTTTGATCTTTTAAAGTGATCCGGCCTTTAAAAAGTTTCCATGCGGCTTGCATGGATTTCACTTTTGGCATTGGAACCTTTTAATTTCTGTTTAACTAACTTCCTCATCTTTGTGTAATCCCCTTTCTGAATGTAAATGCTACTGTGTTGGGCTGCTGTGGTGTTTTCCCCGCCACAGGGATGCTAAATTTATTTATATTATGGTCACTATTACCAAGCGGCCCATCTGTATTCACCTCTTGGACCAGATCCTGTGCTTCACTTGGGACTAAATCAAGAATTGCCTTTCCTCTTGTGGGTTGCAGGACTAGCTGCTGCAAGGAGCAGTTATTTAAGTCAGCGGTCCCCAACCTTTTTCGTCTGGCAGGTGCCAGACGTCGAGCCACGGAGGACCGTAGCGGTGGACGAGCATCCGCTGAAATGCTGCCGACAAGCGGCAACGTCAATAGGCGTCACCGCCGAAATGCCGCTGATTTTCGGCAGTGATGCCTCTGTATGACGCTGCTTCTCGGCAGCATTTCAGAGGATGCTCGGCTGCCGGCCAGTACGCGGGTGCACTTAGACGTCCCAGCAGGTGCTATGGCGCCCACAGGCACCGCGTTGGGGACCCCTGAGTGGCATTGTGGTACCCAAAGTCCTCACTGGCTTCATACAGAGCAATTCCAGAGCTTTGGACCTGTGACTCCATCACAGAATTACTATCCATAGAGAGTCTATGGTACAGTTTGGTTCATTTAAGGTTTTTACTTCATTTGATTCTAGTCTTTCTTTCACATATAGTGCCACTCCCCCACCAGCATGACCTGTTCTGTCCTTTCAATATATTTTGTACCCTGGTATTCCAGTGTCCCACTGATTATCCTCATTCCACCAAGTTTCTGCAATGCCTCTTATATCAGTATCCTCATTTAATGCGAGGCACTCTAGTTCACTCATTTTATTATTTAGCCTTCTAGACCCGAGAAAGCCTAAATTTCTACACTACCTGATTTGGAGCAGGGACTTAAACCCAGGTTTCCCATGTCCCACGTGAGTGCCATGAGCACCAGGCAAATGGCTATTCTGGGTGGGACTCTCAGTCTCTCTGTCTGGAGCTGTTCCACTTTGTGTAAATAAACTCTTTTTTTTTTGTATTTTATTTTTATGTTTGTTTCTTATGTAACTAACTCTAATCTCTACGCCTGCTGCTTATAATCATTTCAAATCTATCTTGTGTAGTTAATAAATTTGTTTTATATTTTATATGTGTTTTGGTTCAAGTTCTTAGGATATAGATATTCAGGCCTGTCTGCGAAGGCCTATACTTTAAGAATTTAGGTGTATTCTTATCACGTAGCTAGTTCTAGAGGTATAAAAGAAAGAATCAAAATCACTGTCTGCCGGTGTAAGGGCCTTTTCTCACTGTGACAGTCTGAGGCCCGGTTCTTAGGCTCAGGTCTTTGGCTAAGCCCCAGAGGCAGCCATAAGCTGGGAAGTGAACGGTCACATCCTCACATTCCAAACCCGTCACATTGAAATCAGGCGATCTGGGGCTGTTCGGAAGGTGATCGATCTATCAGCTCCAGAGAAAGGGAAGAGCCTAGAAGATGTAAAAGGAAACTGAGTTTGATAGCATCCTGCCTGGCAAGAACTCACTTCTCAATAGCTGGGATGTGAAATCCTCATTTCTGTATTGTTCTGTCACTATAGTCTCCACATCCCTATTGATTGTCTGTATAATCTCTGTCTGGTTCTGTGATTGTTTCTGTCTGCTGCATAATTAATTTTGCTGGGTGTAAACCAATTAAGGTGGTGGGATATAATTGGTTAAATAATTATGTTACAATGTATGAGGATTGATTAGTTAAATTTCAGTAAAATGATTGGTTAAGGTATAGCTAAGCAGAACTCAAGTTTTACTATATAGTCTGCAGTCAATCAGGAAGTAAGGGGGAATTGAAATCATGTTTTCCTAAGGCGGGGAATGGGAACAGGGACACAGACAAGGGTCTGTGGTGTCAGAGCTGGGAAAGGAGACACTGAGGAAGGAACCTGGAATCATGCTTGCTGGAAGTTCACCCCAATAAACATCGAATTGTTTGCACCTTCGGAGTTCGGGTATTGTTGCTCTCTGTTCATGCGAGAAGAACCAGGGAAGTGAGCAGGTGAAGGAATAAGCCCCCTAACACAAGTGCTTGGGAAATCTCAGCTCAGGTTACAGAGGTTATTGTGTGTCCTCTTCACATCGAGGGAGGGACGGACTGGGTAACAATCTTACATGGGCCAGGCTTTGGACCAGGGTAGGATAGTGCAGATCTGGGGTGGAAGGCTGGGGAGCTGGGGGAAATTCACTTGAGCCTCTTTAGTGTTAGTTATGAGTGGCTTGGAGTTTATTCATGTAACTCAGCTGGGTGTGTCCCTGCCTGTGGATGTCTGTGTAAGCGCAGTACCTGCCAGAGGTTTGAGGCTTGACTCAGCATCACAGAGAGAGAGGGATACCCCAGATGGTTGGAGGTCTCAGCTGTCCCACAGTCCTGGTTCCGCCACAGGGATCCCATCACAGGAGTTTGGTCCTTGGGCTAGTCCCAGATAATACAGGGACTCTCATATGATCCCTTCTCTGGTCAAATTGTTCAAAGCCAAGGGAGCTGGCTGGTGATGCTTAGAGGAAACCGCCAAGTTCACAGATGTCCACCTCTCACTTTTAAAGAACTCTTTCCTCCTTTCTTTGTACAAGGACCAGGCTCCCTGCATCAAAACATTTTTATCTGCTCTTCCCATCCTCCAGTGTCTCTAGTGTCCCGGCTGCTTGCCCTGCTAGAACCCGAGCAATGTCCCTTCCTTAGGTGGGTAGCAGCTGTAGCACCATCGTGGGACGAGAACATGGTGGGATGCTGTATGATTGAATATGGCCATTTTTATCATTGTTGTTACCACTGTTATACAATTGCAAGAAAGCTTGTGCAAAGTATGTCATGTCAGGAGTCAATGGGAAAATTATGTTTTCCTAATTATGATTATCCGGTTTATAGGCATGTATCATCTTTGTGTCTGAAGTTATGAATATTGGCAATGTACTGGTATGGGCTTTTTTGGGGAGAGTAAAATTCTATGCAGAAGGCAGAGAATATAAAAGAGCCCCCTAGACATCTCCATCTTCTCTTCAGTTCTCTGAACTGAGTTTCTAACACAGAAACTCTGAACAAAGACTGATGACCCCCAACTTGCTTGGGTAATTTCCAGAGTTTTTTGCAAGCTAGGAGTTTATTCCAACACTTCTATGATCCTGATCCCTGAACACTGAAAAATCACTTGCATGTCTCTGATCTATTAACCGTTTATGGCTTCTCTTCTTTTAATTTATTATGAAACCATTACTTTTCAATTGCTGAAGGATTGGCAGCAGCGTGATCACTGGGTAAGATGTGAGTTATATATTGACCTGGCTAAGTGGCTGGTCTCTTGAGATTAGGAGGACACTGGGGGGTGGAGGGATAGTTCAGTGGTTTGAGGCTTAGCCTGCTAAACCCAAGGTTGTAAGTTCAATCCTTGAGGGGGGCCACTTAGGGATGTGGGGCAAAATCAGTACCTGGTCCTGCTAGTGAAGGCAGGGGGCTGGACTTGATGACCTTTTGGGGTCCCTTCCAGTTCTATGAGATGGGTATATCTATATTATATTATATATGTAGTGAAACTGGTTTTCACTGACCTCATCATGGAGTCGAGTGTCAGGGTGGTTAGCCAAGGGCTGGGATGCCTCAGGAAACTGTATTTTTGGCTTCTAGTTAACCAGTGTGGTGAGACAGAAATTTACATTTGTTACTGGCTTGGTATAATCTAATGATAGAACAACCCCCAGTCTGAGGTGAGTCTGCCCTATTTCTCAGCAGTTTCTCCTGAATTTGGCATCCTTAGCTGTGTCCCACTAAGGCACGGTCACACTTGGACACAGAGTTGACTGTTGATAGGTGATTCACAGACTATTGCTCACTACTCTCTGGACGTATCCCCCTTTTACAGATCTTTTACAGATGGGGAAACTGAGGCAGCAGGAAGGGAAGTGTCTTGAGCTGGGAACATAGCCCACAAGTCCCTAGCTGCCAATCCCTTGCTTAGTCTCTCTCAGACCTGGCTTGTTTGGTCCATGCAGCAGCACAGAGGCATGGAGCTCTCTCTCCATTGGTTTCTCTAGTGCTGGGGATCTCCACTGATTTCAGTGGGGCTGCACCCACTTACAGGGGATGAGGATTTGGCCCAAGACATTTAACTAGAGCTAAAGCATCAGCAGAGACCAGTGAGCTGGGAGAGAGGAGTGCCAGCTCTGCCACAGATTAGCTGTGTGACCTTGGGCACAGCTTCTCCCTGCATTAAACGGAGATGATTCGTTATTATTTCTAATGTGTTGCTATCGAAAGGTCCTAATCAGGGCCTTCGAGTCACACGCGGCACTAATTTGGTTCCTGATTGCACATCATTGGTCTCTATGCACTGTGCAGAGTTCCAGGCAGCGTGTGGTCCCTGGTAAACAAGCAAGAGAAGACTGAAAACTGAGCTCTGTGTAAACCTGTTTTTGTGGCTGTAGCTGTTAGCTGTTTCTTTAATAAATGGCTCCTGTTTAAGAAGGACGGCAACTCCTTTGATCACGACACACAAATAGCCTCACTGCATCCACCACAACCCAGAGGAGCAATGCCAGTTCATGGCCAAAGCAATGGTGCTTGGGAGGTCAGGACTCCCGGTTCCTATTCTGAGCTCTGCCACTGACTCATTGTGTGGCCTTGGGTGAATCACTTTACCTCTGCTTTGCTCGTCAATACCATGGGGATGACGCTGCCCAGGAGCCTAGCAAAGGAGATTCTAGATGTAGTGATCAAAAACGTCATGCAGAGGATAGGTTAGACTCAGCTTCACTGTTCAGCTTCACCCCTGGGGCAATGGGTGCCCTGTAGTTTCAGATAAAATGACGTGTACGTGTGTAAATAGCCGGCTAATGGAAAGTGTGCCATTTATCTTCCTTGCTATGAGCCACTGAAGCCATCACAGCCTCTGCCCAGCATCCTACCTTCACAGCTAATGCAGGGGACCATCCTTCTGCCTCTCTCAACTGTTATCCACCTAGCTTCAAAGCTGATCCCTGGCCCTGCCCCCAAGGCTTGGCTCATAGCAAATGTCTCCCAACCCATATCCATTGCAGGGACCCCGCCGGCTACAGGTTCCCACCCAGGACAAATAAAAGGGAACAAAAAGCTAAAGAAATAAGCCACACAGAACTTTGTAGCTGATCTTTAGTACCCACAAGCTGTATAATGTACAGGCTCACCCTCCTGCAACACAACCCTGCTCCTAACCCCCAGCTTCTTTTATACGGATTCCTGGCTTTCCTCTCCACTTCTCATTCGCCTGTTGGCCCCAGCACTGCATCCTTGCTGCACTCACTGCAGGCACCTTGTCAGCCTCCAGCAGCTCCTGTCCCAGCCCCGAAGCAGAGGGAGCACATCTGGGCGAGGAGGGAGGTCGGGATGATCCACAAAGTTTATGGGGTTGGGGAGGAAAGGAGCGAGCAACAGGCCTGTGACTCTGGGGAAAGTGGCAGAACAGAGTTGGGGATGTGGGGGAAGAGGTGGAGAAGGGTGCAGGGTCTTGTGGGAATATTTGGGACAGGGGGAGGGTCCTTGTGGAAAGAAGTGATGCGGGGGCCAGGAGCTGGGGGAATAGGCAGTGAAGGGCATGTGGCCTCAGCGGTCCAGTTACCAGTAATTAGAAAGGTGATAATCCTGTAAGTTAGTGAGATGTACATAAACCAATTCCGCTGTTTGTCGTGCTGACACAGCACAGCAAGGTCAGGAAAGGGATTCAGGGAACAGGGCCCAGTACCATGTCACCAGCCAGCTCTGCATGGAGGTCAGTCTGAGAGAGCACCAGGAGAAAACTTTAGGATTCTTCATGAGTAAAGAGCCGGAGCAGCCTGCACCGGATTTCTTTGGTCCTTACCCCATAGATGATGGGGTTTAACATGGGGGGCATCAAGAGGTACACATTGGCAATGAGAACGTGGAAATGCAGGGCCACATTCTGGCCAAACCGGTACATTAGGGAGATGAAGAGACCTGGGATGTAAAAGGCTAAAATGACAAAGATGTGGGAGCTGCAGGTCCCAAAAGTCTTGAGCTGGACATCCTTTGTAGGGAGGCTGAAGACGGCCCTGAGGATCTGGATATAGGACACGGTGATAAAAATCCCATCCAGACCCATCACACAGAATAGCACAAAGAGACCATAGTAACTACTGACGCGGGTGTCGGCGCAGGCCAGATTCACCACGGCTATATGTGCGCAGTACGGCTGGGGGATGATATTGGTTCTGCAATATGGCCATTGCCTCGCCAGGATCAGAAGGGGCAGTACGACTATGCACCCACGCAGCATCACGGCCAGGCCGATCTTGGACACAACAGGGTTTGTCAGGATGGTGGAATGCCTCAGGGGGTCGCAGATGGCCACATAGCGATCAAAAGCCATGGCTACAAGGATCCCAGACTCCATCTCTAAGGAGCAATGAATAAAGTACATCTGGGTGAGGCAGGCACTGAAATCGATCTCCCTGGAATTGAACCAGAAGATGCTCAGCATTTTGGGAAGGGTTGAGGTAGTCAGGACCAGGTCAGTGACGGCTAGCATGCAGAGGAAATAGTACATGGGCACATGGAGGCTTGATTTCGTCTTCACGATGAACAGAATGGTGAAGTTCCCCAAGATGGCTATGGTGTACATGGTGCAGAAGGGTATGGAGATCCAGACGTGGGCTGCCTCTAGCCCAGGAATGCCCAGAAGGATGAAGGTAGAGGGGTTGGTGAAGTCAGTTGCGTTGGAATCCGACATGGAGTAGGGGAGAAGGTGTTCAACTCAGAGTCAGAACGATGTCTCTTGCATGTACTGTATGTGCCCAAGCTGAAGGGTGATGGTCACAGTACAATTGCCTGGATGGAGAGATAATGTTAATTAAAGACATTACATGTACTACTGGAGACAGTTCTAATGAGTGAAGCAGCTTGGTTGCTCTTCACACACAGAAAAATGACACTTATATTATTCAGATAAATGAATTATGAACACATGGCCCTACAAATTCCAATTCCATATTTTATGGTGTTCCCTGCCTCAATAATTCCTATTCATCGTGGTGTGGGAAACCTTAATAGGCACCAGCAGGAAACACAAGTGTGGATACTGGTTATCCATCATTGTTCCTTAATGCAATGAAACCCAGACTAGAGAGTTCATCCTGTAGGGAGTTCTCCATTCACCCAGTTGATCAAAATCGGAATGTGGAAAAAAACCAAAGCTTTGATAAACATGTATCAGAGGGAAACATCCCAACTAGAACACACTCAGGGTAAAGACCTGGGCGTCATTGATAGCAGCTCGACGGAAACACCTGCTCATTTGCAGTAGTGACCAAAACAAAGACAATGTTTGGATGCCTAAGGAATGGAATGGAGAATATCCTGCTCTGGACATGTGCTCAGTTTTGGACACCCAGTCTCTATAAAAGATATAGCAGATAGAAAGGGGGTTTCTGAGGCACAATATGAGAATGGGGGAGGCTGCCATATGCGGACTGAAAAGTCTGGGACTCTTTAGTTTAGAGAAGAGACAAAGAAGGGGGCTTATGATAGAGGAGAGGAAAATAAAAAGTGGACCTGATTACATTCAAATCGACAAATAGAGAACAGTTCCCAACCAGTAATATCTATGGACACTTCGTGCTTCAAAACGGCTACTTCCCCAAAGCTGAAGCAAATTATCAGCAAAAACTGATTGGGAGGATAAATGTCAAGAGTAAAATGTGAATGAGAATTGGGTGTTGTTTACGGAGAGTTTGTTAGACAGCTAATAAGCCACAATTCCGCAGTCAAGAGTGTAGACAACTTTGGCTAAAAACCCTATTCGGTGGCAAAGGGAAGGCAGCAGTTAAGGGGGGGAAATCTATATATATATAGTGACAAAGCGCCAACCCTGTTTCAGTGGGTCCCACGCTTCCTGGCGGATTATGCTAGCCTCAGAGGCTCACTATGATCATCTAGGTAGCCCCTCTCTCTATAGAGGCAAAGGTCACAGCCTACTGAGCTAGTTTCATCATAAGCCAGCAAGGGAGGTGGGAAGAAGCAACCCTCCCTTGCACCATTTCTGTTGTCTCACAGTCTCTGTGATTAATCGGGGAGAGGGAGGGAGCCCTCTACTCTGGACTCCACCCCAGGGTCCCTAATAGAAGCAGCTATTGGTAACTGACTTTTTTGAAACAGGATGAGTACAATTCCCTGGGCCACTTCCCCACAGCATCCCCCCAATTCCTCAGCATCTTCTTCACCCTTACCACAGGACCTCCTTCCTTTTGCCTAATAGGGTTTGTACTACCCACTTTCCCCAGCAGCGCGGCTTCCTCCTACAGCTCCTGACACGTGCCTCTAACTTACTAACTGGGAAGCTTTTAACTAGTTCCAGCCAGCCCTTGATTGGATTCAGGTGTCCCAATCAAACTATCTGTCTCCACTACTTTGTAGAAGGATCTTAATTGGCGCCAGGTGACTTGATTAATCTGGAGCAATTGCCATTGGTTACCATTGTAAGAGGGATTTGTTTAGCCTGGGACTAACATACCTGTTTCTCACTAATTTCCTATAGACATCTGGCCTTGCCCCGTCACTATATGTGTATATATATAAAAATATATATACACACACATACATACGTACACACACACTGACTCTATAATCAGGCAGAGAAAGGCAGATTAAGACGAAATGGCTGGAAGATAAAGCCAGACAAATACCAGCCGGAAATAAGGGCCAAATTTTTAGGCCTGGGGGTGATTAACATATGGCACACACTGCAAAGGGAAGTGGTGTATTCTCCAGCTACGCATGTCTGTAGATCCAGACTGGACGTTTTTTCTGGAAGATCTGCTTGAGGACTTATCTACACTTAATATGCTACAGTGGCACTGCCTGAGCGCTTCAGTGTAGACACTACATACACCCATGGCAGGGGTTCTTGCATCTGCGTAGGTAATCCACCCCCCCAAGAGGTGGTAGCTAAGTGGATAGAAAAATTATTCCATCGACCCCATGCAACTATATCAGGGTTAAGTTGATATAGCTACATGTCTCAGGGGTGTGGTTTTGTTTCCTTTGCAAAAAAAAGGAAATACAATTTCCGGATGCATTAGCAGAGGCATAGCATGCAAGTCAAAGGAGGTGGTCTTGATTAGGCCTCAGCTGCAGTACTGTGTCTAATTTTGGTTACCAATGTATAGGAAGGATGTAGAGAAACTCAAAAGGACCAAAGGCAAGCGACAAAAATGATGAAAGGGAGAGAATTCAAGCCATATGAGCAAAGGCTGAAGGAACTGGGTATGTTTAGTTTGGAAAAAGGAGATTAAGGGGGACATGGCAGCTGTCTTCAAATAATTGAGGGCAGGACAAGAGGCAGTGGGTTCAAACTACAGCAGAGTAGATTTAGATTAAATCTCAGGATAAACTGCCCAACAGTAAGAACAGGGGGACAATAGAACAGACACCTCGGAAAATCTAGGAGGCTCCTTTACTGCAGGTTTTCTAAAGGGGGCTGGCAGTGATCTGACCTGCATGGCTTAGACACATCCTGACTCTTGGCAGGGGGTTAGATTAGCTAACCCTGGCGGTTCCTTCTCACCCTGTGGCTCTAGGATTCTATGATATAAAACTCCAGTGTAGAACAGGCATTAGTCAATCATAAGTCATAGCGCTTAATGCAGGGGTATCTGGGTGAAATTTAATAGCCTTTGTCATACAGGAATTCAGACTGATTGATCTAATGTTTCCTTCCAGCCTTATACCCTATGAACCTATCAATAAAGAAAGTAGATCATGCATTTATATTTACTCTGTCTTACAATACACGGACAAAGGAACATTGAATTCCATTGAAAGTCTGAACATAAAACACTGAAAAAAGAAAGTTCATTATATAATCCATATTTGGCCTGTGGAACTCCTTACCACAGACGTTACTGGAGCAAAGAGCTTACCTGAATGGGATTCAGAAATGGATTGGCCACTGAAGGTGGTGATGGTGGCACCACCATTAGTTAAGGCTGTCTGACACCTTCAATTAGGAGACCTCATTTTCAATTGCTTGTACGTTTGCTACACTTTAAGCATTTGGACTGAAATGTCCCATGCTGGGTGTCTGCTTCCACTGAATTGTTCATTAAGTTTCCAGCATAACATTTGAGCCGACTTTTCAAATGGAGCTAGGAGAAAAGATGTGGTGCCCATGTTGAAAAATTCTTAGAATTGTTCGAGTGAGGAGCCCAAGCACCTCCCTGGAGATAAAAGTCACATAACAGCCCCCGCTCCCCCATTAACAACCAGAGCCCTGAAAGGCAAGAGGAGAAGGTGACAGTGTCTCTGCATTAACACACAACTGGCTCCTGTGCTCTTTATTCAGTTCTTACTCCAAAGGGAGTTTTGCCTGAATGGGGCCTGGGTAAACTATGGGCCATGGCCTCAGAATTTGGCCTTATATTGTCCATCTACCAACATCTTTCATCCTGAAGGCTCCCCTGTGGCACTGAAATGCAGCCACTTTGGGGCTGGAGGCAATCAGCCCGGGAGGGCACAGCAAAGAGGGACATTTTAACCCATGATAATGAAGCAAACTCATCCCCTGTGGCAAGTGCCCTTGGATGTTTAATGGCTGTGCAGATTGGAAAGGACCACACACCTAATATTTATCCTGTTATACCCACTTTTTACTGGGTTTGTTAAGCAGGTGAGATCCGCAGCAAGAGATGGGTACCTGTGAATTCTTAGATGGAAGTGTCTTCTCTAGGAATCCCCCTCAGGTAGCCGTGTCCCACACGTCTCTCACCCCAGCATCTGCAGCAACATCCCACGCTGAGAGCCGACACAGGGGTGCGAACCATTTATAATATAGCTCTGTGCAATCCCAGAGAGGTTCACTCAGCCTCTAGTGAATAAGCAAGCAACTGAATGCAAACAGGCTGAAGACAAGCCTGTCTGGAATTCTGTGTTCTTTATCCAGCGTTAGGTGTAAACAGTAATTAAGGGACCTTCCCAAAGGGAGATGAGAACTCTGGGGCTCTGTGCTGAGTCAGAGAGGAATTGGCTGCTCTGTGCATTTGTGTATATTTAAAAATTATAGTTGATTAGTAGGAAAACTAGGGATAATGCTTAAAACTCTATAGGGTCTGATACCCTGTAAGTCCCAGGAGCGATGGGTAAATAGTTGACAGACAGGTCTATAGAAAGATGCCTGAGGGGAGACACCAGCACTTTCTGCAGGCACACGGTGCTGTTACTAAGGGATCAGAGATCAGCAATTCTCACTAGTAACTATCATCAAACTGTGCAGCACCTTTCATTGAAGAATGTTCAAAACACCTAGCAAAGGAAAGTCACTATGACCATAACCCCATTAAACAGATGGGTGAACTGAGGCACAGGAAGACGTTATTTGGCCAAGGTCACACAGGGTAGCAGGATGACAGACAGAACCCAGGCATCCTGACTTCCCTGCCCTAACCATGATCTCTCTGTCACACCAAAAGGGAAATGGACTCCTGCTCTGACAGGGGCTGTTCATTGGTGGGATGCAGAGGAATGGCTGGAAGAGGGAGCCTGAGCCTTTGCCGCACTCTCAAGGTGAATCTGAAGTTTTCAGATCTAAACCATTCCCTGGAGGGAATGGTTTAATGGTAAAACATAGTAGCCAAGGAAAACCAAGCAATGGTACGTAAATAGTATAATGGCCAACAAGGGTCAGGCTAGAGACTCTTGCCTACATGCTCGGGGTCTTACTGATCGCCATATTTGGGGTCGGGAAGGAATTTTCCTCCAGGGTAGATTGGCTGAGCCTCTGGAGGTTTTTCGCCTTCCTCCGCAGCATGCGGCAGGGATCTCTAGCAGGAGGGTCTCTGCCGATTGAAGTCACTAAAACACAGGATTGGGGACTTCAACGGCAGAGTCCAGGGAAGGGTCTTGTGGCCTGCAGCATGCAGGGGGTCAGACCAGATGATCATAATGGTCCCTTCTGACCTTAAAGTCTATGAGTCTATGAGTCTATGAGATCTAGATGGAGGTTGTGAGCTCCCCACACCTGTGAGGTTTGAACTCTGGGACTCCACTTCTGGTCCCACTCAGAAACCTGCCAACGCATCACTGGGGTCAATTCGGGGGAACAGACTTAGGAAAAGCAACACAAATAAACTGTTCCTGTGGATAGAGTGTGTCTGGGGCCCGGCTTGGGACAGAGGCCTCCTCTTTCCCCCAGAGCTGCCATGGAACAAGGGTGTGTGGCTAAAGGCAGGATAGAAACTGGATTAGTGTTTGCATTGGATTTGTTCTCTCTCTCTTGGTTCACTTCTTCCCAGTGTCTCCCAGGTGGAATTGAAATCTAATGTTCCAGGCTGAGTCAGTCTTTCCAGGACTGCCCCGGCTGGAGGACCCTTGGATTCCCACAGCTGAACTCTCTGCTCATCTGGCTAATTGGGGTATTTCTCGGTGCTGAGCACCTGGGTTTTTAAGCACTGAAATGGATCTGACTGAATTCTCCTGACAAGGGCAACAGGTGTGTCGTGTCCACCTGCATTCAAGTTACATTCACTCTGTGGCTGGCAAGCATGGTTTGATCTTCTTCTGGAGCTGAAGGCAAAGGGCGGGGGGAGGCCCTGATTTGGCTGCATTATTATGTTAATTATTTATGATCATTATTTGTGTTGTGGAAACCTCCAGAGGCCCCTCCCCATTTCAGGGCCCCTTGTGTGGGGCCCTTGGCAAACACTGAAAGAGAAACAGCCCCTGCCCCAAGGAGCTTATCAATCAAATTCAGCCAAGACACAGCTACTGTGTGTAACAAACCACAAAAGGGGAAGGTGGGGAGATGGGGGAGGAACAGCACTAAGAATGAGTGGTTACAGAGGCTGCAGGGTGGGTGTGAGACAGCTGAAACACACAGCCCTAACCTGGCTGGTAGAAGTATGTCCTGTGCTTTTAAGAGCAGAGCACTTGTTCAGGGGAACTAGATTGGGGCTAGCAAGAACGGGCCTTTGAGTGGCGGCTGCACCAGACACACAGCTGGGAGCACGTGGCTCTCTGTTAGCTTTTGTAACCCTGCTTTAGTTCTAATCACACCTCCCTTCTGAGCATGCAGACTGAGCCTCCTTCTGACGAATTCCCAAGAAAACCTCAGTACCAGAGGGGAGACCAGAGGAGAGGGCAGAGGTAACAGGGCTGTGGTGAAGGAACAAAGGATCCATCCGGGAGATAGAACAACTGAACCCCCCAAGGACTTGAATCTCTTGGGTAATGCAGCAGAATCTGGGAAGAAATTCAGGCAGAGTTTTGAGATAAATCTTTGCAAGCGGATGGATTTGATGAGAAAGTCCAGCAGAAAATTGCAATCTTCTTATACATTTCAGGGCTTGGTACAATGTCTGTCTTTGGTAGCATGCAACTCAGGCTTTGTCTACACTAGCACTTGTGTTGGTCAGGGGTGTAGAAAACATCCACATGACCAACAAAAGTGCCAGTGAGTGTAAAACTCTGTCAGCGGGAGACACTAATTTGTTGTGGTTTAATTATGCTGGCCGGAGAGCTCTCTCCCATTGGTATAGAGCGGCTACATGGGAGACCTTACAGCAGCACAGCTGGTAGTGCTGACATAGCCTCAGTCAGGCACAGAAAGCCGTTTATTACAGTTTTGTAGAAATTTGAAGAGGCTTGTGTACTGCAAAATAGCACAACATTTGAAGGGTGAAAGTTTCACCTTAGAAGACAGAAGTAAGGTGAGTCCTTTGAAGAATTTCTAACTGATGTAATCGGGTGAACAGTCCCGCTCCTGTGGGGAATTTTCCTGGCTCATACACTACCCTGGTGGAATGGGCTAGGGAAAGGATCTGAGTCCTTGCTCCCACTTCCTTTTCCCAGAGCCCTGCCTGACCTCGAGGGCTCCCCTTCCACTCTCCTGTGTGGCAGAGTCCTCATAACCCAAAAAAGGCTGGACCCAGGATTCTTGGGGGGGCTCGGCCCCCAATCTTGTTGTGGTCGCTTAGGACAAGGGGCTAGGGTGTCTCCACTCATGGGTACTGTCTCAGCTGCGAGCACGTCCCTAATCCACTGATCATCACATATAGTTCAAGCAAATAGAATTTATTAAAGAGCTATCATTTTTCGAAACAATAAGGAAAAATGGGAAAAGTTAAAGGAAAACATGTCACCCCGCTCTGTGGCACGGGGAACCCCAAACAGCCATCTCTGGAATGTCAGGGCAGTTCACAGTCTGTCCCTCACATGTCCCAGGCCTCCTGCCCAGGACCTGGCTGTGCTGCAGGGATGCCACAGGTCAGACACTTTCTCTGGTGGTGGCCACATGCCCTCAGGCTCTAGGTGGTAGGATCCTTTTCCCCAGTGTAAGCCCCCCCATCAGGGTTACAATCCCTCTCCAAGTCTGGCCTGCAGGGGCTCTTGGTGGAGGGTGTCTCCCTATGCTGGGCCCCCTGCCAGGGTCCCTTCTCGCTCTCCCCAGCTGCTCACCGCACCGGCTCTGGACGGTCTAACTTCAGCTCTGCTGCTCCTGCTTTGCCTCCAGTGAAGCTCCCTGGGCTGCTTCTCTGGCCTCTCTGGTTCTGGTTGCTGCAGCTCTGCTCCCAGCACCGCTCTGGCCCAGGCAGCCCCAGCTCACACGGTGGATGGGACTCCTGGCTTCTAGATCCCTTGTTAGTTTGCCTGCCCGGTCGATCAGGCTGACCTGGAGTTTGCTTGGTAACCTTTAAGCTGGACCCCAAGAAGCTATTCTTGGTGCTTAATTCCTGCAGTTGCTCTTTAAAATCTAGCAACATCCTGAGTTCCAGATGTATTTTCTTTCCTCTTCTTTTTAATAAAATTTACCTTTTTTAAAGAACCTGGTTGGATTTCTGTGTCTTAAGATGTTTGTGCGCATGTTTCTTAGTTAGCTGGTAGCAACAGCTAATTTCTTCTCCTCTCTCAGCTCTTCCCCAGATGGGGGTGAAAGGGCTTGAGGGTCCCCCACAGGGAGGAATTCCCAAGTTCTTCATTTCGATTTTTCAGTTTTCCAGGTTGCTCTTTACCACTAGGTTGCACGTCACCTCCCACCCCCGGCTTTTTCCCCGCCTGTCCTCACTTCCACTCCCTCTCTGTGTTAAAAGTTAAAAGTTACAATTTTTACAGACACCCCCAAAAGATAAAGCAATCAAAAACAGAACAAAGAGAAAACAAAGTAAAAACTTTACTTTATAGAAATCCAGTAAATTAATTATTTTAACCCTTCTGGAATGCAACAGCTGGAATTATTCCTAACTTTCTTGAAGATATGGTTGCCAAGCAACAGAAATGCACATGCTGCTTCTAATCCTAACCACTAACTAATATTTAGAACATGGGCTTTCCTTATTTCCATGTAGCAGAGTTTTAAAATAAAGTTGAATATAAAGTAATGCAAAATTCCTTGTTACTAAATGTATACACCAAATTTGGCAAATATTAATATGATTTTATCAGTTTTTATTAAAAGTTTTACAGAAGGTAATAACTTGTTTACATGTTTAACCTTTTTATTTTTTATTTTTGTTTGCCTTATTTTGTACAGTTATAAATAGAATTCTGGCACAATTTGTTTTTAATTGTAAGTTTGTCCTGTATGTCGTGTGTGTTGTCCTGTGTTGTATTTTGTGTGACACATGACTACTTTTTTATTATTTTTATTTTGTTCCAACAAAATTAAAGTTTATACTCTTTGAAAAAAAATATATATGTGGTACCACACAATTTTAATATCATGGTTGGGGTATAATCATAGTATTAATAATACAATTTTTGTTGTTTGTGTGTGCAGTTAGGGTTACTGGCGAAGTAGTGGCATCTTACACATGTGTTGTGTTCCTGGGTAACACTACTCAAATGGATAAGGCCAGATAGCTGTGTCGGTTGCCCATCAAGAAAACTTAGCTCTCATGATGGGACGTAGAAGAAACACACCTCTGTAAAAGAGCACGTAAGGACATGTGATATGCTCATGTGACCCTGGACTCTCTCTTGGGCCAGTAATTCACCAGGCACCTGGGCTGTGGGCTTTGTTTGGGACAGTAAAATTCCATGCACAGGGCAGAGGATATGAAATGACCCCTGAGACATCCCCACCTTGTCTTCATTTCCTGCTTCATTTCTCTGGTCTGGATTTCTATCAAGGAAGCTCTCAAAGAAGAGACCTCAGGAGGACTGATGACCCCCAAGCTGTTTGGATGACTCCAGATAAACTTTTGGAAGCTAGCAGTTTATTCCATCACTGCTAACTGAAAAATCACTTGGATATATCTGATCTATTAACCATAAGAACATAAGAATGGCCATACTGGGTCAGACCAAAGGTCCATCTAGCCCAGTGTGACGGTGCTGCCCGTGGGAGTCAGCTGAGGTCACTCAATCAGGGTGAACTGCAAACAAAACGGGGCAGACAAACCGCAAACACTGGTGGATATTCCAATACTTAGATTTACCAAGCCCAGCACAAAACAGCTTCTGTAGCACCTCACTGGTTACTTAGAAGTCCAAACAACGCAGTTCCCTTAAAGTACCCAGCCTCAGGCCTCCATCCAGACACACACGTCAGATATGATGATGATTACTGAAAATCTTATCTCATCATATAAAAGAAAAGGTTCTTCCAATCCCAAAGGATCAGTCACATACCCAGGTCCAATTATAACTTAGGTCTTGCCCAAAATACACACTTATAGCCAATTCTTATTAACTAAACTAAAATTTATTAAAAAAGAAAAGAGAGAGAGTGTTGGTTAAAAGATCAATATACAGACAGACTTGAATTCAATTCTTGAGGTTTAGATACATAGCAGAGATGAGCTTGTAGTTGCCAAAAGTCCTTTTAGATATGGTCCATAGGTTATAGTCCAATGTCCGTATTCAGGGTGGCTCCAGTCATTGACTGGGGATCTCAATCCTTGTGGCTTAAGGTTTCCCCCTCTTGAAACCCAAAGCAGATCTGAGATGAAGTAGGATCGTGGCCCAGGATTCTTATACATTTCCAGCAGCCTTTCAGCCTGAGAAAACAATAGGCCTAACTCTCCTTCCAAACATCCTGGCAATTAGCACAGGGTAATTTATCCATTAAACAGTTCAGATACAGGTTACCACACCCTTCAAAGAGACATATAGACAATAATACTATTTCACTCACGTATCATCACAAATGTTAATATTCCTTTTTTGAACTTTAAATTAAAACTTTAGCAATAGACAAGACTTGTTTGCTTACATCACAAGACCAGAGCAAACATCTACCCTTGAGATCTCTAACAATGCAGACTTGCATTTCAAAGCTCTATTCATTTACATATCTTCCTAACCAGTCTAGGTTTGGCTATAGGTCAGGTCAGTCTGTAAGGTAATTAGATCTTTCTGGCCCTGTCACCTTTCAATGAGATATTATATCATACTCATAATGTCATACCCAGTATCCTGTCTTCCAACAGTGGCCAGCGCCAGGTGCCCCAGAGGGAATGATAAGAACAGGTCATCACCAAGTGATCCATCCCTTGTAGTCCATTCCCAGCTTCTGGCGAACAGAGGCTACGGACACAATCCCTGCCCATCCTGGCTAATAGCCATTGATGGATCTATCCTTCATGAATTTAACTAGCTCTTTTTTGAACCCTGTTATGGTCTTGGCCTTCACAACATCTTCTGGCAAGGAGTTCCACAGGTTGACTGTGTGTTGTGTGAAGAAATACCTCCTTTTATTTGTTTTAAACCTGCTCCCTATTAATTTCATTTGGTGACCCCTAGTTCTTGTGTTATGAGAAGTAGGAAACAATACTTCCTTATCTACTTTCTCTACAGAAGTCATGATTTTATAGACCTCAATAATATCTCCCCTTAGCCATCTCTTTTCCAAGCTGAAAAGTCACAATCTTATTAATCTCTCCTGATATGGAAGCCATTCCATACTCCTAATTATTTTTTTCCCTTTTCTGAACCTGTTCCAATTCCAATATATCTTTTTTGAGATGGGGCGACCACATCTGCACATGATATTTAAGATGTGGTTCTACCATAGATTTATATAGAGGCAATATGATAATTTCTGTCCTATTAGCTATCCCTTTCTTAATTATTCCCAAAGTTCTGTGTGGCTTATTTTTTTAGCTTAATTATTCCCAGCATTCTGTTCTCTTTTTTGACTGTAGCTATATCAACCTGACCCTGATATAGTTTTTTTGACTGCCACTGCACATTGAGTGGATGTTTTCAGAGAATTTTCCACAATGACTCCAAGATCTCTTTCTTGAGTGGTAGTAGCTAATTTAGATCCCATTATTTTATATGTATAGCTGTGATTCTGCTTTGCATATATCAACATTAAATATCATCTGCCATTTTTTTTGCCCAGTCACCCAGTTTTGAGAGATCCTTTGGTAGCTCTTTGCAGTCTGCTTGGGTCTTAACTACCTTTAATCACTTTGTATCATCTGCAAATTTTGCCACCTCACTGTTTACCCCTGTTTCCAGATAATTTATGAATATGTTGAATAGGACTGGTCCCAGAACAGACCCCTGCAGGACACCAAGATTTACTTCTCTCCATTCTCAAAATTGACCATATATACCTACCCTTTGTTTCTTTTCTTTTAACAAGTTACCAATCCATGAGAGCATCTGCCCTCTTATCCTGTGGCAGTTACTTTCCTTAAGAGCCTTTGGTGAAGAAACTTGTCAAAGGATTTCTGAAAATCTAAGTACACTATATCCACTGGATCCCCTTTGTCCACATGCTTGTTTACCCCCCTCAAAGAATTCTAGTAGATTGGTGAGGCATGATTTCCCTTTACTAAAACCATATTGACTCTTTCTCAACAAATTATGTCCATCTATATGTCTGACAAAATTGTTTATTATAGTTTCAACCTGTTTGTCCAGTACTGAAGTCAGGCTTACAAGCTTGTAATTGCCAGGATCACCTCTGGAGCCCATTTTTTAAACTTGCTATCACATTAGCTATCCTCCACTCATTTGGTACAGAAGCTGACTTAAATGATAGGTTACATACCACAGTTACTAGTTCTGCAATTTCACATTTGAGTTCTTTCAGAACTCTTGCATGAATACCATCTCATCCTGCTGAGTTATTGCTGTTTAATTTATCAATTTGTTCCAAAACCTCCTCTAATGATACCTCAATCTGGGACAGTTCCTCAGATCTGTCACCTAAAAAGAATGGCTCAGGTTTGGGAATCTCCCTCGCATCATCAGCCCTGAGGACCGATGCAAAGAATTAATTTAGTTTATCTGCAATGGCCTTATCATCTTTGAATGCTCCTTCAGCAACTCAATCGTCCAGTGGCCCCACTGATTGTTTAGCAGGCTTCCTGCTTCTGATGTACTTGAAGAAATTTTGCAATTACCTTTTGAGTCTTTTGCCAACTGTTCCTCAAATTCTTTTTTGGCCTTCCTTGTTGTATTTGTAAAATTCATTTGCCATTAAATCTCATCTGCTTTTCTTTTATTATTAACCCTTTCGTTTTTAGTTACTAACGGATTGGCAGCAGCATGATCCTTGGGTAAGATCTGAGTTATATACTGGCCTGGCTATGTGGCTGAGCTCTTGAGATGAGAAAGATCCTATATGTGATGAAATTTGTTTTCACTGTCCACTTGTCCTGGAGTCCAATGTCCGGATGGTGATCCGGGGGCTATGTGCCTAATGAGACTTCACTTTTTTTGCTTCCAGTTAAGCAGTGTGATGACACTGAAGTTTAAGTTTGTTACTGGCTTGGTACAATCTAACGAGGGTGAGTCTGCCCTATTTCTCAGCAATATGTCCCAAATATGTCATCCTCAGCTGTGTTCCACTGAAGCACGGTGACACATGGATACCGCTGACAACTTCTTCACAAACTATTGCTCACTACTCCCAGGAGATATCCCCCTTTAAAAAATTGGGAAACTGAGGCAGCAGGAAGGGTTTAGTCTCTCTCAGACCTGGCTTGTACAGTCCACATAGGAGCACAGAGACCTGGTGCTGTCGCTCCATTGGTTTATCTATTTCAGGGGACTTCCCCTGATCTCAGTGGGGCTGCACCCATTTACACCAGCTGAGGATTTGGCCCAAGCCATTTAACTAGAGAGAAAGTATCAGCAGAGACCAGTAAGCTGGGAGTGAAGAGTGCCAGCTCTGCCATGGATTCATAGGGTGACGCTGGGCACAGCCTCTCCATGAATTAAATGGAGATTATGTTTTATTATGTGTAATATACT